>NW_027185229.1:1592500-1725000 GCF_022577435.1 Embiotoca jacksoni | reverse complement strand
TCTAGTTAATATTAGTCTCCATCTTAAATCAAAAGCTGCCATCCTGCAGCTGCTTCCTCATCATCCTCATCTCTTCATTTTCCCATTCAGCTGCATCCCATTAGTCATGTGTTCCTCTCCATATTCCCTCCCTGTTATTTGTCAAATTGTGTGTTTCCTTACACTTCCAATCATTGTTCCTGCCTCTACCTGTTCAGACCCACCTCATATCTTTGATTTCCTGCCTGCCAGCCTCATTATTCTTAACATGTTTTATGGTCTGTTTGACTTTCAGGTGAAGTTTCTTCTATTATAGCAGTCTGCAGGTTTATTTGCATGTTCCACAGTAGCAGCACTCTGAATATATAAATCATAAACTCACATAATGACCAAAAGGCTGGTGGCAGAAATATGTAGTCATTAGTGCATCTGAGGGTCACCTAAATGAATCACTTTTATATATTCCTCCATTCAACCTGGCAATAGTATTTCTAGCATTTTCCCCAAGACAGGCCAAATCATTAAGTTTGACATCTGTGACATCATCATACGTAAAAAAAAATAAAACTGAAACAGATTTATTTATGCACAGTTAATTCTAGTCCCACTTTTGCCTTCCCCAATATTTAAAGGTGTTCTCATATGACATTAAAAATGTATCCTATAAATCTGGGTTGTGATTTATCAGGCCATTGATGATGTTCACTGAGCTGAAGACAAGGAAAATATTATTAGAATTACAAATAAATATTGTGTAAACTGGGTTATCAACAATCCACAAATTACTGGAAAATAAACGCAACAATTCATTTACTTACCTGCAACCCTGAAAACTGATAATAAAAGGAAAATTGACAGTACGGTCGATTTGTGCCTTAAATAGTGACCATAGTTATTTACTATATGGACCTATAATATCTGAATCCCATTTAAAATTATAATTGTTGTTTCAGGAGTTCATCCACAAATGGAAGTCTTTCTGTGTGACTGTTGCAAAACCAGAAAACGCCGTTAAATGAGCTACCGGACTGAAAAGACCTCTGTGCACGTTGATATGACAAAACTGAACTATAAACCTATGAAATACAACACTAACCAGTCTAAATATTAATGAAATATTCATATTACTGACTCAAATTATCAAGGTGGTTACATAAAATGTGGAGGCGACTAAATCTGCACTCAGTCAGAAAAACATACTCAAAAAATACTTGATAATGCATCATGCATCATGCATCATGCATCATGTATCATGCATCATGCATCATGCATCATGCATCATGTATCATGTATCATGCATCATGCATCATGCATCATGCATCATGCATCATGTAAGACTCGGCTGAAGTTTCCATCTACAGATTTAATAACCTCTGCATGGTAAGAAAGAAACATGTTGCAAGAAATGCTTCCTGTACTCATCCATCAAACAACAAAAATCCTCCTCTTCAACTTTAACTCAGATTGAACTTTTTTATTTAAAGATTTGTAGTTTTGCCGTTATTAATCGTGTGCAGCAGAGACAGACAGGAAGTATGCAGAGACAGAGCAGGACGGTGACTTGCTGGTCGGGAGTTGAACCAGAGACTCTCTGCTGACAGCCTCAGTGCCCATGTAGTGTGCACCCTCTCTCTCCGGTTATTGTATATCTGGACTACCGATGCCAGATCTTTATGGACAATATGTGCCATTTTTAAAAGAATGTAACGGACCTCCGCTGTTCTTCGAGACTTTAAGGAGGAACTTCTGTCTCTTTGCACCGGTACCATGCGTTTCACCAAAACTCTCAATGTCAGCGAACTGGAGACGGCTTTGACCCGGTGAAGGAAATCTGTCATGAATGTGAAACATTTCTTTTCAATACGACTTATCTTTAAACATTCGCCTCATTACAGCAGCGATGCACGGCTCAGACACTGCAAATAGCTGACAGATGCCGACAGCGGAGATCAAAACATCTGATCTGCTCTGTGGAGCTTTAGAAGCTGAAGTAAACATACAATGTTATGAACAAAACCATAAGAAACCATTAACGTGGATGAAACATAATGTGTATGGAAGAATCAGCGGGACAGAAGTGATGATGGGAACCGACATAGGAACATTAACATCATCTGGATCTGGACGTTTTCTTCGCTGCACATTTTGTTGAAACCATATTGACTGTCGACGTCAGAACCGGCCCACATGAAAGACATGCTGACGGGTCCGATAATAGTCACACAAGACAGAACAACACTTTGTCCACTCCGGTGCCGTACTCAGAGCACCGAGGTTACAGCTACCGGGGCTATTACACTCATCAGTCTTCATCATGAACAGATAATATTGCCTTTTGTATGCAATAATATGAATATAGTTTCTACAATCAGCAGCTTAGCTCAGCTTAAAGAGCAGAAAGAGCTCCTGTAGCCTGGATTTGTCTGAAGGTAACAAGATCTCTCCTTCAGCATCTCAACAGCTCACAAACAGGACGTGTTCCATCCAGTTCATTTAATCTGTACAAAAACCAAATGGAACAAAAATGATTGTACACACAGTAACTAGAATATGTATCTACCATACAGACATGTGGACTCATGTCTCTCTATAATACTAACCGATTCTTTTCTTCTTTTCACACGATATAACCAAGAACTTATCGTGCAGCAAAATCGTAAAAATGGAAATTCACCATTTTTTACGTGGATGTTGAATCAGATGTTGTAAGTAATTCAACTGAAGCGATGCATTTTTTTAATCTTCTTTTCTAATGAATGAGGGATTATTTTCAGATGGACCTCCAGAAAACTAATAAGAAGGAGTGACTTTAGCTAACAACACCGAGATAACTGATGGACACATTTTATTCACTTTGGATTTGATGACAGAAGTTGAATGGGAGTCTATGGAGCCGGAGGCTTTTTGGAGCCGACCTCTAGTGGCACTCGCTGGTATTGCAGCTTAAGACACTTCTGCATCACTCATTTTTCAGACCTGGAAGCTACAAACACTTTTATATCCATCAGTCTATGAGGAAGCCGTGCTGACAGAGCCTACATGGACCAGGATGCATTGCACACAAGGTTCTGAAGCTTAACACCCAAAACCTTCAGTTTCTGTTGCCAAACCTCTTCGTTTGTTGCACAAACTAATCAAAAAAACCATGGAATAACTACCAGTAAAACTACTAGAACTGATCTTAAACTGCAATGTTAGCAGTTATTGGAAACACAAACAACAAAACCTCGTCTCTAATATTGGTAAAAGCAGTCGCTCATTGGTGGTCTGCCCTCTCAGTCCTGCTGGTTTTAGTTGTCTTTTCCATTTTATAATCCCGAAGAACGTCTCCAACATACTTCTGTCCAAATGAGGACGGAGAGGTTTGCCCTGGATGGAAACAGACGCAGCATCAAACTCTCCCAGCTGCATTTCTTCAGCTGCACACTCAAGACTCAACTAAAAACAGCTGAAACATCCGAATCAGGCAAAACACTCCATTTTGCGATGTCATTTTTCGCTGTTGGAAACAGAGAAAGTCGATGTACAATCAAACTGTTTTGAGCGCCATCTAGGGCGCCGACTGAGACTAAAGCAGCCTGCAGTTCCTCCAACTACCAACTACATCACCGAACACTTCAACTGATGGAGCCACAAGAACAACACATTCTGCAGCTGCTTCCCAGACACAGAAATTATGGAGGAATTTCTTGCTTCCAACTTACCATCAACGGTAATCAGACATCCACATAAAAATATGGTAATAATTATTTTAATTATTAACCTAATTTATAACTAATTCAAAACTGTATATACACCAGAGTTTTTGTTCTTGTCCTTTTTCAAACCCCCCGCCTCTGAAAAAACATTTCTGGCAAATTGTGAGCTGTTAGCTCACAATTTGCCAGAAATGTTTATTCCCTGAGAAAGATGGTGAGCCCACAAACACTTTCAGATGTTTTGTTCCAAACTCACGAAGCTCAATTTGTTCCAAACCAAATCCCCTTTTCTCTTCTCAACATGCAAAGTTTGTATTTTAAAACTTCTGCACCTATAAAATGGAATTATGTCCCATTAATTCATGACGAACCACATCAGCTCGCTGCTATTTTTCTTTCCTGTATGAAACCATCGTTAGTTGTGGTTATGAGAGCCAGGTGTTGAGACCGCAGTCTGTATCCTCAGCCTCCTCTGAAGTAGTCCGACTTAATTTAACAATTTCCGGGTCATTAAAAACTCCAGCTGACACCTAAACGTGGTTTAAAAGCGTTCCAAACAACAGCTTTCCACTTTTCTTTCCCTTCCTGCCGCTCCCACAAACCCTCCTCTACATTCAGGTACATCTGTGTACATACAGTACGACCCTGCTGCTATAATTTTAGAGGAATAATTGCCAGCTGTGGGAGTCACCCATTTATGATGAGCTCCTTTTTTTTTTTTTTTTTTTAGTACAGTGCATTTCTTCCACACCTGGAATTTGTTTTTAAAGTATGAAGTCACTGCTTATGGGCATGGCCACGCCCACTGCAGGCCACCTGGATATTAAACCAATCAAAGTGGGTTAAAAGGTCAAAGACAGATGAGCAAACTGCTGCTCAGAGCCGTCCTGGACAGGAATCAGGTGAGGACACCAACGGGAGGAAAGTTCGTGTTCAAAACAGGATCGACAGAAGAAGAAAAGTTAAAGGTTGATCCCCGAGCGACTGCTGGGAGCTGCACGGAGGCCGGACTGTGTTCTCCAAACGCTCGGCTCAGGCAGGATCACAGAGTTGTGGTTTAGCAGAGATGCCATTCTCCCGGGGGGGTCGGCGGGCCACAGGCTACTGCAATGTGACAGGGTTGTGTAAGAGCCCGGCTCCCACAGCACAACACCAGTCCGAGGGACAGAGAGGGACACGGGGGGACGAAGGAGGGTAAGACGTCACAGTGAATTACCTGAATCTCCAGAAAAAAAAACTCTCACACCAGGATTTTGTGAGTTCAGTGACCAGAAGCAGCAGAAAAGCCAAAACCGGAGAGACTGATGGAGTCACTTCTGACCCGTTTTCAGTTCAACATCTCTCACATCTGACAGAAACGGTTCGTCCAACCAAACTAAACAAAAACACTCAAAACAGCAGCATTGAAACATCTTCCACGACCTCTTAATGGAGCAAATAAACTCTTTCATCTTCTATTTCCGTATTTCACCAGCTTTGTATTACAGTTAACAAAAACCAGATGGATTAAATTCATCATCAAAGGGTTGAATGGACGGAGGCGAGTCAAACTCTCAGAGCTTACAGCTGCTGCAGTCCAGCACAAACACAGTTAAAGAGCAATTTAAGCACAAATAAAGAGGAAAAAAGTCCTTTTGTTTGAATATTTCTGAAAGTCATATCATCTTGCTAATCCTCAGAAACACATCAAACGTCCACACAGAGCAGCAGCAGCTGTCCTCTCTAGCTGACACAGTTGGGATCAGTCCACACAGCCAACCAGCCAAAAAGTTCAGCAGGCATGGCTGCAACAATGCAGTGAATGAGGTGTGTGTGTGTGTGTGTGTGTGTGTGTGTGTGTGTGTGTGTGTGTGTGTGTGTGTGTGTGTGTGTTGTGGTGGTGGTGGTGGTGGGGGAGGGGGGTTGGAGGTGAGTCAGAGAGGAAGAGTTGAATCAGTGCTGGCATTTGCTCTTTGAGAAGCAATCCAGAGATATCAGGGGGATTTCTTTTTGGTTTTCTGTGAGCCAAACCACAGCAGAGATGTGACTGAAGAAGAACAGACAATTGAAACGAATCAAAACACAACAGACAGAGGAGGAAGAGGAGGAAGAGGAGGAGTGAGACTGGCTTCCTCTGTGCAGCATCACTGCAACAATGCCCTCTCATCTGTAGTTCAGCTGAGGTCAACAGCTTCCACACTCCTCTCTTACTGCGTTTACAACAGCAGGATTTTTACTGTCTTATATTTAAAATGCATCTTTAGTCTGGAATCCAAAACCACAATCTGATTGCCAGAGCTATCAAAAACTAGATTATTTCATTAAAATAACATTTGAGAAAGGAGGGGAAAAGAGTTCAGGTACACAGAAAGAGTTCAGCAGCCCAGCAGAGTCAGTCACAGCAGACAGATGCAGATGTGTCCACATTCTGCAGCATTTAATGACGAAATGCAGCGTGCATGTTGTGCATAACTACATTCAGACAGCGGAGCTCCCACAGAGCCCGGTGCCTCATCTTACCTGGGGGTCTCTGCTCCGTGCTCCGGGCCACAGCCTGACGCTCCACACCTTTCCACCTGTAGCATATCCAGCCCGAGCTCCTCGTGCAGAGTGTCCACAGCTCCTCGTGCAGAGTGTCCACAGCTTCAGAGTGTCCACAGCTCCTCCGTGTCCAGTGTCAAGGCTTCACAAAGCTCAATGCAACGCCACGGTCATCCACTCAAAGCTCTGGTCGCTGCACCCCTACGGGGGACTGTGGAGGCTGTGAACGCGGTCTGTGACTCCAGAGGCTGCTGCACTGCTCGGTGTGGGCTGAACGCGGCAGCAGCAGAACAGTCCAGACTTGTTGGGATGCCTGAAGGAGAGTCCTCAGCTCCCCCTTTTTGCTCTGCTCTTTTTTTTCCACGTTTTTTTCAGCCTCCTTCTCTGACGAGGTGATAATGTCCCTCCCCGCTGCTGGCAGCCACGTGCAGCCGAAACATTGAATTTACTTCTCCAGGTGAGAGGACACTCAGGGTCACGTGACTTAACAGTTTTACAGGTTGAAGCTACTTGTGTTATTTATGTCTCGTATATTAAAGGCTGCTCATATTATTTTGGATTAATTCAGTTTCAATTTTTGTCTTTAATTTGTTTTTCTTTGATGTGTATTGCAGCTTTATTGTAATTCAATGTGTTTTAATTCTGTCTGAAGTTGTGCAGGACTTTGGTCCGTGTATGTTGTGTTTAACTCTGCTGTATGTGATAAGTAAAGTGACTTAACGATTTGATCCAATCTGTGTTGAAGCAGACATGCAGATTATTCTCTGGTTCCTAATTTTAAGCACTATTTTTATTATTTACACCTGTTCTTCTTCTACTGGTAAGAATGTCTCGTGTGGAAAAGCACATCCTGTCAATATCACTAACTAACTGACTAACCCTGACAAGAGCAGCAGGTGTTTTCTTGGAGCTTCTCTTTAACATGTTTGTTGGGATCAGACATTCAGTCCTGGACCTCGTGTTGGTGCTGATGTCAGAGGAAAGGCTGCCGTGTCATGGTCGAAGGATACTGCTCTGTTAGTGCACACTGAACATGATTTCATGTTGGAAACAAAGAATTAAAGGTGGCAGCAGTTGTAGTGGAACAGCAGAGTGATTACTCATCAATATACACTGAGAGATGAACACGAGATTAGGCAAGGCAAGTGTATTTGTGCACCACATTTAAACAACAAGGCAATTCAAAGTGCTTCACATAAAAACAATACAAGCATCAAAAACCAAGCAAAAGAAACGCACCTTAAAAATACATTTAAAAACAATTAAAAGCATTGATTAATGCATTAAAATAAAAGAAACAAAAACAATAGGAAAATACATGTATGGAATAAAAGGATCAAAGTTAACATGCAGTGTGAGACATGAAATACAGCAATAAGTTGCAGAGTAAGAACTGAATCATTACATCCTGTTGTGGCAGCTGAAGATCAGAGATTTTAGTTTATTTCATAAATTCCCAGATTGTTCAGAGAAATTAGAAGTTAGAAATACAAATTCAACTCAATGCAATGAAATGCAATCTTTATAATATAGATATTGTTGTTGATAGAAATGAACATTAGAGTCAAACAGACACTCCCTGATTCTATTATCTTCTTGCCCCAAGCTGCCCCCCCACCCCCTTTCTTTTTTTAATTCACATCAGCACAAATGAAACTCTCCCCATTCTTTACAGGGCAGCGTCCAACTGTTACCTCTAATTAGTGTGCTATTTATTGTTACCATAGCAACAGCCAAACAACACCACTCTATTCCCAACGCTGGCACTATGTTAGCAGTTTTATCCTGACAGTGTGATTCATCTTGTCCTCAGGTAAACCACTCAAGGTCTAAATGCCTGAATATGTGAAGTTGTAACCTGGAGTATTATGGTCTGCAGGGTGTGGTACTTCATGCACTGTGCCTGTGCTGTGAAGTTGTAAGTTGCATGTCTGCACCAATATCACTAAGTAATTATGTTGTGCATTTATAAAGTTATTATTTGGATGAAGCTCTGTGTTTGATTTTGACACCAAAATTAGAAGAATCGATATCTGTGACATCATTAATAACTCATGTTGACGCCTGTAAGTGAAGCCAGGACGATAACATGCAAAGCCTTATTATTTTCTGGTATTTGTTGATGTTTCCCATGGAAATGTACAATGGCTTATTTCATGGTATCAACACATTTGTTTGTGTTGATTGATTCCCAGCCACCGAATTAAAGTTTAGACTTCTTTGTAGTTTTTAGAGAGAGGAAGACGGAGGTTTGGTGTAAACAGGCCGGCAGGAAGGGCAGACCGAGGTCTGCAGAAATCTGTGCGAGGCAGATGTGATGTTTGACTGGAAGCATCCCCATGCTGCACTAATAAAAACACATTCCAGCACCAGAATGTGTGTTCTCCTGACACTGCTGTTTCAGCCTCTGATGGTTAGGGACAATGAAGACAACATGACTTGTGGTTTAATTTGCTTCAGTACACTTTGTTCTTAATTCCCACCTTAAAAGAGTCTACTTCATATAGTCACATGTAGACGCCTCTGATTCAATCACAACTTAACAATAAGCACGTTTTGACTGCAGGGCATCTGGTCTGAATTCTTCTTAACATGGCAGAACAGAGCGAGACAGTTACCCCAACATTTAGTCTGAAGAAGAAGAAGAACAGCCCTTCCTGCCAGCCTGTTTACACCAACAGTCTGAAAAATTAGGCTGATGCAGAAGTGTCTTCAGCTGCAATACCAGCGAGTGCCACTAGAGGTCGGCTCCAAAAAGCCTCCGGCTCCATAGACTCCCATTCAACTTCTCTCATCAAATCCAAAGTGAATAAAATGTGTCCATCAGTTATCTCGGTGTTGTTAGCTAAAGTCACTCCTTCTTATTAGTTTTCTGGAGGTCCATCTGAAAATAATCCCTCATTCATTAGAAAAGAAGATTCAAGAAGACCTGTCTGTTTGATTGACAGGCCTGTGGTGCAGTCAGATTACAGCTATCGGTGGGCGGGACGTAGTATCATCATGGTTTCCAATCAGGTTGGTCAGATCCACCGCTGGCTCCTCCCCCAGCTCGTCCAAATATGGTCACTTCCTGCTCCAAACCGCTCCGAACTAGCAAAGATGGTGACGGACAGAATCTGAACTGGAGGATTCATAACGTTCACAAACCAACGATGACCTCACTGATGATTGCTTGATTTCAATACTAATATAAGAACTTCAGTAGGCTATGTGAATATGGCACATGCAACAGAAAAAAATGGTATGGCCAGTGAAGTGACGAGCAGAAGCAGGAGTCTCCAACACGTAGCTTGCGAACTACCAGCAGCCTGCGACACCGAATCTAATTAGCTCACTGAAGGTTCGAACAATATGCAGTGTTTTCCACACGTAGACTTATTCAGATGGTTGAACTCCGCCCACAGTGAGACACAGAGATCAGAGGACAGAAACACAGCAGACTCTCACACTAAACTGGAGGCAAACAGCTGCTCAGAAATTAGGTAAATAACATAAATACAATATTTTCAGCTGGATCGCAACAGAGGGGGCGGAGCTATAAAGAGTGTCTGTCACCAAGTGAGTGAGAGATCAAAGTTACACTGCGACTTTTCAAATGAAAAGCGCTCCAGTCTCACACAGCTGTTTACCAGGTTTACACTGAGACGTGTTTCTTTCAGAAGTGGCAGGGGGTCTCAATCGAAGGGAAACTCTAGATTTGATTAGTTAAATCTAATATTGAAATGATTTATTTGACACTTTCCAAACCAGTTTGGCCACACAAGAGTTGTGTTCACTGAAGTAGATATTTAGAGAACATCTGTGATCAATTGAAAACATAAAAGAAATGTATACTGAAAAACATGCACATGCTGCTGAATTTATGATGTCGTGATACAAAATGTTTCTGTTGAGTAATTTGTGATTGCTCATATAAAAGAAGCTGATTCAGATGGTTTGGGTGGAGCTCAGCTATGTGAATAAATGTTACTAAAAGCTCGGCGACACCTGATGTAGAGTCTCATGTCTACACAGTGTTACTTCATAGATGTTAGTGTAAAGATTTAACATTTCCACCGTACTCGCTGGTGAACATTTCCATCATTCTTAGTTTTAATTGAAGAGTTGAGTCTGGAGAGGAAGTACGACCTCTAAACCATAAAAGAAATATAGCTGAGATATTTAGAAATTAACTTCTTCAAGCAAACTGCTATCAACACGCGTGAGCATGTTTTATGAGGAGTTGGGAACTCAAAAAAAGGTTAATCATCATTTCCCGATCTCCAACATTCAGATAGGATCCTCAGGTACTTTGGAATCGCTTTAATTTGAACAATGTCTTCATCGAGAAAAGAAATTCCTTCTGCTAGAAATAATCTCTGTTTTTTCTTAGAGGTGATCTGATTTAAAAATATGAATATTACTTCTTTAAACTAGGTGGAGGGATGATTTTTTTTTTTTTTTTTTTTTACATTTTACTCACTATTTTCACTGTTTTCTGTGCTTTCCTTTGGGACTGACAGAGCTCTCCCTCTCTCTCTTTCTCTCCCTCTCTCTCTCTCTCTTTCTCTCTCTCTCTCTCTCTCCCTCCCTCCCTCTCTCTCTTTCTCTCCCTCTCTCTCTCTCTCTTTCTCTCCCTCTCTCTCTCTCTCTCTTTCTCTCTCTCTCTCTTTCTCTCCCTCTCTCTCTTTCTCTCCCTCTCTCTCTCTCTCTTTCTCTCCCTCTCTCTCTCTCTTTCTCTCCCTCTCTCCCTCCTTCCCTCCCTCCCTCTCTCTCCCTCTCTCTCTCTCTCTCCTGGTCTCCAGGTTAAGCTGATTTAACTGAATCTGAGGATTCAGCAGAGATTACAGGAGAGTCTGATGTTTCTCATTCTCCCTTTCACCCTTGTGTGAGTGGATGCTGTTTTCTCTGTGGCTGCTTCTGAGTGCAGACTGGTGACAAGAGACAAATCGGCTTACGCTGGTGTTGTCTGAGACGCAGCCGGAGATCAGAGTGTTTGTTTGGAGTTATCCTGAAGAATTATTTTGTCCTGCATGTGTCAGGAATTTATGAGCTGTCTCACCTCCTTCTGCCTTCGTTTTAATCTGTAGTCGCCGGCAGCTTTCTCCTCAAATACCACCTGTCCAGGTGACAAACAGCACGGTGACCGGAGGGTTGGGGGGGGAGGGGGAAGGGGCGTTCAGGTAGGAGGAAGAAGAAAACCTGAAATATAAAATATGCTCAGAGAAGTGGAATGTAATGAAAACTGTTTATGAGGAAAATGTAAAATGAAATAGACATTAAACAACAACAAACAAACTAAAGCTTAAGTGATTTCCTTTTCTTCTTTTTTTAACTGGGGAGGTTGAAACATGAGATGAGGCAAAGTTCAGAAGTCTTCGGTTCCCGTTTAAAACAGTTTGTAGATATGTAGAATCTGCACACGAATTAACGGCGGGCAATAACCTTTGACCTTTAACCACCAAACTCTAATCAGCTCATCCTTGAGTCCGAGTGAACGTTTGTGCCACGTTTAAATAAATTCCCTGAAGGCATTACGTTCAGGACCATGGGAGGAACTGATGGATGGACACCCTGAAAATATAACACCTCCAGGCTCCTGCTGCTCAGGCTGAAAAACAATTTGTCGTTTTTATTTGTCAGTTTGAGGTCAGGACGAGTACATAACCCTCGTAAAACAGGGACTCTGGTGGACAGACTTCTTTACTTTTGGACTTTTGTCTTTATGCTCAGCTAAATTAACAGACTACTGATGAAGAGTTTAAACTCATAAAGACGTGAGAGTGGTATCAATCTCTGCAAGTCTGTAGTTATTCTAACTGCTTCTTTTAGAATCAGAAAACGAAGGACTTCCCTGGTGGATCCGACGGAGACAGGTGAGCTGCTACAGTAGCTTCTCTGCTGGCCTCACGCCCGCTGCACTACACGGCAGCTTCAAATCAAATCATGTTCTGTGATCATCCCAACATGCTCTAACCTCACGATCCAGCTCACGATCCAGCACACGCCCTGCTGCGCCTGAACAACTGCAGGAAGGTTTCCTATCAGAGAGGCAGAAAGCTTAATAATGTAAATTAATGCATGTTTTCACTGCAAGTAGCACAAACACACTTTCACACCGTCATCAGAGAGAGTTTATCCTCCTAATGAGACTCATAAATATGCTGGTATATACTTCAAATGAAAAATGACATGCAGCAACTGAACAAGAAAAAACACGTCCACATTTTTCACCAAAACACTGAAATGACAAAGACGGATGTTTGTTTCCAAAGAACTCTTCAAGACTCTGATGCTGTCGATGTGCTCTTATAGAACAACTTGACTCTGAGCTCCACTAACTCACGGAGGACCGAGGAGCCGACAGGAGGCTGCAGCTGATCTTAATACCGACTTTCTAATGACAGAGTGGCAACAAGTCTGAACATACCGACGTAAACAACAGCAGACTCTTTGATGATTCACCGGTCTGTTTCCTCTGGAACAGCTCTGGTGGGCATCGTCGTTGTTGGCTTGAGGATCTGACATCTTTGAAAAGATTTGAAGACAAAAACGTTGGGATTAAACCAGCGTGAGAGTCTCCTGCACATCTTCAGTTAAAGAAAAATAACAGAAACTCGTCAAGCTCTTTTCTTTTTCTTCTCTCTGAAGCTTTCTGTGTCGATGGAGCAAAAAAAAATTCACATTCTGATGAAAAGAAACTGTAATATTGCTTTAAAATGTTGTGAATTTCATTCTGTTTCAGGAATTAGACGTGAGCACATTTTGGGTGTGGTCTGCATTTCTTTTGGAATAATACCACTTTACCTTTCCAGCCATCCCATAACTCTCCATAACAACCGGGTTCAGAGTCCTTAAAGAGTGTTGACATGCAAATACCACAATGATTGACATTTAGAGCTGCGCTGCTCTTCTTGCAAGCGGTATGCGTGAGTGCGTGCGTGCGTGCACGTGTGTGTGTGTACGTGCGTGCGTGCGTGCGTGCGTGCGTGTGCGTGTGTGTGTGTGTGTGTGTGTGCGTGCGTGCGTGCGTGTGTGTGTGTGTGTGTGTGTGTGCATATACATAAACTCTTCTTTTACAACATCTCTGGCCTTATTCACTGCTCAACATGTACATGTTTGCAGCATTATAGCAGGTCGTACATTCTTGTAAAAGCTTTGATAAAGAATTGTTGGACATTTTTTGGAAATATTAACTTTTTGACATTAATTTCACAGTAATTTCATGACAGTAATTTCATGTCTGAATGGGAGCTATAGCAGCTGGTTCAGTTGAAAAGTAAATAAATCTGCCCTCCAGCACCTCTGAGTCTCTCTAATTAACACGTAACATTATATGTCATTTATTTAATCCAGACAAAAAAAGTAAAAACAACAATTGGCTAACTTTTAGGTGGTAATTTGCTCGACTGCTTTGCATCTCGGCTGGAACAGTTCCAGAGTAACCCTGAGACCCCGGGAAGTTTTATCCAGTCAGAGACGTCAGTATTTGTTGTCATGTTTTATCATTTCAGAAAATATTTACTAGTATGGAGAACCCATTTGCTGTTCTACACTTTAGAGGTTTTCAAAACATGTGCATGCATTTATCATCATCATTTCTTGCAACTTATATCAACCTCTGTCTTTGGAAAATATTTTTGTTGTTGTTGTTATTCTGATAATAAAGATATCCAAATAAATATCAAAGTAAATGTGCTGAATGTTACCTTAAATGAATAAATCACCATGTCAGATTTGGAGAGTTAGAAGCCAAACAGCTCATCCTGAAGTTTTTACTCCCGTCAGAAGATAACATATTGATAGTCACGGCTTGGAAATGTTGAGGTTTAGCTGAAAGCGTTTGTTTAATCCCCACCTTGATTTCCAGACAGATGACTAAGGAAATCCTCCTGGTGCTTTGTTTCAAACAGACATGTTGAGGTTTTCTGACAAACCCATCTGTCTCATTTCATTTTGGTTAGAACCAGCTACAGGCAGTAACTCTGAGGCCCTCTAGTGGTCCACAGTGGAGGTACAAGTTCACTTTGATTTAAATCAGCCATTAACATATGAAGTCACTGAATCCCTGGAGTGGATCGCGGTGATTTTACTTTATGGTTAGTGGGAATAAATAAAGGATATGAAGCCTTTTAAGAGCGTGTGATGTATATGTCACATATAGTAATATATGCATATTCTGACAAATAATGATATAAGAAAAAACATAGAATGTGTTTGCCATAAGGTCCATGTATTAAAAAAAGCTCCCAATACATCTTTTTTGACTCCTTTTGAGTCGCCTGTTGTGAAGTGCACTGCACCACCAGTAGAGGGAGCCACAGGACAAAGGCCTTTAATTTCACCTTGAGTCGCCTCTCATCTGTAAGTCGCTTGTTTTTACATCATACAAATGTCTTAACTGTGAGCTGGACCAAACCAGATCTTCAAATAACTCACAAAGGCTCGTTGTTGTTGTTGTTGTTGTTGTTGTTGTTCAGAGGATTTACTTCTTCTTTTTTTGCACTTTAAATGAACAATCGTTCTGTTTGTGTTTATGGACGATTATTGTGGCAGCGAGATTTAAACCAGAATAAAACCTTTCTGTTGATAAAGATAAATTAAATATTTCTTGAAAAGTTGACCCTGATCTATCTTGTGCTGACGGGGTTGCCGATGCAGACTGTTGTTTAAAGACATGTCATGAAGCATCACTATCCCCAGAGAGCAGCAGAGATTCACACTCTTAGAGATTGACTCATAATTTTCACACATTTAACAGGAAGAAAAGCAAAACCTGGACCCTGCAGAGCATCCAGGTGATAAATAACACTGCAAATGTTAAAGTTCACTTTACTGTCAGTAAATGAATTTTGAATATACAGCTGAAGTTTTCTAGTGCCAAACCCTCCACCTGCAGGTCTCCACCCTCTGCCACCTTCATGTTCAGACCTGTCAGCTTGTGACACTGCAGAAAGTGGAGCAACAGCAGTTGAAGGCGTGGATCGGAGAGTCCGGCCCATCCTGCTGTTTGTGAGAGACTCAGTCTGTCTTTTTAACAAGTTACTGATGCATCATTATGCTGCGTGTTTACAGTACTCAGACGTACACAGCTGGTGACGAAGCCACTGCTGCGCTTTTATCCGTCATACATGTCCACAGAGCAGGAGAAAGGAGATTTTCTTATAATAAACACACCCATTAAGATGTGTTTCTTTCACTCCTCTGATAAATGAGTTCTTCAGTAAAAAGCACACAATGATGCTTCAGGAAAATATAAAAAAGGCTTTAGGATTCCTCGTATCGGGTGAGAGGGCTTTTCTACCCGCGAGAGTCTTTTGAATGGACTCCAGCCTCGGCTTTATTAGCACATAATTACACAGACGTCCCCCTGCTGTCCTTTCAGGCCTGTCAGGGACACACACACACACACACACACACACACACACACACACACACACACACACACACACACACACACACACACCACACACACACACACTGAATGGCAGCTTCCAGTGAACTGGTGGGTTGACACATAGGAGTGACGGAGGACTTATAATGTTCAGGTTGATGAGTTATGATTTATCTGTGATTCATATGTGATGTCTGAAGGTTTTAGTAATATTTCAGGGTGCATCACTGAGATTTTGCAAACAGCTGTTGTTTGAGCTCACACATTTGCATGAATGAAAAAATACAAACTCATCTTTTATATCTTTCAACATTTGCATTATTTTAGGTTCTTTGCTTTACTTTTCTTTTTGATTATGAAGATCAATTTTCCCACGTGTTTAATTTAAAACATATTTTTGGATGCTTTTGATTGTGTAATGATATTTTTTTAATATAAAATGTCTGATCCTTGAATTGTCTGTGATAATTGTCCAATTTTCAAAAGTTAAGTAGTTACTGATTATTTTCACTGTTCAATTTAAATTCTCCAATTAATTTTCATGCACTCTCAATCACAGCACATAGTTAAAATAAAAAGTCCAATAACTCTATTTATTTATTTATTAATTTAAAAAGCCATAATTCTGTTTTTCGGGTTGGAAATCATTCATTTGTTATCTGTTATTGGCTCTGAGTTAGAACCTCTATAAGGATTTATGATTTACTGATAAATGATGTGCGTTTACAATGATACTCGGGGGATGATGACAGAGATGGAAACACAATATTTGTACTTGTGTGCTGATGAAATACTTCATTTATCGTACACCTGGTGGTGCAGATTTCAAAACCTCATGCTGCAGCTGGCCTTCACTCCCTCCTCCACGATTCTTCATATTAAAATTACTGCTTCTTATCGCTGTTTTGATATGTTCCTGCCCAGAAGAGGTGTCTCAGGCTGAGTTCGGAGTGAATTTCAGCCCTGATGTGATGTCAGTGTCTCCTGCTGCCTCACCGACCTGCGTGTATCCGATGGCCTCGTATAACCCTGCTCCTGGTTGACCACCACACACATCCACGCACCGCTGTGTGTCGTGTCTGTGTTCATGCAATATGTGTTTGTGTTGAGCTTCGTGAGTTTGTCCGGAGGCGTCACAACAACAGGAATATTGTGGATGCACAGATCTTCCTCACCAGGATTCCCGGAGGACTCATCCACTGCGTCACAGTTTCAGTGTGTGTGTCTGTGCATGTCTGAGACGAACCAACAGCTCCAGACATGTCCACCCCGTCGCCGCTTTTATCTCTGTCTCTCGTCCCTGTCTTCGTCTCCCTTCGTCTTTCTTCGTCTCTCTCCGGTGTCCTCAACCTCTCTTTCACCTCCCATCTGTGTTTGAGGATTCTCTTACTGAGCAAACATGCTCCGTTTTCTTGACTGAGGTTTTGTCACTTTGTCAGAGCTCCTGGCCAAACACACACACACACACACACACACACACACACACACACACACACACACACAGACACACACACACACACACACACACACACACACACACACACACACACACACACACACACACACACACACACACACAGACACACACACACACACACACACACACACACACAGACGCACACACACACACGCACACACACTTCAAATTCAAATTGTTGGTTTTGTTTTTAAGTTGTTCTTAAATTATAAAAATGTTTTGGTCTCCAGCTGTCCGTGTTATTATCTGTTAAGCACTTTGAACAGCACCAACCTGTATGAAAAGTGTTGTATCAATAAAGTTGCATTCATTGGAAGGTTGGTGGTTCAATCCCCAGCTCCTCCTGTCCACATGCCTAAGTGTCCTTGAGCAAGACACTGAGCCCTAAGTTGCTCCCGATGGTGAACCATGGTGATCTGTCTCATTAGTGTGTGAATGGGTGAATGGCAAAACCATGTTAAAGCGCTTTGAGACTGAAAGGTGATGATAAAGTACAGACCATTTACCATTTACCATTTGGTTGATAAAACTATTGGTACAACTACTTTATAGAAGGTAAGAAGACAGTGACGAGAATATAAAATGGCAGCAGTGAGTCTTGTGATGAGTGAGAGATCTGAGCTAAAACAAAGCAGTCACAGTGTTCACATTAGAGCGATGCTCCACCAACAGATTCTTTACTGACCGGCAGTCACATGATTTCCTCAGTAATTAGTTAATTGCAATATCTGCCGGGCTCTTTGTTTTCTGCCTTTGCAAAGGAATGCAGTTATTGTAAGGACTGTAGGATTCACTGAATGTTTCTGGAAGGCCAAAGATTCCAAAAACTCTCACTCCTCATAAAAAACTTTGCGGCTGAATAATGTTTATTTTCCTGAGACCCTGCGAGAGATAAATCGGCTACCTGGCAGAGAAGGAGAGGATCAGATGTAGCTTGGAGCTCCACTGATGTCCTATTCATCATCAGCATCCTGTTTTGGAGCCCATCTGGTTTACATGTCGGAGTTTCCAATATGGAGCCATCCATCCATAGATGGAGGTCTCCTGAATATCTCCTGTGTTTCAGGATCTTTCTGCCAGCGTCTTCTGTCTTCAGCTCCGTCTCTGTGGACTTCTTACGCTGCTCTCTTGCTCTGTCATTCTCACACACAAGCATATTAAACATATATTCACCTGCAGCCCTGAAACTGAGGGGAAGAGTTCATCTTCTGGAAGAGCGATGATGCAAACCAGGATCCATTCTGCATGCTCTGCATACTTCAAAACAAAGAGGAAGATTGATAAAAGAGAAACAGAAGAAACATACAACTGACAAGAAGGACTAAATAAGGTGGAGGAGGAGTTTATATATATATAAATAAACTATAAAAAAAAAAAAATATATATATATATATATATATATATATATATATAATATATATATTTTATATATATATCTTTTTTTATATCTTTTTTTATATCTTTTCCCTCTGGGTCTTTGTATTTCCTGTTAGCTTGCTAAACTGTTAGCCTCGGTGGCTTCTAGACGCCCTCCACATAGCCGTTGCATAGCAACAGTGTTTTTATCATTTGAGCACCACGCATACGGTGCATACGACTTCCCGTGTTGTAACTACAAGCTCATGATTTAAACCAGACTGCCTGAGGAGTGAAGCTGGTTTGTAGACTGATAAAGTGCTTTAAAGACAAGCAGAACTCAATTAAATAATGTCGTCTCTTCTTCTGCGTATACTTTTTTGTGCAGCCCAGATTAAAGAGCACAATACTTTGGCTTGCTCCAGATTAAAAACACGCAATAGGTTAAAAGAAAAAGCTACAGTGATGTTATTTGGAGGCGACACACAGCTCAGTCGGCCTCCTGTGTTATCAGAGGTGACGAGACAGACGGGGAGTCCTCATTTCTCAGAGCGATAAAGTTGAACAGATCGAGGAGTGAGCCGCGGAGGGAGAGTCGCGGCCGTGTTTGATGGAGCGCTCTGATTCCTTTGAGCTTCGAACAGAAAGATGGATGAGGACTTTCATCTTCGGGTCAGCTGCTGGGCTGTCCGTGTATCCATGTGACACTTTGAGCTGCGACTTAATTGAAAACCGACTCCTGTAGTTTCAGGCCCCCCGTCGGCCCCCCGAGGTAGACTGACCTCCTCCTCTTCAACCTCTGCTGACCCTGCGACAGGACCAGACGGCTGACTGATGCTCACCTGCTTCTCATTACATATCAATCACAGCATTTCTGGAAATATCATTAGATCTTCAGCAGAGTTAAACAGAGGTTGGTTTTAATTCCTTCGTTTTCTGAATCAGAAATATTAAGAAACTCTTCATGGTGTATGTAACCTGAGGCGTGTGTGTGTGTGTGTGTGTGTGTGTGTGTGTGTGTGTGTGTGTGTGTGTGTGCTGTGCGTGTGTGTGTGTGTGTGTGTGTGTGTGTGTGTGTGTGTGTGTGTGTGTGTGTGTGTGTGTGTGTGTTTCAGCCCCCCGAGCCTGCGTGGAGAATCAGATAAATGACAGGTTAGCTCTGCATCCTCGTCTGTGCCTGTATTCTGTTACCCAGAGCCGACTTACCTGACATGTGTTCAGGGAGCAGGATCCAGATGGAGGCATGAATAGGAATGGTCATGAGGATCCCCACTGCACATGCACATGCACACGCACACACGCACGCACACACACACACACACACACACACACACACACACACACACCGGTGTAACACATCATGCATATCTGCACCAACATCTCAGCTCCAGTGGAAAAAGACTGAGAGGTCTGATTTTTCCTTGTAGGAAAGGACATTTTTCCTCGTACAGACTGAAGCGTGTCCAGAAACGAACTCTCACATGCTGTTCTATGTAAAGTTATTCTGTACAGCATCTCAGCACAAAGTAAATGCTCCTCCAGTCAAGGTCCAGCCTGACTGAAGTCTATGAGCTTAATGTTCCAAGAAGAAAAGCAGGAGTCCTCCCAGGACCATTACGCTCTAACAGCCCTCCTCGTTTATAACCAGCCATTATAAAGACTGAAGATTTAACAGACCAGACTTGAAGGACGATGCTGGTGGAGTTAAACTCTTTCTGCATGGTTGATGTAAAAGTTTTTCTACTGTTTTACTCGGACAAATTTAATGAGGCCAACAGCTTCTTAATTACAACTTGAACTACACGTGCCAGAAACAAAGGAGGAACACAACCAAACCAAACTAACCAGCTGGTAAAGGGAAACTGTTGATGAAAACAATCTGTTGATGAGATGGGCGGAGCCAAAGATTCAAACATGAAGAGGGAAGCAGAAGGACGGATAAACAAACAAAACTATGGCATGACTCATCTGTGTTAAATACATGGTGCGTCCAGGCTGTGATTCATTCAGTGCTCATAAAGTGTCAAGGAGAACTTTCAACCTGTGTTTTCTCATTAGTAACACGAGATAAGGTGGAATAATATATCCATATCTGAGGAGTGATATTAGTGCAAAGCTTCTCAGCTTCTCTCTCCCTCTCAGGGATTCTCCCTTTCTTCTGTTGGTCATTGCTTCTTCAGTTCGATGTTTACTGAGCAGAATGACATCTGTGCAGAATTTCTAACTTTTTTGAAGGAAATCAATATCAGACACATTTTATAAAGCTTAGAAGGTGTCTGGTGGATCCTGGAGTCACCTATCAAATGCTGTGGGCACATAGTTACAATCATCAAGAGGAGTGACAAATACAACTTTTTTTAACTGCTTCATCGTATCGTATTGTATCGTATCGTGTTGTGTCGTAGTGTAGCGTAGCATAGCGTAATCGTATCGGTATCGTATTGTATCGTAGCATAGCGTAACGTATCCGGAGTAATGTGTACAAACAGTGACAACACAACACACTTGCTGAACATATGCAGATAGAGCCGGCTCCCCGGGGCCCTCGGGGGAACATCGGGGGAACCTCGGGGCCCTCGGGGCCCTCCGGGGGACATCGGGGGAACCTCGGGGCCTGACCTCGGGGTTAACTACTCTGCAAAGTGCTGTAAGTCATAAAGCTAAACGTGAGAGAAAAGGATCATAAAGCAGAGCCGTCTTGGTGTTGAGACGGAGCTGGTGCGGTAACGGTGTCCCAACAAAAGGACACCTCCCTCCCTGATCATCGTCTCCTCTCTGGAACAGGACAGTAGATCTACAGGACCTGTTAGACAGCATGATGGCTGTATCACTTATTTTGAGGCTAGTATGAGTTAAAACACTCAGAAAACTCCTCTATTTGAGTTCCCTGGTGAACAGCAGTGTTTCCATCGCGTGCAGTAGTTTAGGATGGAAACACATCACGTCTGTAAAAACAGTCAAGACATCCGACCTCGACTTCTGAAGCTGAATCCTGGCCAGCGCTGCAGATTTGAGGGTCTGTGTTGGTTGTGTTGATTTAAATAGCAGGAAAAGCCTCTTTGATTCCTGTCACATCCTGTGGGCGGAGCCTGCAGCCTTGAAGCCTGTTGTGGTATGTGGTGGGTGCGATGACAGTGTGTCCCCCGGGAAATATTGTGTTACACTGCTGGTTTTTAGGTTCTCAGAATACTCTGGTAGGACGAGTTTTAAATCAGCGATCAAGCAGTGGTTTTAAAAGGAGTATTAATGGATGATAATCTAAAACAGAAAATAATTTAGTTTTTACTTTAATATTGGCTTTTCTTACTTTAAGAAGTGTTTGTAGTCTGATAGATCTGCAGTGTGGAGGGAAAAATGATCATCATTACACATGGAAATCTAATTATTCCAGGTTTTTCCATTAAGACGTCACATTTTTTCCAAACAGGATTTAAAGCATAACGTTCTGGAGGCTGTTGTCATTATAAGAGTTGGATTTTTTTGGTGCAGCAGGCTCTGGGGCAGAACCGGAGGGAGAGGAGTGCAGCAGCTCCGTGGTTCTCCACACAGGCTGGCTTTGTGCAGAGGACTGTTTCCTGCATTCACAGGAAACACTCATATTGGAAACAGATTTTCTCTGACAGTTGATTCGAGCCAAAGCCCAGCTGAAACCACTCTCAGCTGCTGCAGCCTGCACACAGAAGAGGAAGAGGGAGCCGAGGGAGGGGGCAGCTTTGAAACTCATCTCCCTCATCTTGCGGGGTGTGGGGTATTTCCTTCATTATTTTTTCTGTTTTAAGGCCACATATTTTCCCTCTCGCTCTTCGCTTCGCTCTCGTCCGCCTGTCCTCCTCATGCCCGGCTCGTGTTTCACTGTTGAGTGCTGTTTGGTTTTGTGAAATGTCAACACACACAGGAGCCCGGCGGGGCGGAGGAGTTCCCCCGGCCTCAGCAGTCCAGCGAGGCCCGTTTAGATGGAACCGTCGGGGTCCAAACATAAATACAACGTGCGACACACCATCACAGCACGCTTTTAAACCCTCACACGGAGGAAGTTAACATCGCAGCATCGCAGTGCGAGCAGCCAGTCATCTATACGGGTGTATAAAACTGTCAGTGAAAATCCAACTGACCTCGGACTCAACCCAAACACAGTGTCTCTGCTGCCTGCTGCACGTGGACACACAGGGACACACGATACCTCCTCAGACAACACTGAAAACACACAGTTTCATTTATTCTACAGCAGATTTACGGCAAATGTTTTAGAATTTATGTTGCATTGATTTTTTTTTGCATTGTAGGTATTGTTTCCTCATTCGAAATGCTTGCAGCGCCCTAATGTGAGAACAACGTGTGTTTACGTCTCTATCGATGCAGCCAACGACTCCTCGGCGACCACCGCTCACGTCTGTCCAGGTATCACCCGGTAGCCATCCCTCAAGGGTGCTGTAGTCAGAGTTACCACGGTGATAACCCCCAGGTCAAGGGAAGTGTGCCGCGAGTCGGACCTCCCACACTGCAGACAGGGTCCCCCGGGGGAGAGGGGAGGGGGGGGGGCACGCTTTTAGACAGTATTGTTTACCTTCTGCCATCATAAGAGCCCGAGCAGGAGGCAAACTTAAACAAGAATAATTCTGCAGAAATTTCTGCTGTCACTTCCTGTTTGGGAGGGAAAGTGGATCCCGCTAACGGTGCAGCTATTATCCAATAAACACGCTGAAAGTGTTTGACTGTAGTAACTCATTGTTTCACGTGTGGGAGGTCTTTCAGTCATTACTCATTTAGTCCTGGTGGTACTACCGGTACACGGTAGACTGGGGTACTCGGTTAGTATACGTCAGTATCTGATATTATAGAATATGACTGATTGTTGTAGATTAAATATCCAAGCAGTACAGAAAGGACACAAATACTTCCATCTTGACAACAACACGGAGAAACATCAGTAACTTTCTGCCGAACATATTTTCATTATGTTTTCTTGTTGTCCGTCCGTCCGTCCGTCCGTCCCGTTCTCGTGAAAGTGATATCTCAAGAACGCTTTGAGGGAAGTTGGTCAAACTTGGCAAAAACATTCACTTCATACCACCGATGACCTCATGAGAGTTTGGTGTTTAAAGGTCAAAGGTCAAAGTCACAGTCACCTCGTATTAACCGATGCCTGTAAACGTAATTTTTCAAGAATGCCTGAAGTGACTTTTTTCAAATTTGTCACAAATGTTGGCTCCTTTTTGCTAAAACTATACATTTTCAAACTAGTAGACCAGAAAAACATAAATAAACATAATGAATATTGAAATTGATTCCACATTTGTCTTATTGTTGCTGCCCTCCAGGATTTCCCACCTTTCCCTCGGTGTTGTATTTCTCGCTCACTAATCCTCATCTCAGTTCAGTCCTCGTCTCTCCCGCTGTCTGCTGGTTTGGCTGCCTGCGTATCTTTTGTCCTGTCCCGTAGGTGGGCGGGGCCTCCTCTTACCTTCCAGGTGCTCTCAATGAGCCGTACGTATCTTGGCAACCAGACAGCGAGCTGCATCTCTGACAGCCGAGGCAGATGTGGGCGCACTGTACTCTCACCAGCACCCACTTAAATCATTCAGAACAACCGCCGTGTCGTGTCCTGTGTTTCTCCCTCAATGCCACAACTCCATACAGACTTTAATTATAACACAATCCTGACAAACGAATGCATCACTGCACACACACACACACACACACACACACACACACACACACACACACACACACGTGACCCAGTGAGGACAGACATAAACCGCTGCAGTCCATGAAAAAGGACGACTTGTCCAGTTCTCTCTGTAGGAGAGGTTGTTCATAAAGTCCTGAACATGAAGCAGGGAGCTCCCAACACGGGTCAGTGAGAGAAAGGTTTCCCCTCCATCTTATTTTATTTACAGGAGTTGTATTGTGATCTTGGAGCGAGGCTTCAGGGTGTGTGCTGCAACCTTCTGCTGGGAAAGAATGTGCTCTCTTTGTCATTTTGGGCCTCTTTGCTCTTGTCTATATTTGAACATGAGAATCTGCGCTGTGGTGAACCAGATGCTGTGCTCCGGGTTCAGACAGGGAGTTTTTCCTTGGCGTGGCCTTATGATTAAATCCTGGGACAGCTGAGCAGAATGGACCTCCCACCACAAACCAGGATCTCCATTCAGCACCAACCGATGGTCACAGTGAGATGAGAGTTGACTGCTGCATGCAAACTATTTTTTTTTATTGTTTTAGTTTTCCTGCAGAAGTTGTTCACTCATGATAGACAATGTAAAAACAACATTTTACTGTCCTTTATCTTGCACAGCACGACAAACACAGATGAATTTGAATAAGATAAGGAGGACTTTGTAAATATCATACAGCTGTTTAAAATAGAAATGCAAATATAAGCAAATAATTCAGGTTCAGTGATGTGATTTTAAGCCAAAGCGAACGTCTCCCACTATGTTTACACACAATATTTTCATTCTCCATATTTTCTATCTTGTTTTCCATCACGCTATCAGCAGTATGCTGCTGAGGCTCTTCATCCCGTTGTGAACCTGTGAAGTGCATATGGTTGTGATTTTGTAGTTTCAGAGAGTCCCACTCTGCATTCACAAGCTTTTCACACCTGAATGTCGAGGGAGCGGCAGCTGCTGCACAGCTCAGCACAGCAGCCGTAATGAAGTGTTCACCAGCTGGATTCAGATCAACACTGGATCGTATCGCAGGGCAATCATTATTAGACTGTTCAGCATTCAGGGAAATATGATTGATCCCTTCCTTATAGTTAGATAAGAAGATTTCTGACACTGAATCTGAAGTAAAAGCCAAAAGGCAATTGACCCTTAAAACCCGATGGGACCAGATTGGGTCCAAATTCCCACCCCTTCTCTCCGGTTGAATTGCGCAGCCAGTATTCATGCTCGTATCCAATGAAACTGCACGGCTTGAGCTTTCCAACAATGTCAGTGACGCGTCTGTGTGACGGCGCGTCGCAGAGAAAATCAACTTTAAAGTTGCTTCAAATGTAATCGTGGTTGTGACGCTCTGCATCTCCAAGTCTCTCAATTGAATTACGCCCGAAGTCCTGTTTGCTTCCCAACGTGCTGCATCTCAAAATAAACAGCAGAATTTACCCTTCCTGATAAAACATGTCATTTTTCTGCACGACAAAGCTTTTTTAGCTAATCCGGGTTAAGAAATCATTGCCGACCTCTGCTCTCTTCCCCCTCACATCCTGTCAATTTAAAATGCCAAATAAGGCATAAAATGTCCATAAAATATATATATATATTTTTTTAAAGACAATTAATTGATGTGCTTCTCAGAGCAATGATACAAAAGTTGTGGTCAAAAGATGTGTAAGATGTAACTGATGTAACAACTATAAAAAGATATCTCTACTGACAACATTTTATGGTGAGATTCATGTAAAAACATAACAGACAATTTTCTTGTCTTGATATAAAGGCTTCTAAAAAAGATCTGTAAGTATTATCAAATCAAATGATGAAAGATTTCGATAGCCCAGACTGTCCTGAAAAAGACAAGATATAGCATGAATGGTTAGCTCCTATAATGACCAAGACACGAGCTGAAAAGTGAAAGTCTGGAAATAGCCTGGTTTTCATAGGGTTAACTTAGCTTAGCATTAAATCATGAAGACTAGTATGTAGGGCTAAAATAAAATACATGCATGTTGATAAATAAAAGCAATTTAATTAACATAACCATGTCTGGAGTCATATTTCAAACCATATTTGTCTGCTGTTAATTTTCAGAAATGGAAATTATTTTGACTTAAAAGCGATACTAATATTGAATCAGTAGTTTTCTCAGATCAGTTTAACGTCTTGTGGTTGACTTCTACCAGCTAACAGTAAATATCTGCCACACTCAGCATGTAGAAAGGCAGAAACAAAACAGCAAAGTATTTATCTAATGGATTCCAGAACGTTCTCTCGACCCAACTGTTCACTAATAAACTCAACGGAGAGCAAAGAAGGAAAGAAACCCAAAGCTGAGCCGTTCCTTTGTTGTCAGCAGTCTGCTGCCAATCAACCTGATTGGACGGGGAGCGCCGTGTGAACGTGATTACCCAAGTCACACATCGTCAGGTGTGGGACCACATGAAGAACCTGAAACAGGAGATGGGTACTGATGGGGGAGGGGGTGTTGAAGTCCAGCTGTGATCCACTCAACAAAATTAGACTTTCATGCCCTTCACAGATAAACAAATTGAATTCCCTCACATTTTCAAAACTAACAAAAACCTCTCCAGCTCATTTCCCTTCTTGCGTGCACTACAGTTTTGACAAGGATCCTCGCAGTAAAAACAAATACGTGGGATGTGTTACTTCCTTGGAAAGGCAGCCCATTCATCTCAGAAGAACAGCGGTGGACATTAAACCGAGGCCAGATTTAGTTGTGGGCCGGCTCAAACATACTGGTGGTTCCAGAGGCAGCAGAGTTAACCTCTCTGTGATATCTGGGAACATGACGTATCGCCTCCTGCAGCCCCGGGCCAAGCAGGAAGGAAAATGCTGCTTCTTTTAGTGGTATTATATTGAAAAAGTGATCTTTAAACTACACATGAAGATTCTGCTTCGATAGTCCCAACACGTCGACGCTCTTTCTATCAGAAGCAGCAGTTGTCACTTTCATCCAAATATGGTGTTGGACATATCATAAAACCTGTCCTCACTACATCCGCCTCAGTTTCAGTTGTTTAGACAGGTTGCTGTAAACGGCCGCCGACGTGGAGGACGAGCAGACGCGAAGGACTCTGTTTAAACTCAGCAGCTTTCACAGCCTGTCCTTATATAGACCGACGTCCTCAGCTGGTTCGGCTGCAGCTCCGGCGGACCCCTGTGAGACGGGCTGTGCTCCGGGTGTCCTGGAGGTCACCGTGTGGAGGTGGACATTTGTGTCTTTGTGTCCCTCTGCCCGAGCCACACTTCCTTCTCATATCATTAACAGCTGAAGTCCCTGCAGCAGCCTGCGTTGTAAAACGCCAGGTCGCATACGGACCGGTCTGTCACAACCTATTGATCTTCTTCAGTACCGCGACATCTGTTCACCTCTAATTGAGAGAAGTTTCATGTGTACGACCGTCGGCCACTCTAGTGACCGGCTGCTGTAAAAACTAATTCTCTCAGTGTTAACGAGTCAGAAAGAAGTCCAGATGAAAGTGTTTGTTATTTTTCTTTTTCACATGCTAACTGGGTCATTTATTTACTGATCTATAGCTACATCCACGTTTCAAGAAGAAAAAACAAGTGCAGTTAGTATTTTAAAAGGAATCTTCCTTTTTTTGCTTTCTTGTCTAGAGTTAGATTAAAAGATTGATACCACCATCGTATATTTTCAGTTCATATAAAACTGCGTAAATACAGAAGTCTGGCTCTGTCGATGTTAGAAAATAAATAATCTGCCAATCAGCATCTTTAAAGATCATGTTAGCACATTATATATGATGTGTTCAAACTGTAAAAAAAAAAAAAAAAAGTAAGAAAATGTTCATTTAGTTTTACTCGGGCGTTTGTGTGGCGCTGTTTCTTGGCCTGGAGCGCGAACTTCCTGGAGTCTTCCCGGTTTAAATTTTACACTTCAGTTTTTGTGCTTATTGAACAAAGAAGAAATAACATGTTGATATGAGCTTCAGAGGATCCGGTGGGAAATTTACAAATGTCCAGATCCTGCTGTATCACCCCGTATCCTGTCTTCATGCTCAGCTAAGCTAAGCTAACTTGCTGCTAGTTTTAGATTCATATTAAATGGACAGACTGCAGTACTGAAAGCGATCATCCAACTATTCTTAATAAAGATAAATCTCCTGCAAGATCTACTTTATGTTTATTGCTCCTTTTTGTACTTTATATTTCTCTGTCCTTTGATGTAGTTCAGCTATCATCATTTGTCCATTTATATTACGTGTCATGTCCCCATATGTAAGGTAAGACAAAGCCTGTCCACTGTACTATTCAGCACGTGTGCGTCGGAGACCCGAGCACAGACAGCACACTGCAGGGCACACATCGCCTCGGGGTTCAGGGGTCAAGAGGAGCCACACTTCCTGTAGAAACCCTGCTGACTGTTTCACTGGCTCTCTCATTGTTCAGATTTATCATCCCTGCCGCTGATGTGGCCTCTCGCAGAGGCCATTAAAGACCAAAGAGCATCACCCCGAACCAGATGTTCCAGCCAACCTGAGGTCCTCGGAGCGGTCTGTCACCGAAACACACAAAGTGCATGAAAGATGGACTCGTAAATAACGTTTTGAAGTCGCCAGCCAACATGAAACACTCCTGAAAATGAAAAGAGCTGTCCAGGTATGAGACACTCCTGCTTTTAATTTAAATAACCATATTGTCCATTAGAAGAATCTTCTGTACTGTATATTATAAAGTGATGGATGATGTGACCACTGAGAGGGTCTCTTCATCTCTGAACGAACCTTTTAAATAATAAAATTTACCACCAAGCTTCAGACAGCAGAAGACTGGGAATCACAAACAGCCGTTTGGGGGGGCAGAAGTGTTGCACTGGAACAACTGAAGAGTGACTATATTTAAAAAAAATTATGTATTTCCATCATTTTCAATCAGGACGGGAATATTTCTGAGACAAAAACAATCCCAAGAGTCCCGTTCAAACTGTGGGTGACTGCTGTTGGTCTCTGGAGGAAAAACAGGTTTTTATGGCAACATGGCAGTTATAAAACAGAAGTGGAGGAAAGAAATCATCCAGGATGATGTAATATATCATCCTATTAACCACATGACAACACCATGAAAAATACAAGACTTTATGCATTTATGAAATTAACCAGTAGCATCACGACCTCAATGTAATGCCGAGGGGAACAGGAAGAGGAAGACAACGAGTTGGCCCAAAAGCTTTCAAACAACCGGAACAAAAAGAGGCGAGAAAACCGCTGAAACACTTAAAATGTACAAAAATAAGAAGATTTTACCAGAAACAAAACAACTAAAAGAGCAGAAATGGAAGCAAATACACGTCAGGGTCTCAAATACTGAAACACTGAGACTCAGCTCTCTTCTAACAGGAGGCCGGAGGAAAGTCAGCGGACGTAACGAGAAGAAATAAAAAGTTTGGGTCAGACATAACGCAGAATCAGATGAAGGAAAATCCCATCTTTTTTGGAAACATGTGATTATAATACAGAAAAACAACAAGATTGTGACCTCGTGCTTTAACATGGCACACAAGTAAACTGAAGAGAATTAATGGTTCAAAAAGCATCGGAGACCCGAATCGATCCAAAACTGAAATGGATCATCAACACCAACATAATGCAGCTGTCAGAAAGCTCGATGAGCAGCTGATTTCCAGACACTTCGGGGGTCTTGTGGCGTCCTGTTGTCTGTTCGGGGTTAAAAGTCCTCTGAGATCAGAGGAAAGAGAAAGATGATGAAAGAGAGACAGAGATGTACAGGGAAAGAGCAGGATGAGTCTGGTGAGGTCTGATGATGTGACATGAAAGCTCTCCATCACTCAGAGTGGCGCCTTGAGTCAGTGTTCAGGACCCCCCCCCTCCCTCCCCCGCCGGGCCACGGAGGCACAAACATGGCTGGCGAGTCAAGAGGCTAACGATCCCATCAACCCTGTCAGGAGAGTGCATGTGGAGAAGAGCAGCGGTACACAAAGGAGCTCAGTATTCATCTCTTTAACCTGATAGAGGAGTTTTCCACCAGCCAGTCTCACATTAGCATCTAATCAATGGCAGCACTTCAGGCGGCTCCCGCTGCAGAGGACGTACATTTAGACTTGTGATGATCGTGTGGTTTCTCATTTGTCGGACACGGAGCAGGAAACATGCAGCAACCTTTCTGATGTAAAACAGATTTTGGACATCTTCTCGAAGTGTTTTCCTCTTTTTTTTCCAGATGAGAGAACATTTCAAGAGAACATTTCTGAGAACACTTTAAATTGAGGCCAATTCCCCAGTTGAAATCCTCATGGTGAAAAAATTCTCAATTAACAACTCCCAGCTTCTCCGTTGTGGTTTGGCTCAGTGTGACTGACTCGGTAAATATGGGCTTAAGACCAAACATGACAGTTTAATTAAATTAAAGTAACTAACACATAGCAGTGACGTTCACAGCAGGTCCTGCATGTTTTAAACTCATACAAATCATATTGTCAGTGTTTAAATTAATAGTTTTTCCTGTGTCTTAAAAGATGTCAACTCCTCACCTTCATGTGCAAGAAGCAGGGTTTCATCCAAGTAAACCAAAACCCAAAGATGTTGCTAAAATGTTTGTGCTGAACAATCTGGCTGCAGCTTCATATTCAGAATGGAGACATGAGGTTAGCATCGATCTTCTCATCTAACCACCGACTAGATATTAAAGGTTCATAGCTTCAGGTCTGTAAAATGGTTCCGATCCAGAAGTGTCTTCAGCTGCAATACCAGCGAGTGCCACTAGAGGTCGGCTCCAAAAAGCCTCCGGCTCCATAGACTCCCATTCAACTTCTCTCATCAAATCCAAAGTGAATAAAATGTGTCCATCAGTTATCTCGGTGTTGTTAGCTAAAGTCACTCCTTCTTATTAGTTTTCTGGAGGTCCATCTGAAAATAATCCCTCATTCATTAGAAAAGAAGATTCAAGAAGACCTGTTTTTGGGGGCGTGTCTGTTTGATTGACAGGCCTGTGGTGCAGTCAGGTTACAGCTATCGGTGGGCGGGACGGAGTATCGTCAGGTTTCCAATCAGATCGGTCAGATTCACCGCTGGCTCCTCCCCCAGCTCGTCCAAATATGGTCACTTCCTGCTACAAACCGCTCCGAACTAGTAAGATGGTGACGGACAGAATCTGAACTGGAGGATTCATAACGTTCACAAACCAACGATGACATCACTGATGGATGATGACATCACTGCTGGTTGTCACAAGTTGAACTATTCCGTTACAGAAACAGAGTCATATTAAAATCTTTAAAACACGATTGAACAACTTCACAGCTGAATTTCATCTGGAACCGTTCACGTTCTGATTCACTGAATTTGCAGTAAAAACACGGTGCGCTTGCAGGTTTCCACCTCAGTAGGAATGTGGATGATAATTGCTGTAGGACTGGCGTGTTTGATGTGTACTAAGTGACACACATTACTCTGCCTCGCAGAGCGACACATCGCTGAGAGCCTGCCAAGAGCCAGGCCTGATTTCACTACATAAACACCGGTGCTATCCAAGGTTTATTTGCTCTAGTTTGTCTGATGTATGTGTTTGTATTAAATACAGAAGGGGAAAGGCAGCACAGATAACAGCAGAAATGGACTCCTGATTAGATCAAGCAGTGTTTATGTGATTAATAGAGCTGATAAGATGAAGCAAGGATGAATGAAGGCTTCAACATCAGCTCAAATCAAAGCCCAACAGCACATTTCACCCCAAATATAGAGTTTCCTTGTCCAGTTACACATTTTCTCTTTTCTAAAATCAGATGCTTTGTTTGGGTGGGGGTGGGGGCGGGGGTGGTGGGGGGGTCGACATGTCACAGGGGGCCACAGAGGTGACGGAGCTGAACAGAGCAGCAATTAGCAGCACAGTAGACAGTCTGTGGCGTCAGATGTAGAAGCTGCTGTAACTGTTGGTTCCTGCAGCTGCAGACGTCCTGCTCCTAACGTGGTTAACAGCACCAGCTTATTGCCTGAGTGAGTGTGTGTGTGTGTGTGTGTGTGTGTGTGTGTGTGTGTGTGTGTGTGTGTGTGTGTGTGTGTGTGTGTGTGTCATGATCATAAATTACACACTCAAGTCAGTTCTATGGCATTTAAATTGTGACCACATCACATTTGTTTTTCATGTTGAGTTTAAGTTCATTTTGAATGTGTTCTTTACATGACAAAAATGGATAATTGGGATGAAAGCAGTTATTTTTATTTCAAGTACTCTGCTGATTATTTTGTCAATTCATCATTTTGTTTATGAAATGTCAGAAAATACAAAAGATTTTGGCTCTTATTAGCCAAAAGTGACCGTAATATTCAAACTATCATATGAGACGATGAGAAACATCTTTACACCTGAGAAGATGCAGCATTTTACCCAAAATATAAATTAACAAACAAATGTTATGTTGTTGCTCCATATTATTGAATGCAGCAGCTTTCAGTGGCACTGATTGGCCCATTAATGATAGATAGATAGATAGATAGACAGACAGACAGACAGACAGACAGACAGACAGACAGACAGACAGACAGATAGATAGATAGATAGATAGATAGATAGATAGATAGATAGATAGATAGATAGATAGATGATTGTTCCTCTCCAGGTTCCCCTGGTTGTTCCTCTCCAGGTTCCCCCTGGTTGTTCCTCTCTAGGTTCCCCTTGGTTGTTCCTCTCCAGGTTCCCCCTGGTTGTTCCTCTCCAGGTTCCCCCTGGTTGTCTCTCTCTCCCCTTGAACCCAGTAATCTCCTTCATACCGGTCCACACCTCCCTCATGTTGTTCTGCTGGAGTTTGGCCTCCAGCTTCCTCCTGTAGGAGTCCTTGCACTCTCTCATCTTCTCCTTCAGGTGGCGCTGCACTCTCCTGAGCTCCTCCCTGTCCCCAGACCTGAAAGCTGCTTTCTTCTGATTAAGAAGAACTTTCAGGTCACTGGTGATCCACGGCTTATTGTTGGTGAAGCAGTATCCAGTCCAGGATGGTACGGTGGTGTGTTCACAGAATTTGATGTATTCTGTGATACAGTCCGTCCTGCTGTTGATGTCCTCCCCATGTGGTCCAAACAGCACATCCCAGTCCGTGGACTCAAAGCAGTCCTGCAGGGCGTCTTTAGCTTCCTGTGTCCACCTCCTAATGTGACTCTGCAAACGTTTAAGTGATCCGGTTCTGCAGACTTTAATCACAGTGAAGACTGAAGTAGTCGCGCACAGAAAATGTTTCAACTCTCACTGATAATCACTGAGAAAAACAGCAAAACCATCATGCTAGCTGCTGAGTCAGGCTGTATTTTGACTCAGTGCTTTGTTAACATTAATGCTGACGTTATAATGCTGACATGCTCTCAATAACAGTGTTAAAATGATGATGTTTAGCAAATTTTCCGTATTCACCTTCTTAGTTTAGCATGTTGGCGTGCTAACAGCTGCTAAGTAGCTCTGAAAGTGCAGCTTTAACTGATGAAAACTTCATCTATTGCTGCTTTTTAGTCAAGAAAAAGCTATAACAAATAAAAACTGATGACCTGATGACGGTGCGAGAGAAAAACTCACATCGAGCCGACATCAAGTTGTGTTTGAGACATTTCCGACAAAAATGTCAACCACATGGTGGCGCTGAAGAAAAGCAAGGAGGACAAAGTTAGTGGCTATGGGTCATCTTCTGGGGAACATTCATATTCAAATTTCTTGACATTCGTTGGGACCTTTTATTTGGCGGCAAAGAGGCGACCCGAGCAGTTTCCTCGGATCTCTGAGCCTCCGGTGTGGAAGTGACGGCAGCAGCGACACCGTTGAAACGTTTCCCACGCTGGATCCCTCTCTCTGGTTCTCCGTGTTACAGGGCTGGTTCAGCCAGTCTGAAGAGCTCCAGGAGTTCCCATACGGATCCGCCTCGGGTGGAATTGTGATCCGTCCCGTTTCCTGACTCATCATCCGAGTCCGGCCTTCTGCTTTCCTGCCAGTCACGTCCTGGTTCAGGGACAGGAGGCGTGGCCACAGGTAGAGCAGTGACACCACTCATCCTGATTTCACAGCCAACACCTGCAGGAACTTTTATTCGCGCTCGTGACTGAGCAATTAAACACAATGAAATCTGCTGAGCAACGAGCTGCTGCAGCGGCACACGTTAGACTGGATTAAAGGTGGTTTCATTTCACTTTAGCTTCCTCTCTGTTCTTCTCTGTGCATCTAATACAAGACAAAAAACTCTCCGCGCATTACCGCGGTCAGATATCAGTGTGTGTTTCCATGTGAACAGTGTGGTCACGTGACATTAAATGAAGTTTTAAAACAGCCTGCAGGAGTCATTAATCAGATGAACGCCGTCGCAGGCTGCAGGAACAACAGTGTCTCCATGACGGCATCCTGCCGCTCAGCTCCTGCATGAATCCTGACACGAGTGGCCGCCGTCACACAACAAACCTGACTGATGAAATGAAAGTGTCCGTTGGGTTACAGTAACTGTTACATCATGACTGAAACCTGTCACACTCGATCACAACTATAAAGTCAAAGGTTACAGCGGCTTGAACTTCTGGTTCTGTTGCACTGAGACCGGTTGTTGATGACAAATGTTTAAGTCTTGTTTTGTTGTTTAACTTTGAACCAACTCAGCTGGTATTATATATAATACCTGTTATATGACAACAGGAGATTTTATTACACTCACAACATTAAAGACCTCAAAGTTAATTCACATTCAGGGAACTGCACATAAAATAAAAGTACTGATTTAACAAAACATGAATTTAATCAACTACAGTTTTGATGATCTTTAAGTTGAATATTATAACATGCTGCTGGTTGGAGCCCCTAAAATAAAATTCATTATTTGGAGTTTTGAACTGTTGGTCCAAAAAACAAGGACATTGAAAGTTTTTTTTCATAATTTGTAATATTTTGTAAATTAAATTACTATTAAATCAACTGAAATGTTATTTTCAGCCTTTAAAATAGCAATATATTGTAAAAGTTTCAAACTAATGATCAGTTGTTATATAATGCAATGAGAAGTCAGTAACAGTAATCATGAATAAACTGATATTATATTTGTTAAGTAATTAAGTTCATGAATTTTTTGACTAAACAATCCAAACTCAAGTTCGATTTACTGACTTTTTTGTGGAGATTTAAACGGCAGCTGAGTTTCTAAGAACTGTTCAGCCAACATGGAGGAGAAGTGGCTGGTATGGTTGAAAGAATAAGTAGACCTTGACTCGAGTTTGGGTTCGTCAGACTATTTCTATTAGGTCTGATTGCAAACCACAAATTAACAGATTAAAATCAACATCCAATCAGGCTCAAGTCTCAGAACGGGCTAGCATGCTTTAGCATCAGCGTGAAGTAGCTTCATGGAATCATTTAAATGTGTGTCAGCGTGTTGGAGCGGGACAATGTGGGCAGTGTGTCAGCTGAGAGAGAGGTGAGACGGTGGGGGTGGTGTGTGGGGGTGAGAGGGCCGGGGGGAGGTGTTATATTAGGTTTAATGTTTGACTCCATCAGTCGTACTGAGGCGTCCGCTCAGTCATGCGGTCTGCATTAGGACTGTTTAAAATCAACAGTAGTCCAGGTGCTGCAGGAAGGCGGCCATCTGCACCAGCAGCTCCACCTCCACGGGGCCGTGTTGACTCAGGGGCCACGAGGAGGACCAGCCGCTCTGACAGCCACCGGCCTTCACCTCTGCTGCTGCTCGGGAAAGTAAACGGTACAAAATAACACGAGGACTTTACTGTTTTAACATGGTGGGTTTTTTAACATCTTTGTCCCAAATAATAGTGACACATTTTAGGAAATCTGACGGTAACTGGTTGTTACGTTGTGGGAGAGGATCACAGACCGAATGTAAAAGAGTTCGCAGCTTCAGGTCTCTAAAATGGTTCTGATCCAGAAGTGTCTTCAGCTGCAATACCAGCGAGTGCCACTAGAGGTCGGCTCCAAAAAGCCTCCGGCTCCATAGACTCCCATTCAACTTCTCTCATCAAATCCAAAGTGAATAAAATGTGTCCATCAGTTATCTCGGTGTTGTTAGCTAAAGTCACTCCTTCTTATTAGTTTTCTGGAGGTCCATCTGAAAATAATCCCTCATTCATTAGAAAAGAAGATTCAAGAAGACCTGTTTTTGGGGGCGTGTCTGTTTGATTGACAGGCCTGTGGTGCAGTCAGGTTACAGCTATCGGTGGGCGGGACGTAGTATCATCATGGTTTCCAATCGGATCGGTCAGATCCACCGCTGGCTCCTCCCCCAGCTCGTCCAAATATGGTCACTTCCTGCTCCAAACCGCTCCGAACTAGCAAAGATGGTGACGGACAGAATCTGAACTGGAGGATTCATAACGTTCACAAACCAACGATGACGCTTCGTCACGCCGCGTGGTGATAAACGTATCTGAACTGTGTAGACGGGAGAGCGGGACTGATCCACTCATCTAACTCTTGGCAAGATAAGAAACTGAGCATTTTTCAAATTGTCAAACTATTTCTTTAAGCACTGGAAAAATATTAGAAGAGAGAAGGAACGTGTTTTATGTCACGTCTAAAGGAAAGAGGCCATGAATATAGAAATATAAAAAGGCCCTCCAACCTAATGTGCCTTATTTCCTGCCCTCTTACTTATTTCCCACATCCAAATAATTATAATCTCAAAGGATGTGGGGGAGGAGGAGGGAGGAGGAGGGAGGCCTGTGCTCCCTCACATGATGGTGTAACTTCCCCCTCTGACCCTCAGACCGCTGAAACTCAACGACACATGATTTCAGTTTGGGTTATTTAACAGTGTTGAGAAAAGTTTGAGGTTTCTCTACTTTTCTCATACGCCATCTCCCCGAGGAACTTCAGCTGCTATTGATGGTGAAGCTTCATCAACATCTGGTTTTAATGGAGACTTGGTTGAACTGAATCTGTTAAAATAATGTTACCAGCAGGAATAAATCTGTGAAAACCTAAACAATACCACCATCTTCATCTGTGTGTGACTGGATGACCCTCAATGACATTTTCTCTCATTTTTCTCCACTTTTCTATTTACACTCAGCTGCTCTGGCATTTATCAGGACAAGAGGTCACTAAATAAGTTCAGCCATCGTAACAAATTATCCATAACCAACACAGTGGGAGAGAAAATCCTCCGAGAACCAAACACAGAGAATCTTTACAATCTGACGGGGTCGAGTCTGGAGGGGAGCAAAAGTAAATTACAAACAGCTCATTATTTCTATTAAAGACATGACATGATGAAGAGGATGAGACGCCAGCAGGAAGTGAAAATGTCAGAGTGGGAGGAGGCGGGAGGCCGAGAGATCTTTCAGACCACACAATGTCTGCTTTCTGTCCGTCCCGTCGCCGCAGCCCGTCTCAGGCCGGAGAAGGACGCTATTGTGCGTCCGTCCAACGAGGGTTTTCTGTCCCGAGCTGCGGAGGGACAGTTGGTGTCTCCGTCAAGCTGTGGAGCACCGCAGGAAGTCGACTTATCAAGGTCACTCCTCTGACCTCCGCTTCCTGCTCGGCAGAAAGGACGACTGTGTGATGAAACCTTCTGAGTAAAGCTCTCACATCCAGACGCTGCTTCCCCTCAGCGAACCTCTCTCCTCCTCACAGTTCACGATTTATGTGTCTTCTTATCTCTCTGCATCTTTAAGCTCGTCCGACCTCGAGCCAGCCAGCTCGCGCTCCCACACTGCTTCCTGTGTCTGCAGCATTTGGTCAGAAGTTTCATTGCTTCCTTTGTGTTTGAATGTCAGTCATGAGATGCTTTCAGTCAAAAATGGAAAATCCTGTCGGCTCATTTACAGTCGGTCACGTTATTCTGGGTAAAAAAAGCTTCTGTTATGCACATTTGTGTGTCTTCCTGTATATTGGGACACATCAGAAGTCAGGGTTGAACTGGTCTTTTTCCAGACTGGCTAAAATCCATCCTAAATACTTTCTGCAGGGATTTAAAGAACTGTTTTCTTTTCTAAAATAGATCATCTGAACTCCGGTTTGTGGCTTCAGGCGAGTTCTTCAGAGATGTTGCTTTATTTCCTGAAACCTTCTGCCTGAAGAACTGTGTCACACTGTTTGTGTGAATGTTTGTGTTTGTGTGTTGAACTGTTAAGAGTCGCTGCCTCGGCTGGTGTCGGTAACACGCACGGGTCGGTCATGTGGCTGTGAATGAACTCAGAGACGCTCTCACACGTCCAACGTCCTCCAGCAGCAGAAGCAGGAAGGAATGCAGAGAATTTGTGGCTTTGGCATCGTCCACACGCTTTTGGAAAGTCTCCTTTGTGTTATTTATTGGTGCACAATTCAAACAGTTTCTGTTGCAGCTCTGAGAGCTGCAGGAAGATGAAGTTTAAAAGTCTTTTTGCAGTATGAAACTGCTGCTTTATGAGCTGAAACACGAGGCTCTGCGAGGAACACAGAACCCGTTAATTGTCTCCAGAGAAGTCAACGTGTTTTTCCGTTCTGTTTGCTGCACTGTTTCTCTTCTTTTCCGAGGAGAAGTCACGTTCGCTGCTCGGCTCTGGAAACATGCTCGTGTCACGGAGCCAAATGGGAGAAAAGCTGGGACACGAAGCGACGCAGGCTCGGGCAGGTCGGCTCTCATGCAGCCACCTCAGTAAAAATAGATGTCAAACAAATAGCACTGCATTCCAGAGATGGTGGTTGTTTATTCAAGTGTGAAAAACCTGCAACACAACAGCGACGTTCTTTATAAAAAGGAACTGAAATTCTATCAAGCATATGAAGAATTAAATATCCATGGGTTGAACACGGTGGATTATATCGTGGTCATAATTCATATTGATTTCATGCTGATTTTGCAGAAAGCTAATGTGATTGTTTTGTGCATTTTATTTTCTGCTCTTTTCTTGAAACAGTTTTAATCCAGATAAAACTGCACTGATACTGTTTAAGTGTTAAACCACCAGTTGATGACATAATGACAACGTTTCATCCGGTAACATTTTATTTATAGCGCCAGGTTGTGGGTTTGCTCGTGAAGCCTCATGTTGTACCGAACACAGGAAGTGGGGTCTGACCTGAGGGGCCCTGTTTGGCCATGAGAACCAAAGCGAAGTCTTCTGGGATATTTCGCCCCCGTTTCATCTCAACTGTTATGATTCCCATGAACCCAACGGTCCGGTTTATACAGGAAGAAAGCAGCTGTGTCATTTCAAAATAAAGATCGTCTGATGATTTCCTGATGCACCCTGGCTGCAGGCACAACAAGGACAAAGATATTCTGACAGGCTTTAAATAAAAATGTATATCTGTTATAATAAAAAAAACTTGTGGACGAATTCAGCAGCATCCAAGTACTTTGACGTTTATTCTTCCGCGGGGCTCCACGGGCTCATATTTGTATTTCATTAAGATGTAGTTATCAGAACAGCAACAGCAGTGATTTAATGAGTTCGGAAATGATTTTTAAACCCGGTCAGATTATAACGGAGCAGTCGTGTGTGGTGACTGAGACCAGAATCTCTCCACGAGCTGTCAAAAGCTCCAGTTTTAAATTGAACGTTCTTCTGGTTTTTATTTATGCAGCCACTCCAGAGCCAAAAACAGAAAGAAAGAAAACAAAACAGAACATTAATCACATTCATTCTCCGTCAGACTGCAGGCTAAACACCCCCCCCCCCCTCCCCGCTCTGCACTTCCTGTCTCTCTTGATAGGTTAATGGGAAGAGCCTGATTGTGTGTGCACATGTCTCAGTAAAGGAAACATAAAGTTAGAAGCTGATGCTCACTATCTGTGACTGCAGCAGACACACTTTTAATCTCCATCTGCTCCTGTGACAGATATGGAAGCCAAATGCTGCCGGGCATCCGTCCAACACACAACTCCAGTATTTTAAACTGCACACAGTTTCAAAGTGTTTGATAAATACACGACTCAACTCTCCCTTTAGGACACGTCGCAGGACGCTCTGCAGTTTGTGATTCTCTGAGTCACACAAGCAGCTCGCTGAATCACTCCACTGGAAAACAACAAACGTCAAATCATATGCAATCACTTTGTTATCTGTCAGCTGATGTCTCATCTGCATGAGTTAACTGCAGGACATTTAAACACTCATTTAAACCGAGATGGTCCTGCAGCTTTCTTTCTGTCTCCGACATGGAAACCCGCCTCCTGCGTCCCATGATGCCAAGTTGCTCGCAGCGAAATGGCAAACGGGTCCACGTGATGCCATTTAGCTTCTTCCAAGTGACACCGCTTCACGACGTGTGGGACGAATCAGTCTGCAGCCGTTTGATGTGAATCTAAACAGATGTCCTTCTGTTTCTCAACTAAATGAAAAGAAAGTCATGAGATCTGGAACCAAAATCCAAAACCAGCGTAGAAGAGTGACCCAACAGACGACTTCCACAGTGCAGCAGCTAAAATAATCAGGTCACTGCACATAATTCATCCACTTCTGACCACCTTCTTCCTTTTCTTGTTTTCCTGGAAAGAAACTGGTCTCATCAACCTCTACGGCCTCGAACTAGAGAAAGAAATATCAAAGAGTTCCTTAAACAGAGCGTAACTATGTGAAATCTCGAGCAGAAACGTCTACATCCACAGCATCCTGACAGCCTGATAGATAGTCTGAAACTATCAAGAGATGCAGTTAAAGTCCTTTTTAAGGACACGGTTTAATAATCCTGAATATGATCGTAGACCTTCAGGTTGGAGCTCCAATCAGAGTTCGAGTCTGTCAACACAAAATAACCACAGAGCTGAGGAGGCAAACTTTAACATGGAGGTGATGGATCAGTGAACACAGAGAAATATCAGAAAGGACAAGAGACCACATCAGCAGCTGAACTGTTCATTACCAGGTGTGTTGTGTGTCCACCATGTTGGACTGACCACCCCGTGAGGGTGTGATGCCTCAACAGATCAACGTTATGAGTAGTTTTTAGTGGTAACAGAGGGTGTCTCAGAGTAACGGTGGATGGCAGCCGTCCCTTATAAGAGCGTATGAGTGGACCGTCTGCAGGAATCATCCTGAAGCAGCTTCACCCTCCAAAAGCTCTCTGAGGTCCATTAATGTGGAAACAATGACAAGTTCTCCAGAGGCAGCCGAGAAAGAGCCCGAATTTACACAGAAATCGATTTTAACATGGATGTTTGTATCTGAAATGTTGGTCGTTGAGGTGGAACTTAGGTATGTACACACACCTGATAAATAAAGAGGAGGAGGAGGAGGTGGAGGTGGAGGAGGAGGAGGAGGAGGGGGGTCAAATGGTGGTCAGAGTAATGAGGAGCAGGAGCGATAAAAAATAAAGTGAACTTCTGTTTGTTTGTCACTTGAAAGTTTTCCATCTTCAGGAAAGTGGAGCGCTCCAGAGGTCACATGACATCTTCAGGGGTCGTGTGATAAAACCATCTGAAGCAAACAGGCATGAAAAAAAATCCCTGAAAGAAAAAACCTGGCAAAAACAAATGATCTGCATTTACTGGTTCATTAAAACTTAAATTTTTCTTTTTTATTTGCAGGTAAAGAGGTCAAGTTTCTCGTTTGAGTTCAGATGTGTTGGATCCACTGCTTCCTGTGTCCACCTCCGCAGACCGCCGGGAACCAACAATGTGCTTCAAAGGAAACGATTTGTTCTTCCATCATGAACTGCCCCATTTCTCCAAACTTTCAGTGTGAATGTTCAAACTGTTTCCTGAGGAGAGTTCATTGCATCCCATATAAGTGTTCAACCTTCACCGACTCCACCAGGACACACAAGACAAACGGCGCCCGGTAAGAAGCCTCCCTCTCCTCCTGATATCAGACATGATTGGTGAGGCCGGCTGCAGCGGAGGATCATGGGAAACTCATACTTATCTTTATATTGTCTGCTTTTCTGAATTGATGAACAAAGAGAATTTGTAAAAGCAAAGGTGAAGTGATCATTAGCTTATCTCAGAGCACCCCTCCCCCTCCGACCCCAGAATTAATTACACCATGACCCGATGTGTGGATGAGTCGGTACCACATGTAAGACCACAATAAGAGCAGAGCGGGTGAAATGAAGCGGGGGCTGTTAGCGAGATGTTCTGCTTCATAAAGCAGAGCGGAGAGGAAACTCCGTCTGCAGGCAGCTGCTTCGCCTCTCTACACACACACACACTCTCTCTACACAAACACACACACACACACACACACACACTCTCTACACACACACACACACACACACACTCTGCACTCACACACGGGGGATGACCTCATCTGTGTTGACACAGCCCTTCGGTTCTGGCCCGTAAATAGCTTCATCGTCCTGTTTAAAGTCTCCAAGAAGAGCAGAACTTTTTTAGGAACTAAAGAGATGTTATCACGTTCAATTTATCTTTTTTATTGCTCAGAAACATGCATCCATCACACACGCCAGCAGTATTAAGTTTCTAAAGAAAACAAAGGACCCACATTCATTTTCTTTCCAGCAGCAGACGGTAAAAAGCTCCGGGAACAGTGAGGAGTCTGTAATGAAACTCAGCAGCAGCTTCAATTCTGATCAAAAAAACCTGTTCAAATGTTTCCAAGATGTCAACCAGCACAAAAAAAATATACACGAGAGCATGTTGAGTTTAAACGATGAGAACATCTTTATTTCAGTATAAAAAGTGAGAGACAGTCGTATAAAAATAAAGTGACTCTGAGGATCGTATCGTCTGTACGTGATGATGTCATCAGACGTAGCCGATGATATCTTTGCAGATGATGGGCTGCCGGCTGCCCGACTTCATGAGAGCGGTGAAGCGGTAGAAGTCCGAGTGGAGCTCGTTGATGCCCGAGTGGGACTGATGGAAAAACGGGACTTTGGTCTGCGCCGCCCCGACGGGACAGGACAGACGCTTCGGAGCGTCGGCGGCTCTGTTGGCGCGAGACGAGTCGGCGGGTCTCATCTTCACCCGGTCCTCCACGCTCTTAGAAAACCCGACCAGCTTCCTCCGCATGTTCACGAAGAAGCCTCGTCCCGGTCGGCGACCCGAGTCCGTCTTCAGCTCCGACGGCTCGGGACAGTCCGGTAAGTCCATCCAGTTCTGTATGAGGTCTGCGAAGCTGTTGTCGCCCAGCACCAGCGGCTGGCGGTTGCGTCCTCGGGTCAGTAACGAGTTCGTCCAGTCCTCCGGGTCGCCGACCTCGAACGACGTCCACCTCTCCAGACAGGCGTCGGAGGTGGATTTGGGTCGAACCCGTCCGCTCGGCGCTCTGTTTGTTCGGAGGCAGGCCGAAGACGACACCCTGACGTTCCTCGTCCTCCGGAGAACGACCCCGTCGTCCTGCCACGACGCCTCCGAGTAGCCCGAATCAAACTCCAGACTCTTCTGACTGCTGGGGGAGCCGAGGCTCAACCTGAGGCTCAGACCGAGCCGGCTGCTGGAGTCCTGCTCCCCTTCCTCCTCCTGCTCCTCCTCCTCCAGGGGACTCGCCAGGCAGCAGGCCGAGTCGTAGGTGCCGGCCGAGCTGGCGTCGGACATCCGCAGCCGCGTGCGCTGCTCCCGCTGCATGGCTCGCTGCTGACAGGCTCGGGCCACCGCCGAGTGGCGCGCCAACGCCGGGAGCTGCGTGCCGAGGGGGGCGGCGGGGCGGCGGGCTGCGGGACACGCTCGCCGCAGCTGCTTCAGGTCCTGCAGGGACCTCATCATGTACTGCATCTGCTGCCGCAGGCAGTCGCTGGAGTCACGGAAACAAAGCTGAGGAGAGGAGAGGAGAGGAGAGGAGAGGAGAGGAGAGGAGAGGAGAGGAGAGGAGTAAATCCATGAAACCTACCGAGTCTTTATAATGAAGTGCTGCAGAAAGGTTGTGATAATAACACCTCTTCTCAGGGACTGTTGTGAGGACACGCTCAGACTTGTCTGGAGTCTCGTGAAAGAACTTCTTTTCTCTTATTGTAATCTCTGACCTGCCGCTCAAAGACTCTTCAACCAGCAAAGCTCAACACAAAGCACATTCATCTGTCTGTTCATTTTCAGAACCACACCGGCGGCTCCGGTGAACGCCCTCTTTTCACCGAGTCAGCAGTGACTCACACAGATGTGATCAGAGAGAAACCTCAACTCGGTCTCCACACAGAGTCCAGAGAGAAGAACATCTGCAGGCCGAGGGGTCCGGTGCAGCTTCATCCAGCCGCGCGGCTCGGTCCCGCTTCTTTAACACTCGGGACTTTCATACTGCTGCTTCCTGTCTGGGTCAGCGAGCTGATTGGACCGAGTCAGCCAGTGAACGGGGAGCGGCTCGCTCTCAAACTCACACGGGAGAACGGAGGTCATGTGACAAGAGTGTGAGAGAGTTTAAGAGTCGGATTGAAGCAGGAAAAAAAAAACAACAAAAAAAAAACGAGGTCCCAGTTTCTTTAGAGAAAACAGCCGAGACGAAATCAAGATGAAATGTTAAAATGAGAGTTTCAAACATATTCTTTCTACTTGAATAACTTCCAGACAGAGCAGAAGACTTCCAGCTAACTGTGACTGAGCTTCATCTGCAGAGGTCACATCCAACAGCAGCAGAGCAGCACCTTATAGCCTGCAGTCTGACCTTTGACCCTGCATGCCCCCCCCCCCCCCCCCCCTCCTTCAATCTGCACCGTCAGGACCTTCTGCCCCATTTTATTTATCATAACTCTGCTGGATTTTACAAGAGAACGAGAAACTACCGAAGCAGGAAGTGCAACTCTTATTTAAAATATCAGTGAACGTCCGTTAAACTGATAAACTGATAAATGTCTCCATATGCTGCTTTAAAGTGGGAGAAGAATGAACTGTTTGGGCAACAACAAATGTTTTGTACGGACTCATTACTTCACAATAAAAAGACATCCGAGCATCGTTCAGCCTTCTGCTGCAGCAGCAGATGTTCCTCCATATGTTGGAAGACTTCTATTCATTTCACGGTTTAATTTTCATTTAGAGTGAAATAATACTCCAGATGAACTAAAGGCCACCTGTGATGTGATAATGATAATAATAATAATTAATGAAGATAAATCAAACTCACCATCTCTTTTTTTTTCATCTGCAAACTCAGCTCCTGTAAAACAAACGGTGAATAGGATTAAAAACCGGATCACTCAGACATAATCTGTTTAAATCAAACCAGGTAGAAAACACTCACCTCTGACGTGACGGGCTCCGTTTACAGAGCAGGTCGTCCCGTTAGAGAGGGAACCGTCCTCCGGTAGTTTGAACAGACGCAGATGTGCAGACTGAGACGTCCAGCGCTGCTCTCCTCCTTTTATAGCTGGGCGCTCTGCAGCAGCCAATCAGAGCAGCCGGATTCTGAAGCAGCCAATCAGCGCGCAGGAAGCTCAACACAGCTCATTTCCAAACGCAGCGGTTCCTTAAGTGGCCAACATGCAGTCTGAGGGAGCCACGCGGGATTAATATGACGTAAAAAGTGGGAATAATAAATTAAAATGCATAAAATAATGTCCTCCTCTCCCCGAGGTTGAACAGTCAGGTGATATTTCGAAGTTTGCTCTGATTAACAGCTGGAGAACATCAGGTGGAGTCCTGAAGTCAAACTGGGCTTCTTTGGATCTTACCTACAACATTTCCTTCATGTATTTTCATGAATTGGGGACAAATCTAAAGTCACAAATTCTGCTTGCTTTTCAGATCATTTTGTGAAATCTAGATATAATAATAATAATAATAATAATAATAATAATAATAATAGTTGTTTATTCATACCACACTTTTTGGAACTTCTGTTACAAAGTGCTTCATATGAAAGATGCCATCAAATCAAAACCAATGACTTCAACAAGCTTTATAATCCAGCAGCACAGAGATCATACATAACAAATATGAAGCAAATTAAAAAAGGATAAAAGAAATAAAAGTGGATCACTCAAATCAAATGAAATCAGCAAAGGCTCTCCAATAAAAACACGTTTTATTAAAGAGATTTAAAAGATGATCTACTCTCATCAGGCAGCTCAAAATCAATCTATCATCAATACTGATAAATCCAAATCCTGCCAAATAAACAAAAGTAGAATTTCCCAAAGACAACCTGATATCTTTCAGCACGTTGTTTAATCAGATCATAGAAATGAAGTTTGCTGCAGAAAATAGAGAAAAAACCTCAAATAGTCAAAACTGAGATGCTGGAATCTATGAATATTTGGTTTTCTCATGAAAAAATAATTTGATTGACAGTTTATTTTAGTTCTATTATGTATGTATTTATGTGTAAATGAACATTTGCAAAGTAGTTTTTACTTTCCTTCTTTCTGCCATCTGAGCAGCTGAACTCCTGCTGATAAATCACTGCATCAGAGTGTAACTGTTTGGGACGCCACCTTCCGTTCTCATTATTCAGTGGATGTTTATGTAAATCGGATGTGCTGAGAGGAATGCAGGAGTTCAGTGCAGCTGGATTAACATGCAGATTTAACTCTGACATTAGCATTCGGGCCGTTAGCATGTCCACCAACGATCCATTCACCTCAATGAACAACATGAGAAATAAAAGCAACTTTAGTTGTCCTGAATGATCACACGCTGCCTGCTGGTGCTTCATTATACTTTATCAGTGCAGCCTGCAGGGGATTCACTTGTACATAATGTGGTTCCCCCCTAAAACCTCTTCACTGCACCGGCCCGTTCCCTTTTACACCGTCAATGACAGAATCACACAGGGCTTCTAATTTAATTGTGATGATTTCAATTTTTCCACACAGGCTGACCTTTACTCTGAAAATCTCTGCTCTCCTGGACACCTAATGGATTTAAATATGGTACAGGAACAAACCATCTCCATTAAAGTCTGAGATGAAATGAATCCTGCTAATGTTCACTTTTCTGTTCCAGACACACGTGTTGTAGGATGAATGTCTCTGAGGTTTAAACACACTTTTACATCACTTCGTGGTATTTCTTTTGTTCTGTTGTTTTACAGCCTCACGGCTCCTGATGCAGCCTCAAACATCATCTGTCACTTCTACATTCACATGCATGTTCTCAGATGTTTCAAAACTGCAGCGCAATTATCTTCAGAAAAGATCAAATCAAAAATGTCTGCATTAAAATCAAACTCTGCATGCAGACAGACTCTTTTGAAGCTTTAATGGATGCACATTTACTCTGAAAGCTCTAAACTGAACGTAACAGAAACAGAACATCAAGCTGAGATGTTGCTGCATGACATAGAGCTGCAGCGCCCTCTAGAGGAAGTTCTGCTGAAGGGAAGCAGGCCAATCATAAAGCTGCAGGTTTTTATCATCATGTTCGGTTCCATAATAACGAATAACACAGCTGCTTGTCAACAGGTTGAACCAGAACACACAACTGGTGCTTATTTTAACGCACACTACTAACAGATGTTTTTGATTTAACTCTCCTGTCTTTGATGTATTTTGGTGGCGATGTTCAATAAATTAATACTTTAACGACCCAGTTTTTAAGAGGACTACGTTTTCTATTCTTGGAGCACATATAAAGGGCTTCTTGTTATTCATGCATACTCCGCTCACTCACATTAAACTTCTTAATAACGAGAGATAAACCCGACCAACGTCCGACAGACTCCTCAGAGAATCCGACTCCAACTGATGAAGTGCTGCAGTGACCTGTTAGTAGATGACAGATGTTTCTGTGAATATCAACACTGAAGATGACTGCACACGTGAATGAGGACACACGACAGCAGCTTCTGCACTTCTATTTGTATTTTTTCCTCACAGAAGCTACAGTCCATGTTTCTGAGAACCTTCATGCTCCACTGATTGTTTCCATACCGTCTTCTACAATAACACCTTTTCACTCATCCTTCACGTATCCAGTCAGCACTGCTGTCGTCTGTCACTTCTACCGTCTGCAAGTCTCCACATCGGTCTGAGTAAGACGAGGACTGACACGAAGCTAAGCACCATTAATTAGTGTAATATGTAATATGACTGACACTATTTCTATAAATCTGTTTATCTGAGAGAGTCCAAACTTGAACACTTGTTTTGATGTGATTGATATGAAGAGACAATAAAAAGCTGGTTTCTAGATGTCCCTCTGCTGCCTTATAATCTACAGGCAGGAACAGACACCACTAACAGAAAGGTCTCAAACCCATTTCTAGTTTCAGCAAACTGAAGTTTGGAGACGGACACCTGCAGGAAGAAGGAAAGACGACATTCGTGAATGCATCTGGACTCTCAGCTGGTGATTAGATCGGTTTAGTTTACAGCGTTATCGTCTTACTGTGTTTTTAATTCATTTCTAAGCAGTCAGAGAGAATAAAAATCACATCTGCAGGCAGAACAGAGTTGAAAAGGACCAAACAGGAAAGTTGAAGTGATTAACAAATGATGCAATGCACTTTAAAGTCCACCAGGTGGCGCACTCAGTCTGCAGAAATGCAACGTCTCCAGGAGAACGTTGACTTCTGTGACAGACACAAATAAAACCGAATCAAATGTTTTTAAAAGTCTGACTTTAAGGTTGAGCAAACTTTTAATAGATACCGTTTTGTTTTAATAATCTAATATTTAATAATGTTTTCATTTATTAACTGTTACTTGCTTTATTAGAAAATGATGTGTCACGTGAGGAGAGGAGCGAATCACAGTGGACTTTGTTGAGTACTTTGTCCCTCCTTTAAATCATTCAGTCAAACGGGCTCAGCGTCCCTTCAGTTACTTGGAAGCATCATCAGACTGAAAGCTGTCAGTGAACATCTTTTCTGTTTTCATCTGCAACACCAACTCAGTCTGAATTATTCCGACACTAACGGCTGAAAAGCGTTAAAATGTAAAAGTAAGAAGACAGAAAGGAAAGACGAAATGCACGAGTCAGGTGATGTCTACTTTTATTTAAATTAAATCATATAGGACTTTTAAAGCATTTCAATATTTACCAAAAACACTAACCTTTTTCTCAATTAGATTTTTCGTCTCATTAATAATCACTATATATTCATAGGTGCTAGGCAGGAAAAAAAAAATGGAATAAGTAGGTCAAACAGTACTGAAAGCATTTCTAGGAATTGGTTGTAAACAGAAGTCAAGGCACAGACATACTGCAACAGACATGGAAATGGAACTATAAAAAGTGAAAGAATGTTAGGTACACATACTTAAATAGCAGTTAGATGTTTGCCATCATTTCCCCTGCAGGTGAAGCCATTTTTTTTTTACTTTTTCTAACTTTAAATTTTTGTTTTTGTTTTTATTTTGTAGGAATGTTAGATAATTTGTGCAGATTACAGAGCTAATATTTGTCAAGTTGAGTCATGCAGAACAATACACGGCTTGGCTGTGAAGGACGAACTGATGTAAACATTGTAAAAAAAACAAAAAAAAGTTTTCCTTTTATCGATCATATTGTGAATCTGTGCTTCATCTCTTAAAAAATAAGCTTCGTGTGATTAAAAGTTTAATAATTTGCACACCAGAATCTCTAAAAGTAAGATGAATGCATTTATATAAAAAAGTTTTCCTTTCCCTCCTCTAATAATTGAAAGTAAAGAAGAAAAAAATATAGAACAAAAACACAATAATAAATGTTGATTTTCGTGGTCATAGCCCAAAGAGTTAAGGATACGAGCGGCTGGAGGAGCAGCGGGTGAAAAGCTGCTCGGCTCGGCGGTTCAGTCTCTTAGGTGTCTTTATAAAAAGAAGATGAAAGCAGAGTTGTGGTTGGCCAGTGCAGTCATTCATGATGTGTGTGTTCCCCGTCTGTTGGTCGTCAGAACTGTTCAAGTAATCTACAACAACAACAACAACAACAACAAACACACACACAGGTCAGTGATGTAAACAGGCTCTGTGTTGTGATGGACGAGAGGTCTGAATCTCTGGACTCACCTTGACTCTCCGACCGGCCGCGACTAGAAGAGCCCGCAGTCCTTCAGGTTGTTCTTGATGATGACGTCGGTGACGGCGTCGAACACAAACTGCACGTTCTTGGTGTCGGTGGCGCAGGTGAAGTGGGTGTAGATCTCCTTGGTGTCCTTCTTCTTGTTCAGGTCCTCGAATTTGGTCTGGATGTAAGCCTGGGCCTCCTCGTACTTGTCGGGGCCTGAAAAGACGAGGGAGGAGTCGGATTACATTGCATTACAGTCACAGAGATGAACATCGTTTTCTTCAAAAAAAACATGACCTGGGTTTAACAAAATAAAAGTACTGACAAAATCCTTTAAAACTCTTCTGACTATCCGCATGAAAAATGATTTTTTTTTTTTCACACTTTTCTTCAGTTTCGATTCTGTTTTCTAATCTAACAAATATACAAACTGGAACTGGCCTTCTGGACGCTTCAGAAGTCAAATTTCTCTACTGACAAAAGCTGCATGATATTCCTGTCGTGTTGTACACGTACATGTTTTCATACCGTGCACATGTGCTTATTACTGGTATTGTAAAAAATTTAAATGCAACAAACGGAGACGCTCGCCTGCTCGTTCTAACTCTCCTCCTCTTCCACCTCCACCTCCTCCTCCTCCTCCTCAACTGCCTGTCAGACTCAGCAGTGGGCACCACGTACACATGTACAGCGGAGAAAAGTAAACTGATCATATCAGCATCTCCACCCTCAAAGAAGTGATTAAAACCAGCAAGGGATAACTTTGGACATCGTCAGGTTGCCCTCGACGACGGAGATCCAGTTTATCAAAGCAGGAAACACATGAAACATCTTCCAAGAATCTCACGTGATTGTTTAAACGTCAATCATAAAATGCACTATTGAAGTATTTTTCTGTATCTACGGCTCCCGACTGCATCTTTTCCAGCTGGAGGTGACGACATCAGAACAACTCTGTTGCACAAAAATCATTTCTAGCTCGTTTGATAACAGCTTGATTGAACAGTTCAATCTTCAGTCGTCTCACAGCAGCAGGAATTTAGTTTTGAATGCAGATGGTTAGAGGAGGATTTTATAAATATCTCCTGATGACCAGTCAGGTTTTGTAAAATATGATTTGGAGAATGAAACGGCTCATTTCTGAAGGACTGATGATCTCTGAGAGGATCAAACTGCAGCTGGACTCTGGATCAGTTTTCAATCACAAGAGAAGCAGACGTGACGATGAGGCTCGGTGCCGTACCGCTGTACTCGGGGAAGCAGATGGTCAGAGGGCTGTGGGCGATCTTCTCCTCGAACAGGTCCTTCTTGTTGAGGAAGAGGATGATGGACGTCTCCGTGAACCACTTGTTGTTGCAGATGGAGTCGAACAGCTTCATGCTCTCGTGCATCCGGTTCTGGGTGGGAGGGACACAAATGTGGAGATAAAGAGATTACAGGACTGGGTCACAGAGAGGAAATTAGTTCACTGACCCCCCCCCCCTCCCACACACACACACACCACACCACCACCACCACCACACACACACACACACACACACACACACTTTACATTTTCTACAGTGACAGATGAAGATGTTTGCCTCACCATCTCCTCATCCTCGGCCAGCACCAGGTCGTAGGCGCTCATGGCGACGCAGAAGATGATGGCCGTGACTCCTTCGAAGCAGTGGATCCACTTCTTCCTCTCCGACCGCTGGCCTCCGACATCGAACATCCTGCATGGTGGGAACACGTTGGATTTACGAGACGAAGGACGGCACGCAGCGAAGAAGAAGAAAAAACACTTTTTAAAATCTGCCAGACGAGCTTCACAGCCTCCTCCGTTCAGGGCGGGACGTCATCTCCTGACATCTCAGTACATTCGCTCTACTAAAATGTCGCTATGGTAACGGGAGGTTGCGGTGTTTCACTGAGATGCTTTCTGACGTATCCGTGACGACGGATGGATGAGACCGAAGACGTCCTTCATCCGACCCTGACAGACAAGAGAAACTGTTTGCAGCATCACTTTTGTTTCCTTCTTCCTGCTGAAGAGTTTCTGGGTCGATCAGAGATCAGCAGACAGCCGGAGGCCGAGGAAGCAGCGCTCGTTAGAACAGTGACACACTTCGGACCGTTTACCTCCACGGTTCTGAATATATGACGGAGAGGGACCGCAGGAGGTTTATGTCTTTCAAAAGCAACAGAATAAATCTGTTATTACAGAGATGAAGCAGGAGTGCACACACTGACTGCATCAAACTGTGGAGACTTCTTTTATTCTGGATATTTTCCAACTCTTTTGTTCCAAAGTTGAAGTGGTGAGTCACTGCTGTCTCCATCAGATAAAGTACGTTTGATGTGTTCGTGTTGGGTAAACGATGAAAACGAGTAATACATTATTAACAGGAATCATAAACACTCTTATTGTAGAAATAAAAACAGTTCTGAGAAACGTGGCTGAAAACTGAAGTTCAGATCAAAACACTGAAGGTCAGCAGGAGTTTTTATTCCCTTATTCATCTCTTTATTGCTGACGTGGGAAATATTCAGTCACTAAAAGATCTGACTCGCTGACTTCATGTTGTTATTGTCGTGGTTTTTCTGTGCGAGCGGTCCAGTGACGGATGTGATGACACCATTTTCACTTCAGCTTCTGAATTCTCTGCATGTCGGAAAAACAAATGTTTTTCTTTCTGCCAATTTTCCAAAAACAGGAAACAATGTGTTCTGGCAAAATCCCCAAATAAACTTTTGTACAAATATTTATCTGTGACTCATTCGCACACAAACACGATATCTCCTGACTGCTTTCATAAAGAGTTTAAAGACGGATTATTATCTGCAGATAGAAATCAAACATTTGAAATCCTTGAAAATCAAACTTCTTTTCTTCAGCTCTCAGATACTTTTAGAAACGGTCTCGCAGACAATATTAACATTAATGTTTAAAACTGCTCCTGGAAACATCCAGAATATTTGAAATGAACCTGTGTTTTTTCTGTTTCGTCCACTTCGTCCCGACTCGCGAGTGAATTATTCAGTTGTGACCTTCTGCAGGTGAAATGAAACGTGGAGCTGCACGATGACGTGGTTTCACACCGTTAATCATGGAACGAGGAGTCTTACTTGAAGTGCAGGTCCTTGAAGGTGAAGTGTGTTTCCACGATGCCCGTGGTCTTCACTCGGGTCCGCAGCACGTCCTGCTGTGTGGGGATGTAGTCGGGCTTGGCTATCCTCTCCAGGTCGTTCAGGTAGCTGACGGGAGGAAACAAACACATTAGACCTATATTAAATAAGGAGTGTTGACCTTTGACCTCAAATGATCTGAAGACGCTCTGCTCGGGTCAGATGTAAAGTTGTCTGTCACAGATCGCACTGAAGTCTGGATCATCTGCAGCCTCCATGCGTTACCTTCAAACATCTTTAAAACGGTCATGAACATTTCCTTTATTTATCTTAATAATTCAGAACTAATCAGGAATAAAAATCCCAAACTTCTCACATCTGGATGCCTTACAGAAACCACACGAGACCCAACTCATCCAGATGTTGAAGTAAACGTACTTCACCATCACAGCAACAAGAAATCCTGAACTTCAATCTGTGTTTAATTTCTAGTTTCTGTAAAATAGACAGAAATGTTCTGAATCCGTTGCAGCTGTCTGTGAAGCACCGTTTGAAAACGACGGTCAATGAAGGAGGTAAAGCATCGTGAGGAAGGATTCTGGGAGCTCTAGTGTTTCCTCATTAAACATGATTATGCTGCCTGGTGACAAATTCAAAAATCATCTCTTCATTCACACGTGCACAAAAGAACTTCTAACTCTTCCTGTTCACCGTCACACGAACGGCTGCAGGTCAAACCAACTCCGAGTTACTGGACAACAAAGAGCTGCGACCGAATCTAATCCCACATGAGCTGCAGCCCGTGTGTAAATGTTTGAGCCTTCACACCAACACTTCATCCCCCGGGTGACAGTTTCATCATAATCCTGCTGCCTGCACAGTCCTCACATCACATTTACACACCTGTCAGAAGATCTGAAGATTAAATGAATTTGTTTTCTAAGAGAGACAGAAGTTCATCAATGGTTTTAAAAGAGATGCTGAAACCAAGCAGCAGTGACTTAAGCCATCATTTTGTGAACGTTATGAATCCTCCAGTTCAGATTCTGTTCGTCGCCATCTTATTCGTTCGGAGCAGGAAGTGACCATATTTGGATGAGCCGGGGGGAGGAGCCAGCGGTGGATCTGACCTATCTGATTGGAAACCTGACGATACGACGTCCCGCCCACCGATAGCTGTAACCTGACTGCACCACAGGCCTGTCAATCAAACAGACACGCTCTCAAAAACAGGTCTTCTTGAATCTTCTTTTCTAATGAATGAGGGATTATTTAATTAAAACAATAAACAGTCTGTGGTTGAACCTTCTCACCATGTTGAATATTGTGATGTTTACTGAAATAAAGAACAATGAGAGACCGAGAACAGACAAATTATAGTGCAAAAACCCCGATTTGAATAGACTCAGATGTGAGTAAAGGTGAAGCTGGTTTCTTTAAATTACAGCTGTATCCATTATTTTCAGAGTAGAGTACACATTCCTGTTTTTCTTAATCAGACAGAGTGTGAGGAGAGAGGTTGTTAATGTGAGCCGTTATTTATCTCCTCCTTTCTCTTCCTCTCAGCAGGTGCTCACACATGGATTATGGTCCAGTGCCAGATCCTCTCTTACAGCAGCCTCCTCTCCCTCGGCACTCTGTAAAGTCGACCCCCCCCCCCCTCTCGCTTTTATGTTTAAACCGGCCAACACAAACAAAGACCAGCATCGCTCCCCCTGGAGGTTAAATGCTGCCTCGGCTGCAGAGCGATCATTTGGAGGAACACTTAGCACTTCACAGCTCCGTCTGGAAGAGTCTCTGCTTCATCAGTTCAACAGAAATCAATGCAGCAGTTCGTCCTGAGAGTCGGAGAGAGAACCACCTCTCACCTCTGACACGCTCTCCCTGTTTAACACAGGCAGGACAGCAGCGAACAGAGGGGCAGTGAGGTAATTAGGAGCTGCAGGAGGAGGCGGAGCTTCACTGTCCTGCTGCAGATCAGAGACGTGACCGGCTTTATAAAGGTCAACATTATTCGTCATTATTAATACTCTCTGTGCAGGTTTTCTTAATGATCTGTATGACGATGCAAAAACACGTCGTACATAATGTAACGGCATATTAACAGTATTAGAAATAACTGAACACAATCCAGAGAAAAGTTTCAACTAGAAAATCAAAACAACAGGAAAGTCAGAGTAGCATTAAGAAGAGATGTTTGATTATTCCAGAGGTAGCTGGAGGTTATCGATGCTCATTAAGGAATATGAGGCTTTAAAATCATTACACTCCTCTTTTTCTGTTAGAGATAAAAACATAATATTGACGACAGTTCTCAGTTGTGACGCTGATCATTTTTTTGTAAACCACTGATTTCCTTCATGTGTTCAAACAGGACATTTATGGAAATGGATACTTAAAACATAGAACTGCACACATGATGCAATACAACATTTAAGTACGATTTTGTGGTAAAAGTAACTAAAATCTAAATAATTTATCCTTTGTAGTATTGTTAATTATTTTCTTGCACAAAACAGATGAGAGAATCAAACCAAACACCTTCAGTGTGCAGGAAAATGCCGCTTCTTCATTATAATACTACTTATGCATCATATTATGTTGCATTTAATGAAATTAAAGACACCCTTCGAGCACGTGAAGCTGCCAGTGCAGCTGAGTCGAGTTAACCACCGGAGTCCAAATCACATCATCATTTCTCTCTTTTATGTCAGTGAGGATCAGAAACTGTTGAATCAGCATGTTTTCAGAGCGTCATTCTGCTGCGTTTAGTGTTGCTACACGGTAATCTCCGTGTTGTTGCAGGCCGCTGAGACACTCACTAGGCCGCCGAGTCGTTGAGCTGGTACTCTCGGGCCCGCGTGAAGCAGCTCTGCACGCCGCCGTCGCCCCACAGCCGCGTGATGACGTTGGACAGGTCCTCTGGCAGGATGCCCTGCTCCTCTGCTGCTGCCGACAGCGCAAACAGTTGGCGGGCATCATCCTGGGAAGGAGAAGATACACACACATGGTTGGATACAGCAGGTCTCTCTACAAATGAAATAAAGGTCGATTAACCCTCGTTGTTCTTGGCGGGGCAGAGAGCCGACGAGCAGCACGTTGTAAAGCTTTGACATCTATTGCTCTTTAATGTCCCGTGTTCGTTGCCCAGGAAGCCGTTCATAATAACAAAGTTTGAGATAATCAGAGTTCATAACTGCAGAAAGAAGGCTGAAAACTATCATTACAAACTTCACTGACTGTGAATTTAGTTTTTCTGTAAAGTGTATGATTTTTAACGAAATGTAAAATTCTAACTTTTTCTGGCCTTTTGCGGCATAACATCAAGTTTCTGGGCTTCCAGGAGACGATCCTACACACTGATGAAGGTACAGTCAAGTTAACACGCCTAATATCTAAACCAGTGGTCTGGTAGTGTTGTGAAAATGTCTGTTCACATGATGATAAGATGATGTCTCCACAGAAGAAAGACTTGTCGTGGTGAGTAACGCCTGGAGGTGCTTCTCCTTCAACACGTTCACACGTGACAGAAAATAGATCCACTGCAGGCGTCCAGCTTCAGCATCTGCTGCCCTCACCGGATTTTATAGTAGAAATTATCTCACTGCACTCCAGAGAAATTCTCGATCTGCATAATTTCTGCTGCCTCAAATTCTGAAGGTGAGATAGGAGAGGTTGAGACGGAGTCGGGAGAAGAGCAGCTTTATATCTTTATACTTAAAGCAGGTTTACTTCCTACTATTAACCTTTAGAGCACCATGGACCCAAATTGCATCCAAATTCCCACCACTTCCTCTGGGTTGAATTGCTCAGCGAGTGTCTATCACAGAATGATGCAGCAGATATCCAATGAAACTGCACAACTCGAGCTTTCCAGCGATGTCAGTGTTTCGTCTGTGTGACGAATCGACTTTAAAGTTTCCTCAGATTTCATCGTCGTTACAGTCTGGAGTCATTAGTGACATTTATTTTCCATCAGGCTCTGACTACATATTTATTTAAATTGCTGAGTCATACAGTGTCCCACAAACATGGTTCAGACGTCACCAGATTCTGGGCAATCTCCTCTACACAACTATAAAAATATTTCCCTACTCACAATATTTTATGGTGAGATAAATGTCAAAACATAACAATTTCATTAGAAAAAAACATTTTTTTTCCCCTTGATATAAGGACTAATAGAAAAATCTCTAAGTATTATCAAATTAAATGGTAAAAGATTTGCATAGCCTGGACTGTCCTGAGAAAAACAAGGTAGAGAGTGAATGGTTGGCCCCAATGATGACCAAGATTTGAGCTGAAAAGTGAAGGTAGTGAAATGAGCCTGAAAACAGCCTGTAGGGTTTAAAGGGTTAAACAACAATGAGATGAACAGTGAAGCACTTCAACCCGAGTCTGTTTAACAACTATCTGTAACCTTCATGATATTACAGGTCTGTGTTTCTGTTGCAGAGGATGACATGGTGTGATTTGGGAGACGTACCGCTCTGGCAGCCTCCTCGTAGTCGATCTTGAGGTTGGCCATGGCCTTGATGATGGCCATGATGGACTGGATGGTGTTGCTGTAGACGACCGCTCGGTACTGCTTACACTCGTCTTCTGAGTATCCGTCCTCATGGATGATCCTGGCAACGAGGGAAAGATGTTAGTGCTGATATTATTGTCACAGAATACAGAGAAATACTGTATAAGTTACCAACTAATACGCCTGTTTGTTTGGTATTTGACGGCTAATTGCTAAAGTTACGTTAAGATTGTTTTCTTCTATCAACTCAATTCATCCTCATATTTAATTTCTATCGCATTGGATTCATGAATAAACATGTAGTTCTGCATGTTTAACTGCAGGGTCGAGTGAATCGCTGTGATTTTGCATCTCTGAGGTAAAAGACACTAAAACAAATGTTTACTGGCTTCTGGAGCAGCGAGGAGAGAAATGGGTTTGAAAGAGCAGGAGGCTGGAAACCAAACAGAAGCATCTCCCCCGGCCCGTCTCAGCCTAGAGAGCCGAGCCGGGCCGCCAGGAGGGTCGCTGACTGTGAATGGGACCTCATTAAAATGCAAGTGAGCCCGCTGTGAAGCCCCAAGAGGCTCAGCCAAAACTGCTGAAAGCCTCCGCTGTTCCCCAGACACACAACGCTTTAAAGGATTCGGGAAAATGATCTTCAAGAGCGTTTGGAAAACTTCAACTAAATAGTTTTCTGCAACTAAAAAAATTGTTTCACAGCTGATCTTATCTATTTAAACATAAAACTCTGAATGTTCATTCATTTGTTGTCTGTTTTTTTTTTTTTTTTACTGCTCCCGTCAACAATCTTCACTTGTGATCACAATAAATGACCAAAATTCAAACAATCTCCAAAATATTTGCAGGAGCTTTCAAATTTGCAAAATTCCCTCGATTTCCGAAACAGAAGTTCTACAGCAGCTCGTATTACAGCATATAAACACTTTCAAAACATTTCCAAACATCGCAACAAGCACAAAAAACTAAAAAGGCAAAATCTTGGAGGAACTTTGAGTTTGTGATCTACATCTGCATCAAAAGTACAAAGACGCACAAATCAGAGGGATTTTTGGAGAATAAATAAACTCCAGAAAGTTGAACTTTTGTAAAATAATGAAGTGAGTTTTAACAAATTTAGAATCTGGTGACGACGCACAGCAGAACACATATTTTCTGTAACACAACATCAGACTAAAGGTGAAGAGGTAAATCTCAGATGTCGTCGCGTTTTGGTTTCCAAACTTCCACCAAAGAAGAATTTCTCCTCTAAAACTCACAGTTGATGATTTTGTGACTCGGAGAGTAAAAAGATTTATTGCCGTCCAGATGAAGGATGAAAAATAATCTCTTTCTCAGATTAACTTCACATCAACTTGAAATCTGTTAGAGGTGTGAGATGACCTTTGACCTCTGTAATGATAAGTGTATTGTATAGACTAATTCCTTCTCATTTTAAAATCTCATGATTGCTATTAAAAATAACTAATTAATTAAGGAAATATTAAAACTGAACTATAAAAGAGGATGATTTTAATTCTCATTAATGTTGTTATTTCCTGTGACTGTCAGATTTCTTGAAAACATATTTATACTTTTTTAGTCTGAATTTGTGTGTCGAACTGCAACTATTACGAATTTTCTTTCAAACTAGATTGAATTCGTCCATGATGTTTCTGACACATTTTTCCCAGCATCATCATCCTGCTGTCAGGATTATAAAAAGGAAAATGACACACATATCATCCATTAAATGTATTATTCGTGCATCTTTCAAAGGAACACAGAGTTGTTTGGGACTAATTTTACATCAAAAACCTGAAGCACGGCGGAGTTTTCACTGATGTGGATGTTTGCCAACTTTACAGGACTGAATGTGAGTTTGTGTGACGTGATTAGTGGTTTTAAATCGATTTTATTCTTCGGGGACGGCAAGAAACTGGGATATTCTTTCATGCATTCACGGGGTGGAGATGCTCATGTAGCACCGTCTTCTCAACACTTGCTTTGAGGACAATTAGCGAGCGTTTCAGAGAGACTGGCGCCAGGAAACCAGCAGCTTCATCTATGCTTCAATACACAGTAATCAGAGCTCAGAGGACACGAACACAAAGTAAACTAGTGTTTCAACGCCCCCTCCATCTCATCGCTTCACATCTCAGGTTATTTAGACAAAAAAAAACTGTTGTCTGACAGTTTCAGGTTTAATCTGAAGTTTAGGAAAATATCAACCAAACATACAAAATGATAATAAATGTTGGATGCTAATTTCTTCACAGTATTATATTGAAAAAGTTCTCTGCTACAATTTTTTGTCTCTTTATTGAAGTCACATGTTTGATATGTGATTTATTCACTAAATCTCATTTTATTGCACTTTGTCTCCTTTTGCCTTTATTCATTCATCATTTCCACCTCAAGCAGAAAAAAAATATTTCCACTTTTAGATTCAGACAAAAGTGAGAATCCACATTAAAAAAAAAGTGTGGATGGAAATACACTTTATGAAATATGATGATGAATAAAAACATGAGAGAAGGATGAATGCTGAGATTCAAACATGTGATGTTATGTTTGTATTTTTATTATCCATAAACTGACGTGATGCTTTAATCTTTCAATATCAGGGTAACACTTCCCTTCAGGGTGAATGAATTATTATGAACTCATTCCTGCAGGACTTCATGAATTAATCTCATGAAATCATCAGGAAGTTTGCAAAGAATTCATCCTGATCATGTTTTAATAAATCATAATAATTTATGATGTACTCATTTTAGTTCAAGTTTAATTCACGTGTTGTTCATGCATGAGATCACGAATGAAAGACGCTGAACTACTTCCTGATGATTTCAGGAGGTATTAATGCTACTAATGCGAATCTATGTTTATGAATTACATAATGCTTATACTCCTCAAATAAATATTAGAAAAGCTTCAGTATATACAGTGGGTACGGAAAGTTTTCAGACCCCTTTAAATTTTTCACTCTTTGTTTCATTGCAGCCATTTGCTAAAATCAAAAAAGTTCATTTTATTTCTCATTAATGTACACTCAGCACCCCATCTTGACAGAAAAAAACAGAAATATAGAAATTTGTGCAAATTTATTAAAAAAGAAAAACTGAAATATCACATGGTCATAAGTATTCAGACCCTTTGCTCAGTATTGAGTAGAAGCACCCTTTTGAGCTAGTACAGCCATGAGTCTTCTTGGGAATGATGCAACAAGCTTTTCACACCTGGATTTGGGGATCCTCTGCCATTCTTCCTTGCAGATCCTCTTCAGTTCCGTCAGGTTGGATGGTGAACGTTGGTGGACAGCCATTTTCAGGTCTCTCCAGAGATGCTCAATTGGGTTTAGGTCAGGGCTCTGGCTGGGCCAGTCAAGAATGGTCACAGAGTTGTTCCGAAGCCACTCCTTTGTTATTTTAGCTGTGTGCTTAGGGTCATTGTCTTGTTGGAAGGTGAACCTTCGGCCCAGTCTGAGGTCCAGAGGACTCTGGAAGAGGTTTTCTTCCAGGATATCTCTGTACTTGGCCGCATTCATCTTTCCTTCAATTGCAACCGGTCGTCCTGTCCCTGCAGCTGAAAAACACCCCCATAGCATGATGCTGCCACCACCATGTTTCACTGTTGGGATTGTATTGGGCAGGTGATGAGCAGTGCCTGGTTTTCTCCACACATACTGCTTAGAATTAACGCCAAAAAGTTCAATCTTGGTCTCATCAGACCAGAGAATCTTATTTCTCATAGTCTGGGAGTCCTTCATGTGTTTTTTGGCAAACTCTATGCGGGCTTTCATATGTCTTGCACTGAGGAGAGGCTTCCGTCGGGCCACTCTGCCATAAAGCCCCGACTGGTGGAGGGCTGCAGTGATAGTTGACTTTGTGGAACTTTCTCCCATCTCCCTACTGCATCTCTGGAGCTCAGCCACAGTGATCTTTGGGTTCTTCTTTACCTCTCTCACCAAGGCTCTTCTCCCACGATTGCTCAGTTTGGCTGGACGGCCAGGTCTAGGAAGAGTTCTGGTCGTCCCAAACTTCTTCCATTTAAGGATTATGGAGGCCACTGTGCTCTTAGGAACCTTGAGTGCTGCAGACATTATTTCGTAACCTTGGCCAGATCTGTGCCTTGCCACAATTCTGTCTCTGAGCTCCTTGGACAGTTCCTTCGACCTCATGATTCTCATTTGCTCTGACATGCACTGTGAGCTGTAAGGTCTTATATAGACAGGTGTGTGCCTTTCCTAATCAAGTCCAATCAGTTTAATTAAACACAGCTGGACTCCAATGAAGGAGTAGAACCATCTCAAGGAGGATCAGAAGAAATGGACAGCATGTGAGTTAAATATGAGTGTCACAGCAAAGGGTCTGAATACTTATGACCATGTGATATTTCAGTTTTTCTTTTTTAATAAATTTGCACAAATTTCTACATTTCTGTTTTTTTCTGTCAAGATGGGGTGCTGAGTGTACATTAATGAGAAATAAAATGAACTTTTTTGATTTTAGCAAATGGCTGCAATGAAACAAAGAGTGACAAATTTAAAGGGGTCTGAATACTTTCCGTACCCACTGTATATAGTCTGTGTACTTTTGCTGTTAAAATATATGAAGTGGGTATTCACGATGGGAGGAAAAGCCAAACAATGAGGAGTCACTCACTTCATCTGCTTCACAATGGTGCTCTTCCCCGACTCGCCAGCACCTGCAGAGAGAACAAAGACATCAGGTTAAAAATACGCTGCTGAGAGGAGACATGTAAACAGGCAACCAGTGGGGCCGCCTCACATCTGGACCCCCCTCCCCTCCCCTCCCTCCTCCTCACATCTGGACTCTTTCTTTACGTCTCTTCATCCTGGTGAACGTTTTAATGGATCCAGACTTTTCTTATCCGCTGCTGTTTATTCTAACGGCCCGAGGCGACCTCAGAGAGCTCATCTGCCACAAGGAACCTAACACACACTACACACACTGCACACACTACACACTACACACACACCCAGGGGGGGCCTGTCAGTGCACTCTGCACTCACAACTCACCCTGGGGAGGAGTCTTTCTGGGATGACCCTCAAAATACACTACTACGCACATGCTCAGTGCAGCCCGCGGGTCCGAGTGGGCCGGGACATTTTCCACAGACAGCTGTCAGCTCCTCCATGGAGTTCAGACGGGCTGCTGCATCAGAGACGAGTCTGCTTTTTAATAAACACTTTTAATAAACATATAAAGACTTTAAAGATTTAAAGGTGTGGTGTCGTTTAAATGCAACAAAACTAAAAAAAAAACAGCACGAGAGTCGAAGGTCTGAGAGGACGATATATTCAGACGCACCGGGACGCTCTCATGCTGACGAAGGTCCAACTCAGCTCTGCTGTTCAGTCTGTCGTATTGTTACACTAAAGGAAGACAGACTCTCTCTGAGTCAACAGAAGTGTGCACTCAATATTAATCTGGTTATTCTGTCAGAATGCAGATGAAATACTCAAATAAATTAATCATATCACAGACGGTTTAAAGCCAGAACGTCATGGAAGTAAAATATGTCTTCTATTAAAAGTCTGCACACAAACTTATTTAACGATCTCTGAGGTTTAAACACTAAAATAATAACCAAGAACTCTGAATTCATCAAGTTGTCATCTAAATATCCAGTTTGCCTTTTGGGATGCCTGGAGAGAGAGACACACTTTCAACCAACCAAAGTCCAGAAAAAATGGTACAAAAGCAAATCACTATTTAAAGTGCTCAAATAAGGCGAGACAGATTCAAAACTAAAAACAAGTGTGGAGCCACACACACACACACACACACACACACACACACACACACACACACAGTAAACATGCCCTTTGGAGTTTGTCCAGCTGAATCTGATAACTGTTAGAAGTCAGCGGTGGTTTTTGACTCTCAGCTTCGTGACGCTGCTGCTTTGATTAACAAATAACCAGCAGCTCTCTTTACTGGACGAAGTGGAAACTGTCTGATGTTCAAATGGTTCGACTGTAAAACACAAAACTTCTCCTGACCTGCAGAAAAACAGAGACAGGAAGTGTCACTTTCTCTCTCTCTCTCTCTCTCTCTCTCTCTCTCTCTCTCTCTCTCTCACACACACACACACACACACACACACACACACACACACACACACACACTACAGTCAACACGAGTTCTTTCCAAAGACTGTTTGGAAAAACATTTCATGACTCAGCAGTGACCAGAGGCTCTCTACAGTAACCACAATGGTAACCGTAGTAACCGAGTGCACCATCGTCACAGAGATAAACCTTCGAACCAGGTGATAGACTTTTATTTAGGAGAAAAGAAAAGACACATTTAATTCAACAATTCGTCGAAGACGAGGCGGAGTAGAAGGAGAAGAAGAAGAAGGAGAAGAAGGAGGAGAAGGAGAAGGAGGAGGAGAAAGAGGAGAAGGAGAAGGAGGAGGAGAAGAAGAAGGAAGAGAAGAATGTGTGTGTGCAGATCATCTATTTCTTTGTGTGTTGCGGAGGAAGAGAGTTTTAGAGTGACGACATGTACAACAAGGAGAAGCAACAGGGAATTTGTAAATCTCTCAGCAAGACTGCGGAAGCTGTCCGATTACTGACGGGTCATAATGAGACCAACAGAACCAACAGGGAGGTGGAGCCAGGTGAACCGGTGCCAGGTGAACCGGTGCCAGGTGAACCGGTGCCAGGTGAGCCGGAGCCAGCGAGCCCATGGGACTATGGGGGTCCAGCTGTAGCAGGACAGAGGGGGGGCCCGACCCGTGACAGACGGACGATATCACAAACGGAGGCTGGTGTCATTCACGAGACGTATTGAGGTCAGATGACGGACACACCGAGTGACTGACATCCTTTCTGGACGCCCTCCCTTCAACGTCCAGACAGAACCAGGATCGGCCCGAAGTCTCAGGTGGCCGCAGACGAAAGAAGCTCCACTAATTACAGAAGAGGAGCGAGAGCACACGGATCCCCTCGGGTCATGTGACAAATCTAAAACAAAGTGTTGCTGCTCCAGGAAGCCGCTGCTTTCATTAAGTTAAATGTCAGAGAGCCGATAAAGGAAATGACTGCTGTGTTCAGAGGCGTCGTGGGACGCAATGGTTTTGTGTTCTGGGCTTTATTAGGACCCAAATGATCGCACCTGGAAGTGGGGATCAGATGAGCACGGTGCTGATCAGGATTGAAATACAATTATGATTGAGGTCCCAGAGGAGATGCGTGTTGCCGCCGTGCAGACGGGCGGTTTCAGGCTCCGAGCGCCCAGCAGGACGCTTCAAATACAACCGGAGGTGTGAATGTTACAGCCTCACAGCCGTGAAGGCTTTTACTGGCACGCCGAGCTTCACCTCAGTCTTCATGTTTGTTGTGTCAGCAGCTCGGTTCCAACCAGACAGGAAGTAATGACCATAAAAGGGAGGCAGCACCTGTCGCTGTCCGAGGTGTCGGACGTCTCCGAGGTGGTCCGGGAGCGGACGACCTTCAGATGTCAAACTGGACATTTGTGAGAGCTGTTGGTCTCGAGTGCTGAAAACAAGAGCGTTACTTTTATATCCACTCGTCTTTTTGGTTAATGGTGACACCTACGCCCTAATAAGGACTTTCAGGATGTGAGAGCAGCTCCATCGACTCCCACGTTTGACCAGTGATGAAACGCCGTGAGGATTCCCGACACGCCCGCAGCGTCTCCAGAGTTTTGTTAGTCGGTAAAGCGAGATGAAACGGACAAGTCCGGGGATAAAAGAAAAGTCGAGAATGAAAAGTTGTTCACGCTGTTTATGTGTGGAGACTCGTGACCAACTCACCGTCAGCATCCTGCAGCCCTCTCAAAGCCCCGCCCCCCCTTTGCATTAAGGCCTGTGCTGTGTTTGGAGCAAGTGTGAGTCGTCCTGGTGGGACCGGCAGCGCCACACAAAGGCAGCAGTGTGGGCCCCTGAGAGCCGAGAACACAGGCCCGCTGTGGGAGTTCAGGCTCGGACTCCTCCAATCAGAACCGCACGTTATTCACAAGGCTCCGCCTCCTTGTCAGTCAGCAGGACAACTGCTCTCGCCAGCCGGTCTCCTAGAAGATCTATCATCTCACTACTGATTAGAGGAGAGTTGAACTGTGTCCATCAGTTTAATTTCAGAAATGAAATATATTTCCATATTTAGAGATTGTGGAATTTTAAACAAGTGAGAAGAAGTCATTTTGAAGATTTCTGCAAGATAGTTTAACAGAAATTATTTTTCAAAGTCGATTATTTGACTATATATAAACACGTCTGGAGGATCTTTGAGCGACTCTCCCAGTATGTTACAAGCTGTTCAAAATATCCAAAACACATCGTACTACTGCAGTTTAATGACGATGTGTTGCTCATTTACATATTCATTTAATTTGTCATGTAAACAATTCACTTTCAAAACAAATTTCTTACACTGCCGCTGTGAATGTCGTAAAAGTTAGAAGGAAAAGTTTTAAACTATTAATAAAAGAGGGCTCACCGGCCCATTGATCTGTAATGGGACGTCCCTTTGGTCCTTCCTGTCTCCACTTCAGACCAGACCTGCTGAATAAATCAATATGTGACCTCTCGGTGACGGCCGGCCGGTAAAATCAGGTACACAGGCTGGTTTTAAATCTCGACTCTCAGGACAACAGAGCCAAACATCGATATCCACCCGTAGAAACTGAGACTGATCATTGTTCAGCTCACTTGTTGTCATTTTTCCTTCTTCCTCAGAGGAATAATGGTGTCGGCCGGGCTCGTCCCACCGTTAGACATCAGCTCTCAGCCTCTCGGCCTGAGATCCAACAAATGAGAGGCTCCAATTCTGCAAATCCCCCGCTAACACGCAGCCCACTGAACATACAAGATGAGGAAGTAAAGCAATAAACAAAAACTGGGAACACAAAGACACAAAAGTAGAGATGAAGTTTGCAGCGTTAGGGAGGGAAAGCTGGCACCTCCACCCGAATGAACTAACGCATCTCTAAAACAGCCATCATCACTTCTCCGTCTCTCCCCGGCTTCACTGCCTTTCTTCTCTAATCCAATCAATTTCATTCTCCATCATTTCTCCAACTCTTCCTCCAACGAGCCGCCCACGTACCGACCGCGAGCCGGCCCGATGCCGCCTGTTCTTCTCAGCTACGCGTCGACTAATGTGCCAAACCGGACTGAGACCAGAGGCCCTCCGAGAGACACATGTGCCACTTCCTATTCTCAGGACCCATCGAGGAGGAAATGGAAGCAGCTTGCAAGAACACGCGTGCGCTTGAGAAAATGCATGAAACACACACACACACACACACACACACACACACACACACACACACACACAGAGAGATACACACACACACACACACACACACACACACACACATCTCGTCTGTTTGAAAGACTTGTCCAACAGATGGCTACAACGCCTCGGGCAAAGAGCAAGTCTGGACAGCAGGCTGACAACTGCTGCCAAAGCAGAGCGGGATGAGATTCCACTTCCTGCATGTAGGCCGAGTGAATGTGGAGGAAGATCTGAATGTTTGCACCTCACAGAAGACATTTTAACACAATCCCTGTTTCTATAGCATGAATGCAACGTGATTTCTGTTCTGTGCCCTCGTTACAACACTTCAGTCCTCAGAGGAGAACGCGTGACTTCATCCTTCGCTGGGACGTACAGCGGCTCGGTTCTCTTACAGCATCCTTCTGCTCGATGCTCCTTCATCCCTGCAAACACTTCGAGAATCAACATCAATTATGAATCGCTTCCATCTGCTACGCTGTGATAACGGATCCTGGCTCCGTGACCGGCCTGAACGCTTTCAAGAAGCGGAGGCCAGAGCTGACGAGACGAGGCGGTCGGATCAAAACCAAGAAGGAAACTAGAATGTCTGTCTGACTGTTGGACGCCTCCGCTGAACACTCAGGTTGTAGTTTACCTGCAGTTCATGTTTGTTCGACATTTCACCACCAAAATATAATCAGTTCGTCTTTGAGTTAAAATGAACATTTGCACCAAATTTAAAGAAATTCCCTCAAAGATTTCCTGAAATATCGTGTTCATGAGCATGGGCCCATATGATGGGACAGTGGCCTTGACCTTTGACCTTTCACTACCATAATCTTATCAGCCCATTGTTGGTACCAAGTGACTGTTTTAAAGAAATTCCCTCAAAGCGTTCTTTGGATATTGCTTTCACGAGAACGAGACAGGTGGACGAGAGGGACATGAGGTCACAGTGACCTTGAACTTTGACCTTTGACCATCAAACTCGAATCAGTTCCTCCTTGATGCCAAGTGAATGTTTCTGCCACATTTGAAGAAAATCCATCCAGGCGTTCTTAAGATATGATGTTCATGTGAATGTGTCAAAGTGGGGTCATGGTGACCTTGACCTTTGACCTGCCCCCCTCCCCTCACGCCTTTCTTGAGATATGGTGTTTACGAGGACGGGACGGCTGAGATATAATGACTAGAGTCTGGTCGACGCAGCGTCCACGTTAGATTTGGAGACACTTGTCCATGGAGGATTTCAAGGTTCGTTTCAATCACTGGCAGTCAAGGCCAGCGGGGACTTCAGTAGTTAACTCGGCGTCCTGCCGGCGGGACCTCACGCCAATGTTTCATCACGGTCTCTTAAGGCCGTCCGTCTCCGAGTGGTGACGACGGGAGACGAAGGGACGAGACCGTCTCCTCAGCTGATCCCGCCCGCTGTCTCCCGCAATTAATGTCCTGCCGTCCCACTCGTCTCAGCGTCCCATCGCTGTCGTCTGCAGTCTCACCTCGTCCCGTCTCAGAGAAATGACCTCATCTGCAGCGCGTTTCCATCCATCAAACTAGAAAACTAGAACTGCATTCGGCCTCCGTGTGTGTGTGTGTGTGTGTGTGTGTGTGTGTGTGTGTGTGTGTGTGTGTGTGCGTGCGTGTGCGTGTGTGTGTGTGTGTGTGCGTGTGTGTGTGTGTGTGTGTGCAGAAAGGCACCTCAGAGGACATCGTTGTTCTGTGTATCGTCTTTCCAACAAATGCTCTGCAGGATTTTTGATGTTATGGTCGACTTTTGCTGGATGTTTCTTTTTTTTTTTCCTTTTTTTTTTTTTTATGTAATCTGCTCCCGTCATCAGCTCTGTGATCACCTGTCTGATCACCTGTGTGATCACCTGTGATCACCTGTCTGATCACCTGTGTGATCACCTGTGATCACCTGTCTGATCACCTGTCTGATCAGCTGTCTGATCAGCTGTCTGATCAGCTGTCTGATCAGCTGTCAGCATCAGGACCGGTGAGCAACAGCAGCGTGGAGGATGTTTTCCATCAGCTGTGTTCGTCTCAGAGACAGAAACATTTTGTTCCAGTCGTCAGAGCAGCCGTTCCTCTCCAACACTTTCAAGGCTGACGTTCCTCCGAGCATCATCATAAACTCAACTTCTCTCCGACGTGTTATTCTCCTCTTCTATTTGCATTCTCTCCCTCAGTGGCGCTCAACATCTCCGTCCTCTTCTGAGCTGAGGAAGACGTCTGTCTGCTTCCTCCTTTATCTTGAACAGTAGAACTTTAGTATCTTAAAATGGAACTTCCTGATAGAACTTTGTAGTTTGGCTTTCTGGAAGAAATTATATTTTCTTGATTCCTGTTGTTCTGGTTTTGAACCCTCATGGTTGAAATGAACTTATTGCAAGTCGCTTTGGATAAAAGCGTCAGATAAATGTAATGTAATGTAATGAAATGTAATAACTCACCATGTTTCTGATCTGATATGAAAAACAGGCCAGATATTTACTTCCCACCTGAAATCTAAACTCCTGTAAATTCGGTCTTATTCTTTCTTTCCACCCGTCTTCTCTTGATTTCTGAATCGTTCCTCTAATTGCTGCGGAGGTGGATGATTCATGAGTTTTCTCCGGTGACGAGAGTCACACATCAACCAGACAGCACTTTAAACGGCATTATTTCATTTTCAGCACGCTGACGGTCCAACTATCAAAAGCAGTTCTTTCTGTTTCATGGAGGCAGAACGGACGTTAATGACTCATTATAAGGATCAGAGCCTCGGTCGCTGCTTCTATAACGCTCTGACAAACTCGGGTGTCAATATGACCAAAACATTCGAGCATTTCAAATTACATATTTGAATTTGATCTGAAAAGACATTTTTAGATTCTGGAAAAACCAACAGAAATTCATTAAGGGAGAATAAATGTGATGTTCAAAAACAAATGTGTTACTCGCAGAGTAATTGCAAAACCCTCGTCAACAACACGTGCTTATGTCTCCATACGACTCCATCGCTACAGTCGTGGATCAAAAGTGGATAAATGAAACCAAAGGTAGCAGAAGTTCTGTGAAATGACCCGTTTTACCGTCAGAGTTTGATTAGTTCGGCCCGATAACATTTACAAAGTCTTATTTTATCACTATTCAAGTTAGCATCAGGCTAAACAGGAAGTTAGCCATAGTGCAGTGCTGTGCCCATAGAGCATGCTCAGTGCATTCATTCTGCCGGGGTGGGAATGTCTCACCAGACACAACATGGGATATATTCAGACAGATTTAACGGTGACAGACTCAGAAAACAGACATTTATTTATATGTAAAAATCCCACTTATATTTTCTTCCAACAAGGAGCCAGGAAATAAAAGCGGTAGGACAGACAGGACATAATAACCTCCATGGCAACCAGCATCTTCTCTCTTTGACTTCTGCTTCCACATAATTTAATCAGAGCGTACATGTTGCAGGCATCTGGTGGTCGGATCAGGTTCTGTTACATGACCTCTGACACGAGGTGAGCACCAAGGGTACGAAAGACAATCCCTCTGCGCACGCGCACACACACACACACACACACACACACGCACACACACGCACGCGCACACACACACACACACACACACACACACACACACACACACACACACACACACCAGGAACGACCACCTGGGTCAAACACTGCTTTTAAACAACACTCAGCGTGTCGGTGTGTGAACAACACTTTGCTGGAAGGATGAAGACGCTTGCAGCTCGATTACACCTGTTCCTGCCACAAACAATGATTTCCTGTTTTATCTCCCTTTTTTCACATCAGATGTTTCCTTTTTTCATGTTTGCTCTGTGTTAGATCGATAATGAACCGTGCAAACATGCAAACTTTGCACTCGTTTTTCGGCTGTGTACGACTAAAATTTAAACATGCAAACAAAATCTCCTGATATTCCAGGACCCAGGATGTAAAATTTTACTGAAAATCTAAAAACGTCAACAGAAGCTGAGTGAAAGTGAAAATTTACAGGTGACATATTGAATCTGTGTTTACTTTAGTCGCGGGGCAGCGATCAGATCCAGGACAGACTGTGTTTGGTGTAAACAGTTCACACACACGGAGAGGCTCAAAGTTCATTTGCAAATCCAACAATCCACAGAGTCTCAGCGTGGATTCATGGCGGCCAACGTGAAATAACGATTAACAGAAGAACAATTCAGTTTCGCAGGTTTTATGTGGATGATGTTGATGCACGATGAAACATATGACCGGACCACAGTGAGGAGGCCGACCGGTCCGAGACGGTCGTACGGATTTCATCCTTCTCGTCCACACCGAGCATCAGAGCGGGAAAAATGCTGCTTTCTTAGCCTCCAGCTGGCGGAGACGACGGCCCACAGCGAGGTGGTCCTGAGCTTCGTGGGCTCCCGACGGCTCGGAAACGTACCGCTGATGCATTATACATGAATCCATTAGCAGCCCCCCCCACTAATCTTTGTATTCAGACGCACACATTCATATGTACGGTCACACAGACAGGAGAAGGAAGGAAAAAAGGCTGCATGAATTATAGATGTGCATCAAAATATAGGCACCAAGCTGAGGAGGAAGAGCGGGACGAAGGTTTGGAGAGAAACACGCTCGGGGACAAAAGACGGACAGCGAGGCGACAATAACACCTGAAGCTGCTTCAAGAGGAAGACCGAGAACATCTGGATGAAACAAATATAGAATACAACTCGTAAAAGTCAAATTAAGCTGCAAAGAGAATTGGGGAATCCTCTTTTTTTGTGAAGGTAAAGACAAAAGCACGTTTCCATCGTATTTTAAACAGCATAGCGACCAACTCAACACCAAAGACCTCAGAAGTCACACATCCAGTAGATTCCCTTCATAAAACCGAGTCCATGAAAACGGTGAGAACACAGTGAATGAAAACCGTATGATGGATCCTGAAAGCGCACAAACGCAGGCTTCTTATCATCGTTCCCTTTCAGCTGGAATGTAAAAAGAGAAATTAGCACGTTTCTTCGCTTCACTGCTTTTTCCACATTGTGTGGTGAAACACACACCGAGTCCCTGTCATAAACCCTCTCCTGCACATAAATGTCCTCTCACTTCTGATTCCCATCCACGTCTTGTAAAGCTCTGATGTTTTGAAATCTGGGAAAGTGAAAATCACGTGTTCAAAACGGAGATAAATAAAACAATGACCTCGTCTGATCCCAAACATCAGACATTCATGGTCCGAACCAGAATATCAGTGAAAGGATCCACGGATCAAACGGAGTAAAAGAGGACGTCTCAGTTGGACTTCCAGGCTGCGTATCATCACTCATCAAACAACTAAACAAAAAAACTACGAAATAGAATAAAAATAGAAGCACATATAATTCATTATCTTATATTTTTATGGATTTAAACAATCAAATAAAAACCTCAGTTTCTGGCTATTTGTTTATATTAGAATACAATATGAATTATGATAAAAAGTTGAAGGTGAACCAACAGTTTCTACTTGCTGAGATGTGCAGAGTTACAACCGGTGACACTGTGACGCCCTCATTTGTTATTAGCAAACAGAAAGAGGCTCTCATGTAGCATTTAGCATTGCACTTGCTGACGATGGCCTCTGCAGTGGATGAAAGTCGTTTCCGCATGTCGGTAGAGTTTGTAGCTTCGTGCCCTTTTCTGTGAGGACACGTGGATCCAGAGTGACCGGCCTCCAGTCTGGCCCCGGGATAATTATTCCTAACTGAAAGACCATCGATCAAAGAGCAGGCGACGGCGAGCGAGGCCGGCCGTCAGCGCTGACCCTCTCACCGCCCGGAGAATCACAGGCCGCCGCGGCCTTGAAGTCTGCAGACATGAAAGGCTGCGACAGACCGACCCGGCCGCAGCAAACATCATCACTCAGCATCACGTCAACTTTTAATCCAATTTAGCTGTTAAATAAAACCGCCTCTCTTTCGGGACAAAGTTTAAAGCCAGTAATGCATAAAGACATTATTAACGACAGGACATATTTTCTAATTAACCATTCTCATTACAATAAAGGAAAAAGCAGAAGCAGATCCAACAGGTGCAGACGAGCTGCTTCTCTGGAGTTCAAGCTGAGATGACATTTACAATCATTGCTTTCATTTATGCACACGGTGAAGGACGGGTTTTTTGTGTCTGAAAAGAAAATTAAACAATCTTAAATTACTTGAACAGATTAAGTTTTACTCATTAATCAGACATGTACAGCTGAAGTTGACATCATTAGAGTTAAATAATAAGAACAATGAAGCACCTTAGAAAAGAGGCAGTCTGTAACTCATGGATTTAATCTATCAATAATGAAAAATAATACATATATATATATATATCTTATTTATAAGGACTAATTGTACAAACACTGTGTGGCCTTCTTTGGTACATCTTGAGTGTGCAGTGGCAAACACATAATAGTATCCTGAAGCGATGAGTGACAGATCAGATAAAATGATGGTAACAGCTGTAGGTCGGATTAAAGAGCAAACTTTCTTCTGCGCGACACGATGCTGATCACTCGTATGTGTTTCTCCTTGAAAGATTCATCTTTTCAAACTGGAAATACAGAACAAAATACTCCACATTGAAAAAAATGCTTCTCAAAATGTCTTTTACTCGTCGAGGGAACTAATAAGGTCTAATGATTCATATAATGAGCTTCGTGAGACACTTAGTAAAAAGAGAAATCTGAAGTGTGCAGGAGATTGTAGAGGAAGAACAGAAGAGCCAAAAGAGGCCGCAATTAACCACAGCAAAAAAAAAAAAGGCAGGAAGTTTACTCCTTTCTGCGTCACTATGGCAACCAGAGTTAGTGAGAAAAAAAAAGCACAGGAAATGAAAGAGGAGGGGTTTCTCAACGGTTTGCAAATTTTTTTTCTCAGAGCACACGAGCTGAAACTCGCTGTGCCGACACATTTCACTGAATGAGAGAAGTAGAGTCTGAAGCTGCTGCTCAGTTACTGACCTGAACACTCACTGATCTCATGATGTCGAGCTACAGGAACAGTAAAGAGGCTCCGTTGTACAGTGATGTGGATGTTCCAGCTCAGTTACTTGATAAATTGACCCAGAAAGGTCTAAAAGATCGTACAAACTTTTAAAATATGACAGAAGACGAGTTGCAGACTTGCTCCCGTATGCACACGACACCATCCTGTTTGTGTTCGGGCACCATGTTAACACGGGAACTCCCCAAGCACCGAGTCCATCACTCCCCAAGCACCGAGTCCATCACTCCCCAAGCACCGAGTCCATCACTCCCCAAGCACCGAGTCCATCACTCCCCAAGCACCGAGTCCATCACTCCCCAAGCACCGACACCATCCGGGTCTGAAGGAACACATGAAGGACGACATAGCTGCAGAACATGAAACTTTAAAACCCAAAAGAATCCGGATTTCTCACAACAAGATGCTCACAACTCACAACTGATTCCTGTTGTTCTGCTTTTGTACCCTCATGGTTGAAATGTGCTTATTGTAAGTCGCTTTGGATAAAAGCGTCAGATAAATGAAATGTAATGACAACGAAGACGCTGGGCGAGCCAACAGGACGAAGGTTGAACACCGGCCGACCTCCAAACTCTTCCTCACATCCATTAAAAGCTGCTCTTTCAATCCTTCAGAGCTGCTAGCTGACAGACGGCTGCACTTTTCTTCTACCAACTCTCTCTGATGATTATCTCAGTTTGAAATGTCGAACAAACAACCGCCGTCTCTCCGTAATTGCATCCAAATCTTCAGTCGTTGGAAAGTTGGAGCAGAAACCAGATTCACTGCTTTGACTTACTTTTGTTCCTGGTGACTGGACCTCATTAATTATATGTGAAAGTTTGGCCGAGCAGAAATAAATTCAGTCGAGCATTTTTTTTTAATTAAGTCCAATCTCCTCAGATTTTCACCTTCAAGTTAAAATTCAGGCCTTCAGACACGATTCGAGTTTTACGGCAGAAGTTCAGTTTTTATCGTGTTTTACAAGTCTGCGGCGCCGGCAGAAAACGGTGCGGTTGAAGTGCATTGGTGGAATTTTAAGGATCATGACAGTTTTCAGGAAGTGTTGACTGATTAGCACAGAGCTAACATTGTTCTTCTGGTAACTTCTGGTTCTTGTTCTGCAGAGCAGGACGTGTCCTGACCTCATTTTAGGTCCTTTTTTTATGGACTTGAAGAACAGACCCGTCTGAGTCGGGTCAGCTGAGATACGGACGCTGCAGATGGAGTTTGAACTCGCCTGAGGACGCATCTCACTCAGCTAAAAGTTATCTGAAGACCGCACGCGTCAACACTGATGAAATGTGAATGAGCACATTTCTAAATTTGTGTTGGCTGCAGGTATGTTGAACTTCCTGTTTGACCTCCCTGCAGACCATCAGGTGATAGGACCATCCCATAAATAACCTGCTCTCAGCAGCCTGTCACTCCGTCCTGTGACTGGAAACCTCTTTACTATGAAACATGTACATTGATGGTCACACCTTTTATTAGTGCCTGCTGCAGCCGACCACTCGGTTATCTCACGCTTCACTAAAGTCAGACGTGACTGTGCCACAATAACAGTCTGAAAACTACCAGATATTCATGTTTACTCTACACCAGTGATAAGCATTAGTCTAATATCTACTGAAAAGCATTATAACACCGCCATGTGCATGTGGTGCATTTAAACTAATGATTTGCATAGTATAAGATTAATTAACAAGAAAACATTCTCTCTTTAGAATTCATGTGTGTTCAAAGTGGGACACATTTTAGCAAGACGGGTTGTTGGTGTTAATAATGTTTACAGTAGCTTCATGCTGCAAGAGACGGGGACACACAGCGGCACCTTATGCAAACGAGAATGATACCTTAAATTAAAACTAGTATCTGAATGAGGCAGGACTACAACTACTTGTTCCTGGAAACCTTAAAGCAGTCAATGTGTTGACTGAGCCTCACAGTGACCACAGATATTTAAAGAATGAGTCTATAACAAAACACACTGATGAGCCAAAAAGATCAAAAATTGTGATAATTTATCTGTGTGTACTTTGCTGTGTGATGTTCATCAGTGTGTGTGTGTGTGTGTGTGTGTGTGACTGGATGAGTACTCCACAGGAATACGGAGCGCTGCCTCTCTCACAGAGAGCTCTTTGTGTGTCCCTGAACCAGCATGTCTACCGAGGCCTCCTTTCCTTTTGTTTCTTCCGCTTCCTTTCAGGTTGGTCTCCCTGCAGCTGAGCGCTGACGGTCCACGACTCCGTGAGATAGAGCGACATTGGAGAGAATGAATGTTTGGTAGAGTGGATGTAGTTTAGGATGGCGTGAGGAGAACTGGCACGTCAGCAGCTGAGAGAGTCCAGTTACCAAGTTTAAATCAAAGTCTTTAACTCTGCTAATAATACTTCAGTCAATTTGCAAATACTTTATGTTCGTTGAGCCACTGATGCAAAAAATAAAACGGCATTATTTGAAACAGTCTATTTAAGGCACAGGGTTGGTGGAGCCAAAGCACACTGATTCCAGGGATGGGACTTGATTTTTGAAGTTTCAAATAGTCGTTAAATATTAAAAATGTTAACAACTGGTGCGCCTGGAACACGTTGCTACGACCCCGGAGCTTTGCAGGTAAAGCTGCGTGTCTCTGAGATTAGATGTGACGCTGCGAACGGCAGAAACATGAAAAGACGACTGCAGCCGACATAAAGTTCTGAACTCCTTCAGAACAGAAATGAAGAGGAGGGACAGTACAGAGTCTGCAGGTAGAGCTAGCAGATCATCAGTCTGGCACAGCTACGCACGACATCAGAGTGAAGCACCGCGTAGACGCGTAGAAAATTTGATTAATAATCAGATAGTTCAGAGTGAATTTCAAACAGTATTTGTGCTCGACATGTCCCGAACCGTTTCCACCACTTCATTATCAGCATCGCAGTTATTAGCGGATGTCTACGGGGACTGGCGTCAGATATCTTGGCTGGAGGGCAGAAAAGATATTTGGGGCTGCAATTAACAGACGGACTGACAAGTTTGTGCACAAACGTGTAAAAAAAAAAACTGCATAAAAATAGTTCTATTCTGTGTCTGAAATCACTCCTGATTTATTATATAGCAAACTATATTTACCCTCATTTCATACCATCATTATACATTTCCCACTGAAACAAACAAAGTACTGCCCCACAACAATCCCACACTGCAAAATACTGTACTTCACAGATATGAATTATAGAGATGATTCAAAATAGAAGTCCGTTTCTCGATTTACTGCTCGACACTGATTAAGTGAAGGAAGCAGTGAGTGACTGTATGAGAGAGAGATGCCGAATGAATGAATGAACACGCTGATGTTTACGAGATCCAGTCAATGTGTCTTGTGACATGAGTGTTGGAGTCCTCAAAGTTTGTGAAAGCAATACGAAAAAAACGTCATCATTAACAAATGAAACATCAGAATTGATCCCGCATCAGTAGGTGATACAGCCGATGGAAACAGAAGAGATCAGAAGTTTTCTTTCACAGCAGACGTGTGGACAGACACAGTCACCTTCACCGCGGTCGCTGACATCCCCGCGGCCGCTCATAGTGACAAAACAGACCTGTTTGCTTTCAAAACACTCGGGTCCAGTGATAATCGCCATAGTAACCGGGGAGCTGAAACCCGAAGCTATCTGGATCTTTCCACACGTTAACAATCACAGTTCACCGACGCTGACATGCACACGCCCGCCGTCCAACGCGGGGACAGAGACGACCAGACGAAGCCGATTAACTCATTAACGCCGTCACGACGATGAAACAAACGCTCCCTGGTGACGGAAAGCTCCGCCTTCATTCAGCAGGAGGCCCCAAGAAAAGATGGAGATATAATCTCAGAGCTGCTGACCTCTCTTTAAACCCTGATTTCTCGAGGGCAGACTCGCTGAGCATGAACACTCTTCTGCAGAACGTCCAGCTGCTCGACCAGCGTAGTCTGAGCAGCGGAGGTTAACAAATCAGGGGTCAAGTGTCCGGCTCAAGGTCACCTCCAAAGCTCAGATCTATCACAACCTTTCAATCAGAAGCTCTCTGTAGATCAGCATTTGAATTCAGACGTTCGTCATCTTCGCCCTGAAGAAGGACAGAAACCCCGGCACCTCGCGGCTGAAGGGGAAGCTGAAAAAAAGAACAATCTTCACCCTGAACATCCTCCTCTTCCTGACACCGTCGACAGGAAGTCATAGCGAACTGCAGAAGTTTGTCCTTGTGAGGGTCAAACTGAGGCGGAGAGACACGCTGCTTCAAAACTTCCACGTGTTTGTGTTTTATTAAACCTCTTATCATTCAGCATTTTATCACACATAAATATAAAGAAAACAAAACCCTGTGCAACAAACTTCCTGTCAAAGAGAAGTGTGTTGAAGAAGGAAAATGTCAAACTGTCACTAAACATTTTATTTTGTCCCGCTGGTGCAAATGAAAACAAGCAGTTCTTATCTTTGGGTAAATATTATCAAGCGATTTTCTGACCTCCCCTGAAAGCAGCATTATGAGACTGGGGAAGTTTTTCTTCATGATGTCAGTCAGTGTAAACTAACGTGTTTGTAACTGGAAGTGAAGAAAACAGAAAGTTTTGTTAGCAGGTGTGCAGAAGAGAAAAAGAACTTCACTGTTTGTTCTGGATAGTTTCAGGCACCACTGTTGTTTCAGCTAACAGGCTAACAGGAAGTTAGCGGAGGGAGCGGGTGAGCGGCGGCGTGGCTGCTATCAGGGTGGATAGAGGCGTGAGATAATCTCGCTGAGCAGTGATTTATGATCCAGTTTGTGATAACAGTGATTTCTGCAGAGTTCCTGAGTATCGTGTCGATATAATTTTCCGATTGTAGCGACACATTAATTTATTCCAGGTAGCTTCAAAGTGTCTCGGAGCTCTTCAGGATAAATTAGAATCTTCAGTTACTTACATAATGTGTTAAGAAATTACCAACATGTTTGTCACTGCTTCACATGGACGTCCTCTTCCTTCTGACTCGGCGTTGGAGAGATAAAATGAGTTGTGATAAGCGGACCGCTTGCTGACTTGCCGTCTGAGGAGTTGGACCTTATGAGGAGCGCTTTGAGGCAGAAACTAGAGCAGAGTGAACCCAGCTGTCAGGAACTTCCACGTCCTGATGCACCAAATAACAAAGTTCCTCCGATTCCTCAGGAAAAGACGATGATAAATTAGATTTGCTGGTATTTGACTGACATTCTGCGAGAAGAAATAACAATATATTAACTACCATTTGTTTCCGACACACTCATGGCCGCTACGGCTTCATAGTAATTAAAGTCCGCTTGAGAAGCAGCAGATCCACTGATATGAGGACAGACTCGCTTTTTAAAAAGCTGTTAACAGTTTGATGTAGTAAAGCCGTTAAACTCTGGTGTTCACAGATCTGTGTAACGCTCCACATGGTCGGACATCTACGACCCGTCCTCGAGGTGGAACACGAGTTTGACACGGACAATATTTTTCTGCAATTTAAAAGCTGCCAACATTCGTGACTTAATTTTCCCGTGAAAGAAACAGAAGCTGGAGGTTTTGAATGTCTTCAACTCTGCAGCAGCTGATGCTGTCAAAGCTTCATGCGTCACATGATGGAAACACAATGTTCACGTCCTCCACAGTGCATCCGACTTTCCAAAAAAAAAAGGGAAATGAGACAAACCTTTGTTTAAAAGTCACACAAGTTTCAGACTGTCTGGTGTCTCCTGTCGGGCTTAAGGACCAACAGCAGCTGCAGATGCAGGCAGGTATCTCAGTAAACGACAAACAGAAAAGTCACGACAGCGTGAAGTTTGTTGCACGACTCTGTTTGTGCAAATGTCTGAGTACAAAACAGAAAAGGGAGCGCACATCCAGTCCACAACCGAGTGTCAGCATAAACAGCCCGGACCCAAACAGCCGAGTCATCCTTCTCTCTTTGCACCTTTAATTCTCTTCTCTTTTCATGTGAAAGGTCACAGTTTGATCATCAGACGAATGTCGGCTTTCTTATCCTCCCTCGGACCGCGTTACCGATACCATTAGATCTCCTGCGCTGCACGCTGACCTTCAGACACCTTCTGCTGTTTAAAAGTAAAGAGTTCAGTTTTCAAGTTCAGAAACCAACAGGATGACACCAGACTTCATATAAAGTCTCTTTGTGGGGAAACAGACGCTCAGTTCCTCCGTATGCCATCATCAGTGCAGAATAAAATCAGAGGGACGAGCGAGAGGCACCGCCGGACTGTTTACTTTGGACTTTGGCAGCAGCAGTTAGGAGCAATAACTCACCGGGGTTCTGCGGTCTGACCCGGCTCACTTCCTGCCTCACAGGAAACACGCTGCAGAGCTCCGCCCTGTCCTTCCTGTTCCCTCCGCCTGCACTCACACACAGTTGATGTCTTCTCCTCTTCGAAACAAGTCCATCACCAACAACTCACGAATATCCGTCACTTCGAGCTCTGCACTTACAAAAACAGTTGTGCAGTAACCCCCCCACCCCACCCCACCCAGAACCCTCCATTGTCTCGACGCCTCGTCACCCAACAGTCTTCAAATCAAACTGCAGTGGAAGGGGCAGCACATTTTCCTCCACAGGCTCCGGCCAACACTGAAATGTTGAACAGATCGTGGAACAAACTGTGAACTATGAAAACACAAATCACAAAAGGAGGCTAGATTTTATCTCTTGATCTGATTTCTTTGCACGCTAAAGCTCAGAGCTTCAGACATAAATGTGTGCAGTGTTGGCACACACAAAAAAAAAAAAGAAGAAGAAAGCAGAAAAACAGGAAATAAACCTGCTGCAACTGGCAGCTGCTGCGGGCAGGTCGGAGTCAGTGCACGGCCTTCAGCTCTGAATCACCGTCCAACAAACCACAGCACCAGGAGAATGTAAAGTTTACGTCATTCAGCCTTCACAAAGTCAAATCAATAGAAAACCAATCGCAGCAAACATCAGAGTCTGTGGAAGCTAAAGATGAACACCTCCTCCGTTTCACTGCAGCTGTCTGCTCTCCTCAACTCAGCTGACAGCAAACATGCAGCTCAGCCTTTCAACACAGCATCACGTCGTTATCACCTCCTCTCTCCCTTCACCTCCTTCCTCCGCCTCTCTCCCTTCAGCTCCTTCCTCCTCCCTCCCTTCAGCTCCTTCCTCCTCCTCTCTCCCTTCACGTCCTTCCTCCTCCTCCTCTCTCCCTTCAGCTCCTTCCTCCTCCTTTTCTTTTTTTTTTATTTCTAGTACGTTTAAAAACAGATTCCTGTCTGAGGAGCAGAACCAGATCAAAAAGAAAACAGACAACAGGCTCCTCCAACTCTCCTGAAAGAAAAACAGAAGTGAGGATAAAAGCGTAAAGTTCTGCTCAACAGAACTCGCAGCACCGAACCGGAACAACTTTTCTGTTTTTCAGAGGACACGCATGTCAGCCGTTTATATCCAGCTCATTAAGTCATGCACATTTTTCCGTTCTCTGCTATTTATATTTTTGGTTCAGTTCTTCTACCCGCACAGAAAAGAGGAAAGTGGAGTCTGCCTTTAAACCTCCGTGTGTTTGTCACTGGGATCCTGCAGAGCTGCAGCGCGTCTGCTCACCGTTGGTTGGACGGGACCAGTCGGCGGTGACCCCCGGTCCCGCCCTCCCTCTGTTGCCCTGCTCAGTATTCCCCGGCTAAAAGGAGCCTCAGTGTGGGAGCACAGCGAACTGAGGCCCCACAGAAAAACCACATAATTACAAATCACAATAAAGCCCTCAGTGCTGCGTTCCTGCCAGAAGCTCAGCTGCACCATCTCTGCTCCAACCCGAGGCCCTCGCTCACAGCTAACCCCCCTCCCCCCTCCACTTTCTTTTAGTCTGTTCGCCCATGCTCTCCCCATCCCTCCCCCACCTCCCTCCCCCTTCCGTCCCTCCCTCGGCCTCCCTGTCTCTTGTCCCTGCAGTGAGTCTTACGCTGCGTTCACACATACTGATACAGAGATGTTGGCAGACTCTCATGGAGCTGTAGTTCTGTGGATGGGGTGGTGGGGGGGGGGGGGGGGGGGGGGTCAAACTCTGCAAGTAAAGCTAGCATACACGTCTACCGCAGCCGAGCACCGAGCAGACAGTCCATCCCCTGATCAATAATCAATATTTCATTCATAATCGAATACCTCAAAGCGAAATAAAATTTTATTTTTGCCCGAAATGTTCATCTCAGGTCAGTGGTCCATTAATCTTCTCTGTACTTCAGACAATCTACTCATCACCACTCACCAGAAAAGAAAAGAAAAGAAAAGAAAAGAAAAGAAAAGAAAAGAAAAGAAAAGAAAAGAAAAGAAAAGAAAAGAAAAGAAAAGAAAAGAAAAGGACCACCTGACCTCAGTTCATCCTCCTCCAAATGATATCAACACTTCTGATGCACTCAGGAATCTTTACAACGTCCACTCTACAGAGGACCTGATCATCTGCAGCTCACCTTCACGCCGACATCTGATTCAGGTCAGTGCAGGAATTTAAAAATGGTAGAATGAGCTCAACGACATCAGGACAGCAGAAACTCTGAACATCTTCCACCACAAACTAAAAACACACCTCTTCAGACTTTAACCTTGAACAGTAGAACTTTAGTATCTTAACATGGAACTTACTGATAGAACTTTGTAGTTTGGCTTTCTGGAAGAAATTGTATTTTCTTGATTCTTGTTGTTCTGGTTTTGAACCCTCATGGTTGAAATGAACTTATTGTAAGTCGCTTTGGATAAAAGATAAATGAAATGTAAAAAAGCTTCACACATCTAATTCTGTTCCCACTGAAATCAGAAAAAATGAAGTTTCTGTATGAAGAACTCACTAATCAGTTTATAACGTCTCTGACTGTCAACACACAACAATCCCACAACACCGATTTATTCTGCGAACAAGCAGCCGCTCCGAAACAGAGAAGTGCTGTTATTAGCAGGGATTGGCACCACAGGAATAAACACTTCATACAGTTTAATAAAGAGCTAAAGCTCGGAGCAAACTCAACGCAGCCAATCACTGAGCTGTATTTAGGTAGAAGGGACAAATCTCTCTGCTGAGTTAAAAGGTAATTATGGTTCAATTATCGCCGCAGGCTGTCGGAGGAGGTCTGACACGAGGTCACCTTAAAGGTAGACTTCTTTTTTAAAGGTTAAATGGAAGACGACGGCACAAAGATCACTGTTCAAAATAAAGTGTGAATGTAGTCAGATTATAGAAGAAACATCACAACAACATGTTCGAATGTCATCTTCACATCTGCAGTGGAAAACCCACAAAAACACAGCGTGTTATTTAAAATATCAAATTAAAACATGAAACCTAAAGTACTGAAATAATTATCTGTGGTTGTACTTCATAACAGAAGGAGCCACGTAATACGAATGAATTTATTGTTGGGGAGGTTTAAATATAGCAGTGAATCATCTGCACTTAAATTTCTATCTTCAAAACAGCTCGAGTATCACAATCAACTGCAATAAAATTAACAAATACAATAAAAAAAAATAAAAAAAGTGCTTTTGTGAGCCAAAGATGGGCTGATAACATTCATAGGCTTCTGTATAAATGTTGTGAAGGTGAAACTAAAACACCAGCCGCCCTAAAGTGTTTAATATGTGACACCCGAGTGGTAGAAATCATCAGTGATTGACAGGTGTACTTGTGACATCATCGTATGTCTCGTATCACTCTGACTGCAGCTTCGGCCCCGAAGGTTCAAAGGTTAAAGAGTAAAAAGGATCATAAAAAGTAATAGCTGTGATTTTACAGCCGTGCGCAGCGGGCGGCATCTCGCTCCACGTTTATCTCAAACACTCCTGTTGTTGTTGTTGTTGTTGTTGTTTATGTTTGGAAAAAGACGGTCAGTGGGAGAAGTTGTAGCTCCATCACACCGTTTCAGTGAATCTTTTTCTCTTTCCATCATTAGTCCCACAGATATCTTCGGTTATTCTCCTTTTGTCGGTGTAATTTCTGTGATTACAGCCACGTTTGAACCCAAATGAACTCGTCGAACTGAAGGAATTCTTAATAACGTGAACGAGACCGTCGCTGGTTATTAGTTTTCCGAACCTCCGGCTCGCTGAAGAACATCCACGGCTCCTCAAGCTGCTGGCACACTTCTTACTTGAGTTATTTAAGTGGAGAGTAAAGAAACTATTGTAATAACCAGAGTTAAACACTGAGGAACAGTTTGTAGTCTTTAAAAGGGATTTACAGCCTCCCGGAAATAACAATAATAATTCCTTTCATAGAAAACCTCCTTCAATCCAGAAGAAATATTTGCATGTTAACTTGGCATGCTGACGCAGCATTTAACACTATTGGTGACATCATTTCATGGAAACGAGCCCTGAACCAATAAACTAATTCCCCTGGGAACTTCCCACAGTTACGAGCTCTTCACCGCCGAGTCGCTGTGAACGTTGGAGCATTTTTCAGCTGAACGTCGAGCAGAATAAAAAAAGAGGGACGGGTTCGCAATCAGCCGGAGGGACGAGGTGGTTTTTACTGAGATCTGAGATCCTCACCTTCCCCTGAACGCACCATATAACCACACACACACGCACACACACACGCACGCACACACACACACACACACACACACTAGAGGACGAATAGTGGTTGTGGCCTTGTGAGACTCCCCCCCCCCCCCCCCACACACACACACAGCTCCTGCAGGTTTGATTAAAACCTTCCTGCAGGATGTAATCCCCGTCGGAGAGGCAGCTGAGTCAGCGCGTCCTCTCCACTCTCAACAGGACCACAGGTGATAACTGCTCAGTTCAACCCGCCTTTCTTCACCAAGCTTCTCTCCTATCGGACTCAGTCCAGGCAGAATCAGCCTTCGACAGACAGACGTTCGGTCGGTCAACAGGAACACCGTCGGTAAGATTTATTATTTAACCTGTCCGAGAGAACGTGGACAAATCTCCCCTCGCTCCCTCCACCTGCTCCACCTGTCAGTGCAGCAGAGGTGGAGCTCCGCCCACAGTGAGACACACAGAGATCAGAGGACACAAACACAGCAGAGACTCTCACACTGAGCTGGAAACAAGCAGCTGCTCTTAAATGAGGTCAATAACAGAAATCAAATATTTATCAGCTGGACCACAACAGCAGGTGAGCGGAGCTATAAAGAGAGTCTGACACTGAGTGAGAGATCAAAGTTACACCGCAGGTCAACTTTTCAAATTAAAAGCCTTCCAGTTTCGCACGGGGTCCAGACATATACTAAGTTTATACCGAGACGTGTTTTTTTTTTCCAAGGGAAACACTGGATTTTATTAATTAAATCTGATATTAGATTTATGTGACAACAGTTTGACCACACAAGAGTTAAAAGAAGCTGATTCAGCTGGTTTGGGTGGAGCTCAGCTATGTGAATAAATGTTACTGAACATGAGCTCTCAGACACTTTTATTTTGTTAAAGTAGCTTTCAGAGGGAAAACGCTGGGAGACATTAGCAACTGCTTTAATACTGAGAACAGTTTCAGCTCCTCTCATGTTGGACTCCAGGTTTTATGACTATATTAATGTTGTAAAACACAACAAAAACGTTCCTTAAACAAGCGTTCATACTGCCTGCTTTTAATAGACACACAGCAGCCAGCTCTGACATGCAAAACTAATAAATCACCATATCATAACAGACACGATGAGTCACAGCTACGCAGAACGCAATCTGAAGGCTGCGCCGCCAAGAACTCAAATCTTTAATGTGCACTTTTATTTTAATCACATTTCACTCGTGGCAAACGTTCCTGAACGATATTAAGATGAAGACGGGAACGTCAGACTACACACACACACACACACACACACACACACACACACACACACACACACACACACACACACACACACACTTTGGGGTCTCCCACACGTTTCTCAATGCTGCTGCTTTAAGAGCTGATTTTTATGGGCTGGAAAACAAAACAACACACCAAAGCACAAACGTATTTTATGGCTCCGCAGCATTCTTTCCGAAAAATCTTTTTCAACTCGAGGGCTGCGTTCAGAGAAATAACGATCATGACTGAAAAATATGAGTTAATGTAGTTTCCAATTATCACAGCAAACACTTTATAAAAGTAGAGTCACTGTAAACACATGCTGGTGTTTAAGAGTTGTTGGAGTCTGAATACTAGAAAGCAGGAAGAACTCCTGAAATGACCCGTGTTTAATGGCTCCGTGACGGACAGCCGTGACGGACAGCCAGGTTCTGCGGACCAGAACCAGCCGACTGACACAGGATGGGTGTGCTGGTTTCCTGAACCAGCCAAACAAAAGGCTTGCGTCTACTTCTCCTTTACACACAGCCAGCTAGAAGAGGAAGTGACAGATGAGGGGGTGTTCGGGGGCTGAAACAGGAAATGACATCAGTTGCATCTGCAGCACAGTTTGCAACTATGATCAAAAATGGTAAAAGAGGAGAGAGGGAAAGAGACGGATGTTAAAAGGAGAAAAGCTCAAATGTTTGTAATTTGATATGGAAATAAATGGCTTCATTTAGTGAGTATAAAGTACAACAAACATTATGAACTGCTTTAAATGAAAAGTCTTTTAGAAAATGAGAAAATCCAGAGATGATATGTTACGGCCTCAATTTCTTCTCTACTTCTGCTGCTCTCATTCAATAACTGAAGTCAGTTTCCTCCACAGGAGGTCTGAGTTTGAAGAACAAACAGAAGTCATGATTGGTTTTTAAAAAGGTGAACAGAAGAAATTCTTCATTTCGTTTAAATAATATAAAATAATAATGCAGCATCCTGTTCATGTGGTGTGAAAAGGGCACGATTGATGGAGGTCAGAGCTGCTGATCAATACATTCATTATTAAAAGGCCAGAACGGGGACGGCAGCAAACAAATGATTATAAGAGCAAGATTTTACAAACAGACGCTGTAACACTGAACAGTTTTATTCCAGTCTGCTGTTAAACTCATTCAGTGAGTTTATTAAGAATCAAAACAGAACTGTGGAAAACTTTTTTTTTTTTTTTTTTTCTTTTTAAATCACTGAGTAAAATGATACAATAAAATAAAAAATAATGGTTGTTTACCTTCGATATAAACATTCAGTCTTGGTTTGATAGAGAAAAATAATTTGAGAATAAACGTAAATTACAAACTGAAACTCGGAATAAATTAAAAAAAAAATGAAAGATCAGAGATTCCACTGAATCGTCCAGTTGTCTGACATCACTACTGCAATAAACTGAGCTTTCAGTTGCAGCTGTCACAACACGATCACCCTGAAACAACAGTCAGCGTGACGTCTGAACCGTCCGTCCGTCCGTCACCTCCCTGCTGCTGCCGGGATGTTCAGCTCTTCACGGAAGAAACAACAGCAGCGCCGGGCAGTCGGACGCCTGCCGAGCAGAAAACACCTCCACTGTCCTCTTCCTCTGCATCACAGAATCAAACCGTCACACGGGTGTTTTGTGAGATTTGATCTGCGACGCTTCGTCTTATCAGCTCCGACTCGTCGCCTCTTTTCTTCCCGCAGCAGCTGGAGCAGAGCTGCACTCAGAGGACGACATCAAACCATCTTCCACCTGATTACAGATGAACTACAGCTCACCCTCGGCCTCCATCCCGCTCACTATCACATGACCTTTTTCTAACAGCCCCCCCCCACCACCACCACCACCACCACCCCCCACCCATCGGGTTTCATCCACTTCAAGACTTTCAGCTCCGGATCGTCTCCATTGGAAACTTGGAGCTCTTTTCTTCCCGTCGCTAACATTTTGACATCTGGCTGGCTGAGTGTACTTATACAGCATAACGAAGCTCAAAGCTGAGTGTGTGTGCGCGCCGGTGTGGGGGGGGGGGGGGGGGGGGGGGGGCTTCCAGTGTAGAAAAATGACAGGATAACCCGACGAGGATGGAGGAGAACTGAAGTGAGCTCATTTCCTATAATGGAAGGGAAAAAGGAAATGGACTGTGGGAGGGGAGCGAGGGGATAATGGTTTTACTGTACGTGTGCTTAATGACATGGTGGGACAAAGAAAGACCCCCCCACCCCCACCCCCTCACCCACCCCCTAAAGGCACTAGAAAACATAAGTAATTGAAATAGGGGACCTTTGAACTTCAGGAGTGAAAGTGTGTTTTTTCAGGTCTCTGGAAAAATAAGCAACATCACAGGAGGGAACAGAATGTTTGAGAAGCATATCAATCAGACTGGAAGTGTTTTCTGGCCCGAGGGATAAAATATAGAAAGAAAAAAAAGCACTCGGACACTTTAATTAGACAACGAAAGGCCACAGCAGGTTTCATCTGAAGCTAAATATTCTACAAGAGAAAGCTTCAGGGGGTTTTTCTGCAACTGATTGTCTGCTGGGTGAAATATTCTTTCAATGACTGACTGGTTTGAATTATTAACCTGCTGAAAACCAACCAGAGCTCTTCAGCACATTTCAGAGTTCATATCTGCATCAATAAAGTCCAACTCCACCACCAGACTTTAACGTTTCCACCTCCATACTTCCCCCGACTCCCTCCACACAAACTCTGCACCATCACATCCATGCAAGTAACAAAAAAACACAAAAATAACCAGAATGACATAAAAGTCTGGCTCAACACTTTGAGCCCCAGAAAGGAAATGTCTCAGTGGAGAACATCTCAAAGAGAAAATGCTCAAAATTGGACGGTAATTTAATGGAATTTGGTTGAACTGAACCTTTAAAAAAACTACATCCATATACCTGATTTGTATATTGTGTTTCACGGCTTGAGTCTTTTTCTGCTTCTGTCAGGAAGTGTTGCTCAAGGCTTCCATGTCTGCGTCTGAGCTGGACCGTCTGCAGGAGCACCAGCAGCAGTCTCCACTTCCTCCTGCTCCACTCATCCAAGGTCAAACGCACAAAACCGGGCTTCGGTGTCCAGTGTTTTAATGAAACGGCGGGATGGCGTATGAATAAAGTAAAGCTATGAGTGGATGGACGCCGGGCAGGAGGACTTTCTGAGCTCAGTATTTCCAGAGCAGAGAGGACAGAGTAGCAGCGTCCCCGAGGACATGCACTGAGACACGCTGTCTGCAGGAGCAGCCTTTATCTTCAGAGCTCTCCCTGTAATTGCAGGATATTCAGCCTTTTTCTCACACACACACACACACACACACACACACACACACACACACACACACGTTGCGTCACACAGCTAATTGGGCAGCGCTGCGGCGCAGACTGTTGAGTAAACAAGGTCAGGTCACCCAAAAACACAGAGCAGCTGCTTTTAAATATAAATCACATAGAATGGACGCTTTCCTGCCAAAACGTCTCTGTTGCCATGACGCTGCTGAGTGACTGATGCTCGGATGAGATTTTGTTTTGGGGGGGGGGGGGGCTGTGAACGTGTCCTCTGCTGTCAGAGGAAGTCTGCGCAGATAGAGCTGTTGATTCCCGGGTCGCGGGTCTCGGCCGGCTGGAGCTCCACCCGACACCGACCCAACAGCTCCACCTCAGACGTTAATAAGAGTGTCTGCAGCGCTGACCGCAGGGCGGACCAGCAGCCCGGCCTGGCACCATGTCATCGCACATCACGGTCCACGGTGACGTGCGAAAAACTCATTCAGAACAACATACAATAAAATGCTCTGATATTCAAGGAAGTCATCTTTCTGTTTTAGATGATTTTAGAACATTGAACTCCTCTGTGGTTCTGGATCTGACAGAAGGACCGACGGATCAACCCCCTGATCAGTGATAGTAACGGGCTCAGCTCGGCTCGGATTGATGGCTTTTCCAAACGGTCACTTCACAGCTTGATCGATACCGAGTCTTCACCGCAGAGCTCTAAAGTTACTTAATCAAAGCATTTAAGAGACACGAAGTGTTTGTTCCTGCAGGAACCCACCGGGACAAACTGCTGCAATCTCCGAAGGTGGGACACGGAGAGGGGACTTATTAAATACATATTTTATATAAACAGTACAGAAATTACATTGTTATTCTTTTTTGCACAACATGTCTTTGGTTTGAACCAGTCATCAACCATCAGTGATGTCATCAACCGTCAGTGATGTCATCGTTGGTTTGTGAACGTTATGAATCCTCCAGTTCAGATTCTGTCCGTCACCATCTTTGCTAGTTCGGAGCGGTTTGGAGCAGGAAGTGACCATATTTGGACGAGCTGGGGGAGGAGCCAGCGGTGGATCTGACCGATCTGATCGGAAACCTGACGATACTACGTCCCGCCCACCGATAGCTGTAACCTGACTGCACCACAGGCCTGTCAATCAAACAGACACGCCCCCAAAAACAGGTCTTCTTGAATCTTCTTTTCTAATGAATGAGGGATTATTTTCAGATGGACCTCCAGAAAACTAATAAGAAGGAGTGACTTTAGCTAACAACACCGAGATAACTGATGGACACATTTTATTCACTTTGGATTTGATGAGAGAAGTTGAATGGTAGTCTATGGAGCCGGAGGCTTTTTGGAGCCGACCTCTAGTGGCACTCGCTGGTATTGCAGCTGAAGACACTTCTGGATCGGAACCATTTTACAGACCTGAAGCTACGAACACTTTTATTTACTGTCTATAATTGGAGCATTAAAGCAGCTGATATTTACACATGAATCATTAGTAACAAGATGTTTATAAGAAGTATTATTTCAGTAAACTACTCAGCTAGCCGGCGATCTGTGTAAACTTACTTCATGACTTTCAAATGGTTTTCCGTGTTTTTCACTTCATGAAAACATAACAATATCCAATATTCATGTATATTTAACATGACTTTTTGCTGAAGCCCACATCATAACTGCTCCATATTGGCTGGAAGTCCACTTCCCCCGACTGAAGCTTTAACTGCAGGTTACTGAGCAACCATCGTCACGCTGCCGAGGCCGGATGGAGAAGAGGAAGAGAAACGACTGCTTTCAAATCATGTGTATTTTCATCTTTTCTTCCGCAGCTAAAAAACCTCAACGCCGAGTCATAATAACGCCCAAAAAAACGAGGTTGTTAGTTCTCCAAGCTTCTGTTTAAACTCCTCTCCACATTTATTGTGAGCCCGAAAACACGAAATACATCAGTGATGTAATCTGCCTTTATTTCAGCTTTCATTCGATCATGAATGAAAGCGGCGGACATTGTTCCATGTTGGATCTGCGTGTGAAGGAATCTGAAACGTGCAGCTCAGCGTATCGTAAAACCAACACGCCTCCTCTCCTCGCTGGGATCCAACAGGAGCGCTGCTGTATCGGACAAACTGATAAAAACTCTCTTTATATCCAACATTTATCACCTCCGTCCTGTCAGGCCAACAGCTGTTGAGGGGGGGGAGGGTGCTTTAACATGCACACATGTTGGAGATATTTTTAGTCAGTGTTTGTGTTAGAAGGAGATGAATTGGCTGCAGGCTGCATGCTGCAGGCTGCATGCTGCAGGCTGCATGCATACATCCAGCAGGCCAACGTCTTTACATAACAGCGCTGCCCATCGTGGAAACGTACAATTATGAGCGTTTAGTGATTCATGCAGACGTGTTTCCTTCCTGCCGGTCGCACACTTTAAACCGCTGCCAAGAGCAACTATTTATTTTTTATTTGTTTTAATTTGTGCTGAGCTTTAAAAAAAAAAAGAAGAAGAAAAAGAAATAGGTGCGTCTGCCGAAGAGTAGAGAAAATTAACTGACGTGAGCAGCAACGTTTCGGTTGAGGAGATTAAATGTCAATCAAAGAGCAGAATGAGCTGCGAGTGCTTCGTGTTAATGAAGGTTTAAGCCGCACCAGCATGAAGTCCTCTGCTGCTGCATTAACTAATGACTTTCTCTAGGGACGACTGACAAGACAAAACAATCTGTTACAACCTTCTTGTCGGGTTGGGGCTTAATTAGACAAAGCAGTTGCCACGGAAACGCCTAATCGCACGTTATTTGTTTGCAGCAGGTAGAAGATGCGATGATTGGAGTTTTTTCGCGTCCTGTTACTTCCGAAGGCTCCTCCTGGAACCCGAACGCCTCGGCTCGGTTCATTAGACGGGAAGCGTTCCCGGGAGCCGCGGAGGACTCCGTCTCCATCTCGGAGGTTCCAGCAGATACTATAGAGGCAGATACCTGACAAGCCACACATGGAGGTGTGATGCAACACCTCAGACGGATGTCACACCTCAACCTCACATCCTTTCATTCAATAGGTGGATTATTATTTCAGCAGGCTGCAGCCTTCAGTCAGAGGATAAAAGAAACTCCATTAAACTGAAAAATACTTAGTTTGACTCTCAGAAACGTGTGAATGTCACTCTTCAGACGTGCTGCGACATGTTTCATGTGCAGAGAAAACTCTTCTTTTCGTGACGTGGTCTTTACGCACGGACCCGGCGAGTCCTCGGTTCAGATTCAGAGCCTCTCCTGTAATTCCTGTCAACCCTCACACGGTAATTACTGATATGAAACCCGCTGCACAGAGCGGAGGATGTAATTAGCCTCCTAACCAAGAGCACAACTTAGCAAGTAGCCGTCTCGTCTTCACAGACCGGGAGAGGAAAATAAAAACACGCCGAGGGCGAACAAATCCAAGAAGAATTTTCTGGCCCAAAATCAAACATCGAGTTAATTTAGTGAGTCTGTGATCAAACCTAAAATACATGAGAGATCCTGACTTCTACAAGTAGTGATATTTGTTTTTAGTCTCTCAGATCACCTTCCTGAAAAGTAATTTTCCACACCATCATTTTTGAGTAATTTTAATGCAGCAAACAACATCTAAAAAAAAAAAGCCTCAGATTCTCACAACATCAATATCAGTTATTAATCTGAGCAGATGTTCAGCAATCAAATCACCGCCTGTTCAAACAACAACACAAACTGGAGGCAGAAACCGGAGAGTAAAACACGCACTGATGCAGGAAGTTACTCGTTCAGGAGACTTCCTTTTCTTTGTGCACCTCCGAGCGGCCTGCAAAGTAAAGTTTGAAACAATGCGTGGATGGTAAAGAAGCAACGAGGGAACACGATATTTTAAAGGAGTCTGTGGACGACAGCTGCCTGAACTCCTGAGACGGAAAGCTAAAAGAAGCAGGAAGGAAAAACAGTCACCTCTCAGTCACTTGGTGTGTGTGTGTGTGTGTGTGTGTGTGTGTGTCTGTGTGTGTCTGTGTGTGTCTGTGTGTCTGTGTGTGTCTGTGTGTCTGTGTGTGTGTGTCTGTGTGTCTGTGTGTGTCTGTGTGTGTGTGTGTCTGTGTGTGTCTGTGTGTCTGTGTGTGTCTGTGTGTGTGTGTGTCTGTGTGTGTGTGTGTATCTGTGTGTATCTGTGTGTGTGTGTCTGTGTGTGTGTATCTGTGTGTATCTGTGTGTGTGTGTCTGTGTGTGTGTGTCTGTGTGTGTGTGTCTGTGTGTGTGTGTGTGTGTGTGTGTGTGTGTGTGTGTGTGTGTGTGTGTACGGTCCCCAGTGACTGATGTTGACGAGTTTCCACAACGAGCCGTTTCTACTCCAAACTTTCCCAAAGCTTCCTGAAGTGTGTGTGTGTGTGTGTGTGTGTGTGTCTCTGTGTGTGTGTGTGTAAGCTCGTCACACACACACACATCAGTCAGAAGCTGCAACACGCACAATATGTTTTGGGATTTGTGGCATTTTCTTTTTCAAACTGCACAAAAAGTCGATTCTGCTGTTTTAATCACAAAAGTCCAGTTTTCTTACTCAGATTTAATTCATGCAATGATGTGTTCTTTAAATCACCAGTAAAATAACTTAAATGCTGCAACACCTATTGAGTTTGATTACAATATATACATATCTATATATATATAAATATATATATATAGATATATATATATAGATATATATATATGTATTGTGGAGCTTGAAGTAGCAATGGCAGATGAAGTTTGCAGGATTTTTACTGCACGCTGCCACGTTGATCAAAGAAACATCAAATGTCCACATTTCAAAAAGGGACAGAAGCTCAAATTAAAAATTAAACTGACTGAAGGACTTTCTTTCGTTAGTTTTTGTCTGACAGGCTTCTGGCTCACGTTAATGTCTTTCACGCAGTTGCATAATTCATGTGCGGCACTTTTGCAAGGCGGTGCGTTGTGCCAGCGGACTCACCCAGCAGCAGCAGCTTCACCTCCCGGGCCGCCTTCTCTCCATCCTCCCGCAGGTTCTTATCGATCATTTTAGACCTCTCGGCCGCGGCTTTATCTTCCTGACTCACAGTGCAGCCCATGGTTCCCAGTGCGCGCTTCAGGTCTGCTGCTTAGTGGGCCGATAGCACCTGGAGAAAAACAAGACGGGACCGGCGGCCGAGTCCGACAGCTCGTTGGTTCTGTTCGAGAGGAACAAGGTCGCAGTGGAAGTGAGGCGACTTCGCTTTTTGTCGGCAAACGTGACGGAGTCCGTTCATCCGCGAGGAGCCACGAAAATCATGAAAAAACTATTTCCGTGCGAACCAGTCGTCGGTTGTTCGGTCAGTCGGTCCGCATCGGTCGGTTGTTTTTTATTTGAGAGGAAAAAGTTGTTCAGCCACGTGAAAAAAATGGAATAAATGAACTGAAGCAACTTTTTTTTAATTTTTTTTTTTTTTTTTTTTTTTACCGGTTGACTTGAAGCGAAATGTGACAGCGGAACATTAGAGCCGAAAACGGGCCACGAAGTTCGGCGACCAAAAACAAAAGTATTCCAGCTGTTGAAAACCGAGGACACGAGATCCCCGCCGCCAGGGAACCGGACACTCTCCCCGCTGCTCACACGGTGTTTATCTCCGCTGCGGACCGTTTTTAGCGCGGTATTCTGCGTGAGTCCGTGCTGCCGTTGCGCATTCTTTCCCCCGCGTTGAGATTTATCGCGTTTGAAGCCACACCCGGAGCCGCCGTGAAGTTCCCCTCCCTCAGCCCGACAAACACACACACAGCGCCGTCACAGCCCAGCGGCAGCACGGCCAGCCTCCACCGGGGGAGGGGGGGGGGGGGGGACGCCCACTCCCAGTGCTTCATGGGAAATGTAGGCGGGGGGGGGGCGGCTGTTTCCTTCAAGAGCTGTCGGGGAAATCTGCATTCCTGAATCCTGGAGGATTAAACGGAACCAAAACAGCACCGACAGAAGAGGAAGGTTGTGTTGGAGAGTCAATAAAAACCAACAAGAGAGAAACACAAAACCACCACACACACACACACAATTACTACACACACACACACACACACAATTACTACACAGACACACACACACACAATTACACACACACAATTACTACAGACACACACACAATTACTACAGACACACACACACACAATTACTACACACACACACACAATTACACACACACAATTACTACAGACACACACACAATTACTACAGACACACAATTACACACACACAATTACTACAGACACACAAAACAACTGCAAAGGGTCACAGAATCACCATAAAAAAGACACAAAGACCACAAATTCAAAGTTCTCTATGAAGAGACACACAATCACTACAAAGACACACAAAACGACCACAAAGTCACCAAAAATCACCACAAATACACACAAACAACTACTTAGAGACACAAAATGACCATAAACAGACAAAAACGACTGCAACTACCACAAAATAGTGACAGACATGCAAAACAAGCAGAGACAAAAACAACAGACATAAAGACATAAAACTGCAAAGACACACAAAAACTACGCCTACTAATTATTATATAAGTGGTCACTGAAATGTGAATATCAGAGATCCTGATATGATCATACTTTGAAACGCTGAACGCGATCTTACGTTGCATGACATGAAATAGCGCCGCGGCCGGTGCTCGTCACAGCTCCATACTGACACCTGGTGGACTGAAAGGGAATTAACAACTTCTTTTACTCGGTTTTAAATTCAAATTTAAACTTTATGCAGTGTTTGCCACCGGGACAATGTAATAACCAGAAATTGTACAAAATATATTAAGAAAATAAATGCATTTATGAAAATAATAATTTAAATAAATAAAACTACAAATTAAAACGGATTCTTTGCTCCAAATGTCCAGTTATATACTGCATCATATACTCCATTTAAAGCTTTTGTTATTCTGCGCATTCATATTTAACAGATGATGAAAGATCAAAGTTTTGTTACCCCATTATCTTTATTGCAACATTGTTTACAGTACAATAACTGCCAGCAACATATTAAAATATATAGAGATACAAGAAAATAGACATGAATCGAAGGACAAAAAGGTTTAAAAGCACTTTGAAAATGATTACATTTATATTTTTAATCGGACTAAAACTTTAATTGCTATTTACATTATACAAACTAGATATGAATATAGAATATAAAGGGTATACATTTATATACATTATTTATAAATGCTGGCCGATGTCAATATTTAATATGTTACGATTCAATCATACATGTTCCATTAATCACACGGAGAGGAAGACTAAAATACCACTGATCTCTCTGGAGAGGTCCTCCGAGATCATCCCGCGTCAGCCACTAACACTGTGTCCCCCCATGTTGTTGCTTTTTTGTATTATTTTTTTCTTTGCCTTTGTGAGGTGTTGATCGGTGCACCATTTAGCCAAAAATCAGGGTCAAAGTAGGAAGAGCAGGTCGGGGATGAATGAACCGCTGCATTGGTTGAACAACACCAAACACGACGTGACGCCCCGGTGGCTGATTCAGATGATTCCTCTGCATACAGGTACATTAAGACAACCAAAAATATCCACTTAGAGTCAAATAAAAAGGGATTCAAAGAGGTTTGTTGTGTAACAAATAAACAGGACAATATTCAGCTACCCATACAGCACTTATAGTAGTCTGGTGTAAGAGAGTTTATCATTAAAAATAATGAAAAGTAGGCGAGTACACCAGCTCACTGACAACTCCCCGTTAGTCGGTTACCGCCTGCAGAGAAGCAGCGAGGACGACGACACCGTTTACCACTGACTATAAAAAGACATGATGTAAGAAAAAAAACAATCATTTTGCATTTCATCACTGAATCAGATTCAACCATTAAAAACATGGACTTTAAAACAACAGTTAATCTATGGGTGGTAGTTATACTTCAGGTGCAGCTTAAACAACACAAATGCATATAGGTCACTACGGTTGAGATACACCGGAGCCATGTTTTCGTCTTCTTTTTTTTGTTTTAAAACACAGACACTTAAAAACCTCCAACAGTACATCCAAATATTTAGTCCTAAAGAAACAAAGCAGACTAAAGGAGGGAGCTAATGATCACAGGGGCTGACAGAGAACTGCAATGTCATCATTTCAAGTAATGTTTGACAACCATCGATACGCTACGAATTCATCACCTACATATCATCGAGTAACTGATCAAAGATTTAGATATACAAAGGGGCCGTGCCCTTCAATCACATTTATTCAATATGTTTTGTTTCACCTTATTAACGGCTACGAGCAGTTGTGCTTATCAAAAGGAAAAGTGCTTTTGCTAACCGCCCAGGTTGGTCATAGATCATCGCCTGTCTTGTCTGTTTCTGTTTGGGATCAAATATTTACAGACGCCGGACTGAAACTAAGCTTTCAGGAGGTGACCCTGTTTTGGTTATCTCTGATAACTTCCAGGAAATGTTCAGAAATAACACATCAAATCTTCCTTCTTCAATCTGTGCCGTCCACCAGACGGACGACGTCCTCGGTACCATTAATAACCGCCGTCTGCACAGTAATACTGAAAAAAAGCACATTTTCTACGCTTCCTTTTCCCCTCTGGACACTTTAATGTGCTCCCGACCAAACCTGCCTCTCTCATATCGACTGGCTCAGTCAGCATCAACTCATCGCGCTGTACTGCATCATCTGAGGTTGTTCATCAAGTAGAGATTAATAATAAAAAATAAACATCTAGATCACAGGATGTAGGAATGTTCTGATAAATGTGCTCTCTGCTCTCGGTCGGAGGTGAGAAGGTGAACACCTCCGAAACACAAAATAAAATAAAGCGCAGCAGCAGCGCGACGTTAGTGGAGACGGAGCCGAAGGCCGAGCAGCTTCAAGGAACGTTCACATCTTCATGCTGCTTTCACAAAGGAAGCCAAATGTTGAACTACTCCTTTAAACTGAACCTCCCATCTGTGCAGCAGCTTTTATTTCACTTTCCTCTGCAGTTGCACGCGACGGAAAAGATGTAGTTATTCAAATAACTTAATAATAATAATAATAATAGACATAAAAATCATAAAAGAATTGTCTATCAATAAATGTCATTCGACAGTAAAAAGGGAGTCGTGTGTTACAATCTGAGAAGCAGGTCGCAGATCATCTTAGAATAAAACACGGGCAGGTGGAGGAGGCGGGGCAACACAGGTACGACAGGTACGACAGATGCAGGTGGATAACGACAGCAGCTCTCTACGTCGGTGCTTTTCTGGTTTGATTATTTTTTTTTGCTTCTCACGAGGCACAGCCTGTAAATGTCTCCACAGATCTTTGTGCACCCGGCCTCTCCGTGACTTCTCTATCAGCTTTCCGGGAGAGCTTCCTGGCCTGAATAACGTGACCTCATCCGAGCGACTCGGACTCTGAGGCCAAAATCCTCTAGTGGGAAAACGTGTGACGGGCATCTTCAACACCAAACATGATTCAAAGTAAAAACGGGAACAGTACAACACGGATCTAGATCAACAATATAAAACCTGAAAACGACAGAGGGGCGGTGCCTAGTGACCGCTGCTGGCTTGACTGGTGCCCGACGTCCAGTCGATGATGATGAAGCTGAGGCTCATTATCATAAACAGGAAGCCGATCCCGGCGAAACACGCGGCCTGAAAGAGAAGCAGCGATGATGAGTTCAAGACAGAGACGGAGGACAATACCAAGAGCCTGTAGGTGAGGCGTTTAAGGAACATCGGTAAATTGCAGCATTTAACTCGTAACACCAGAAAATTCAAAAATAACTCTGTTCCTTAAATGTCAGTCCAGTTTTGCACCGAAATATGTTTTCTATTTTGGTAAATGCATCATTTGTACATTTATTTTTCATCATTTTTAAGCCAATCTCACACAAAGGAGATAAACAGTAACTATGGAGACACATTAGACTCAAAACACGCAAACACGAACCGAACAGAATTTAATTTTCTGTTACTCTGACGATGCTCACCAGGATTTTGGGGGCCGAGCGCAGCGGCTCCTCTTCTTTGGGTACGATACGAATGTAGAAGACAGCCGGGAAGATGAAGATGAGACACGGGGCGGACGTAGCACCTGGAGAACACACCACAAGCACCACATTATTCAGGAAACGGGTTCTCCGTGAACCCTTCAGCTCTCATTACGTCCTGCAGCCGCTCTGACAGCACTGAAGTGACGATGTGGAAATTAGCACAAAAAAAAGTGGAGAAAAAAAGGTCTATTTGGTCCACAAATAAAAACGAAAAATGACGATACGAAGCTTTTGAATGTAATGTTTGAAATGTGAATGAGGCGGAAGGACTAGAAATACTGATCAGTGTTCATAACTCCAAAAAAATGTAATAATATCCATTTACAAATAGTTCATTTCTGCTCTCGAATGCTGCGTTCAGATGTTGTCGTATTCACGCGTAGAGAAGACCCCGCGTGAACGGCGCCCTCTTGTGGTGTTCACGACTTCTGAACTCGACATTTTCTAGAAGCCTCGAGTTCACGAGTTGTGACGTGTTTGTTTACAGAAAGGTCAGAGGTCGTGGAAGTTCATGTTTGGTTGGATGTTCAGCTGATATGTTGTAGTTTTATTCACGTAGAGTTTGTCTTCATAGCTTAGATAATATTCGACCAGATCGTAGACTCAGCTACTAAGTCCAATATTCACTGTTTTTGGTTTCTACAAACTCATGAGTGAGATTCTGTCCTGGGATGACTGTCTGTTGTTTGGTGCTGAGCAGGTAACATACACGGAATATTTTGAGGTGTCTTTCACTGCCTGGTGTGTCCAAAAAGGAACCAATGAAAATATGCCAGTAAATTTGCAGGACGGACAACGACTCAACGAACTAAAAGTGTCTCTTTAAAGTGTCGACCTCCCGCCGAACCTACCGATGACCCCGAAGATCCCCAGGATGTTGGGGGCGAAGATGACCAGCATGTTGATGAACGTGAGCAGAACGATGGCGATGGCGATGTGGCGAGGCCAGTAGAAGGTCTTGTTGGGGAACATCATCTGCTGAATCGCCCGCCGAACCTGATCATTACAAAAATAAAGATTTATTGTTTCATTCACTCATAAAGGGACGAGTGAGCGAGTCCGTGTGTAAACAGGAAGTGGAAGCGGAGACTCACAGGAAAGAGCACGATGGGTACGGTGAGTGTGACGGCGGTGAGCACGGCGACACGCACGCACAGGATCAAAGTGTCGTACGGGTCGATACGACTGTAGGTGTGGAGCAGCTCCGCTTCCACTTCACCTGGACGCGGAGAGAACAGAGTCAGAACGACACGAAAACCCCAAAACTAACGACAACAGGACCTCCAGAACACAAAGTGTACATAAATACTGATATTAAAATGAGTTCACTATCTGTAGTTGCACAATACTGCAAACACTTTCACTGGGGGAAAAAAGAAAAAAAAAAAAATAGATTTACAGTCTGACCACTAGAGGGCATAGATGTCCCATGATGCTTTTCAGCCGACAGACTTCAGTGTATATCACAGTGGTTCAGACTTCATAAAATATGCTGATATGAAAACAGCAATCAACTGGCATGAATAAGGAAATTAAGCAAAATGAGGTTGTGTGGCCAAAATTAGACGAACGGACAGAGACGGACAGACAGACGGACAGACAGACGGACAGACAGACGGACAGGCAGACAGACAGACGGACAGACAGTTCCTGTAGATGAAAAGGAGGACCAGGCCTCACCATAGAAAGTTAGGTATCCAAACAGAGCAGCCAGGAAGTACATGATGTACATGACTGCGATGGAGATGTTGGCCACATGCTGCATCTTTTTCTTTGTGGGACTGAAATCAGAAAATTTAGCCATGTGATGTCACACACACACAAACATACAATATTTGGCAATTAATTGTCAAATTACTGTATATAAAAAGCATATATGGCCCAGTCACTATAAAACACCACCTTCAACTGCGGAGCTTCTTCTCTTGCAGGAAAATGTAAAGATTAAGTTACATTTTTAAATTAATCTACAGAAAAGCGAGCAACAGTGGTTCAAAACCGGATGATAATCCAAACTAACAACATGCTACTGCGAGCAGCGCCGACACATCTCACACTAAAGTGAAAGCAGTGCATGTGACTAGGTTGTGATCAGCCGAGCACCAAACACACACAGTAGCTTGGCTCTTTGTCATGCAGCTGATTTCTTACCCAAAAACAGACTTAGCAGGAGGGTTTTTTTTGCATCTCAAGAAAACATACTTGCGCAGCTCTGTGTAGATGGGAAGGACCTCAGGGTGGCACACAAAGGCAAACGCCAGGATGGGGATGGTGTAGGCCGTCTGAAAATGAACCCCAACAGGTCACCATAGATACAGCAGCGCCATCCCAGACGTCTTACCACCAACCTCGCGCTCTACTGCCCGTTACTCCCTCAGACACATCACAGAGAGCTAATTGTTTCCCTGTGATTAACTCGGGCCTGGCTGCACACCAGCTTTAGCCTATTTAAAAATGCCTTCCTTGTGAGCTGCTAAGCAGCAGGGACCGGCCTGGGGAAGCAAAGTCTCACATCTTTAAGGGATGCTGCTAAAACCCAGATGAGATTTTATAGAAATCTGTAAAAGAAAAATGATCTCCATAAAATGATGTAATGTCACAATGAATCTAGCTGTGATTAAATGAGCATCTTCTGCTGTATTTAGGGTGTGTAATTTAGAAAAATGTCAAGCCTTTCCCATTCCATGTCTTACTCCACAGAGGGCCAACTTGGAGATCTCACTCTATTAAACTAAATGCCAAAGTGATTTTTAGACTCCTGCAGACAGCTCAGGGGTCAGCGCCTGCCTGGAGCCTCGCATTAATCACACCGTGTTGTCGACCATTAACGGCTTGATAAAGGTGCTGCAGACCAACACTTCCACGCCGGGATCGGGAGGTGATCTGGCGACATGCTGGAGACGGCTATGTCCTATAAGTGCGTGGCTCTCCGTGGCCATGGCAGTGCAGGTGAATGTGCAGGATTCAGCGTGAGCGACATGCGTGAACATACTTGGGAGTTGAGGTTGGCCATTTTGGGAATACAGGCCGGATCGGCCGCCCCGCCGGGATCGGCGATGCTGACGTTCAGCACGCTCGCGGTGCTGTTGAACGCAAAGTCCACGAAGGGACACGGGATGTTGAACTTCTTGTAGATTACCTGTAGAGTGTAGAGAGGAGAGGAGCTGAGAAACAAAGGCTGAGGGCCACGGTTCATTTACAGACAGGCAGGAAATGCTTCACCACTGACAGAGAGAGACAGAGACGGGAGAGCGTGGAGGGGATTACAGCACATAGGAAGAACTAGGTCAGAGGAAAACAGACAGCCTGCAACTGCAGCACACAAACATCAGTCTACGACAACGAGAGGACACGTGAGGGAATACTAAAGAGGAGGTGGGAAGGCCCCGCTGCAAATGAACAGGCGAGAAACAGGCGTCATGTCTGGTCACACGTATGAACACCGAGATCAGAGGACTTACGGAGATGAGGAAGAAAACCATGCAGCTCAGTGAGAAGCCGCTGGTGTATCCCAGGTACCCTGAAACACAGAGGCGTCATCAGCACGTCGCCACGCTCCATCTCAGTCATGTAAACATGATTTAAGACAGTTTATATGGATCTCCCATCGCAAGCTGATTATTAATGAGGTGAAGCAGCATCTTCCTGCCAAACTGCACCTTCATCAAACGTCGTGCAGGACGACACCGCAGCTCATTACTGCGCCGAGCGGCTGCGCTGCTGTCGGCGGGAGACACATTCTTACGAGAGGTCGGCCAACACGCCTCATTTTCTCATTTTAAACTGCTTTCCTCATTCTTCCATTTGTTTCGTTCTGTGTGTGCCATAAGAGCGAGTTTCTATTTTTAAAAGTGTCATCTAGCGGTGTTGGTAATAAAAGTATTAGCCGCGTACGAGGGAACGTTTCAGGAGGAGAAACAGTTAAAATGGTCGAGACGAACAAAGGAGGGCAGCGAAATGACAAGAGCTGACTTGGCTCCGAAACATCCGTCACTGCCAGGAAAAATATTAATAAGGCAACAGCATAGTTCAGAGGAGGAACATAAAACATTCATGGACGGGTCTAAAAGCTTGGCAATAAACCCCTGAAGTAAATAAATACAATATGTGGCTTCAGTTTAAAAACTTGACTTGGACTTTCATACGAGTTAGAAAAACTATTATTGAAGCAAAAGGTCGAAGTTGAAGCCTCATTAGTGACAAATGTAGATGATTCATCACGATGTGAAACCTTGAGTTCCTGTTCTGCCCCCATATTTTAGAAGTTTTCTTGGCTTCATTCCTACAGAATATCTTTGCCATTTGATTTAATAGTAATATATTTTATTAACCTCACCAAACCTTTTTGTTAAAGCAGGGCCAATATAATATTTCAGAGAGGGAATAATTCATTCAAGTATAATTCATTAGTAATGTAGTGCTTCATGTCTGAATTCAGAACGTAGTCTTGTAGCTTTTTAAGGGTGTTTCAATCAATCAGTCTCCAAAAAGGCCGATTAGAGGAGGCAATCACATGACGTAAAACTCTCTGCGCTCAGTTTTTACATCGTTAAGAGCAACCTTATATTTTATGGCGGCTAATGTAAACTGGAGACCGACCCGTACTGGTTTAATGGGACTGATGTTGCCTCAGACACAAGGATGAAGAAAGAAAAATATAATATCAATATATCGACAGAGATGTCATCATCAAACACTTGTGATGGAGAAAGAGTTTACAGTTTAAACTTCTCATAAAAGATAAATATTAGAATATAACATCTGGGATTAAAACACAAATAGAACAATTTCCTCCTTGTTCTACATCATGTCCTGAAAAGAAAAAAAAGATTTCGGATTGAAAAATAAACAAGCCGATGCTGATTTATCTACGATAGCCCAATAACAGTAAAAAAAAAAAAAAAAAAAATCAGCCAACCGATGAATCAGTCAGCCTCTAATGTTAAATAATATTTCATGATTGTATTTTCCGTGTGCTCTATAAGCATGAGCAGCATTATAAAGCTCAGATGACATCCGGCTGTAAAGAAGACGTGTTCTTCCTCAACACTCACCGAGCTGCTTCATGAGAGCCAGCGGCAAAATCACTGCAACAGACACGATGATCACCAGGTAGTTTCCGTTCATGTACCATTCCCTGCAGAGGCAGAAACACACGGACAATCTCACGCATTGATTTGGAAAAGCTGGGCTTAAACACGTCTCTCAATCTTACTTCTGTTAAACGCTACTGCGTCAGATATCGATCGAGCGGATGCAGCAAAAAAAGAAAAAAAGTGTGAGCGCAGCTAGAAAAGGAGCAACACCAGAATAAGGATGTGCTGAGCAGTTTTATTCACATCTGAACAGAAAGGAACACAAATTTAAACTCAGCTGGCATGAAATCAAATATTTAGAGTGGAAAAAATAAGCCTCTTTGCTGCCCACAGTGCAGGACAAAGAAATGAATGTCCACAGTATTGTTTATGGGAAATTAATTAACACGAAGAAACATGTATTTTAATTGTGCTGACTGAGAAATTAATCTATTTCTGAATAAATTGATACCATAAAACCCTGGTGGACAATTTAATGACAAAATAGTTTTAAAATGGATTTTTAATTGAACTTGTCTTGCTGTCACACGTGTGGGAAAACAGTAATATACATGTTCGAAGCTTCTGGCAGTGAGAGCGGATGGCACAGATTGAACAGCCGGTTGGTCTGATGGCCTGCTTTCCTGCTGCAGGTTGATTATTCACCACAAACTGTTTGGAGTTGGCATGAAATATTCTTTTCCGTCTTTTAAGTCACCGTCAACAAACTCTGCAGCACAGATTTGGAAGAAATTACCCATCAGCCCCGGGATATGTTCATTATGAGCTGGATTTAACGTGGAGTTAAAAAGTAATTGCTATCTTGTCAAAGACAGCTCTGCTTTGCTTCCCGTGTCTGTTCTTCAAAGCGGATGCTACCTGGTTAAGAACATGCTTTCAGGACCTCAAGTATCCTTATGAGATGATTAGTAAACATGAAAGCAGCAGAAGTCACCCAGACATTAAGATCAGGGTTACTCAGCAGCGCAAACAGATAAACAAAGTGACAGGTGGGGGAAATGAGCAGCAGATGGAGGAGAGCAGGTACAAGAACTGCTGTTTGTATGAAACTGGAAAATGTCTAATAAAAACTAAAAAAACAACTACATCTGGGCCAAGTTGACATAAAAAGCTACATTACATCCTGGACGAGCCCCCATATTTTACGACCCTGGCAGCAACATCAAGGAAAAGGCAACAAACCCAATCATCAACCATCAGTGATGTCATCAGCCATCAGTGATGTCATCAACCATCAGCGATGTCATCAACCATCAGTGATGTCATCGGTGGTTTGTGAACATTATGAATCCTCCAGTTCAGATTCTGTCCGTCACCATCTTTGCTAGTTCAGAGCGGTTTGGAGCAGGAAGTGACCATATTTGGACGAGCTGGGGGAGGAGCCAGCGGTGGATCTGACCGACCTGATTGGAAACCATGACAATGCTATGTCCCGCCCACCGATAGCTGTAGCCTGACTGCACCACAGGCCTGTCAATCAAACAGACACGCCCCCAAAAACAGGTCTTCTTGAATCTTCTTTTCTAATGAATGAGGGATTATTTTCAGATAGACCTCCAGAAAACTAATAAGAAGGAGTGACTTTAGCTAACAACACCGAGATAACTGATGGACACATTTTATTCACTTTGGATTTGATGAGAGAAGTTGAATGGGAGTCTATGGAGCCGGAGGCTTTTTGGAGCCGACCTCTAGTGGCACTCGCTGGTATTGCAGCTGAAGACACTTCTGGATCGGAACCATTTTACAGACCTGAAGCTACAAACACTTTTATGTACAGTCTGTGTTCAAATAAGAAAAAACACCATTTGACTAAATAGAAGAAATTACATTGAGACGTTCCACCAAACATACAACAAACAGACGTTGAAGTCACATGCAGCTACAGTACGTTCAGGGAAGAAACCTCTGGGAGTTATGTTTTGAGTGACACTTTAGGGCTGATTACTTTTTTGTTCCCTCTCAGGTGCAGAGATACAACATCTGCTGCAACACACACACACACACACACACACACACACACACACACACACACACACACACACACACACACACACACCTAAAAAAAAAAGAAGAGGCTGATTTATCCAGTTGTCACTCTGCCCTGCAGCCATCTGGACACAATCTCTTGATACACGCACACACATAATCACAACATTTTCCTTAAACACATACAAGCACACATAATCCCTCTAAAAATCTTCATCAGCAAACATTCATACCTGCACTGACAGAGCAGTCGCTGTCTGAGGAGCTGAACATGTAAGCAAACAAACACACAGCCTCAGGTGGTTATTAATGTGCATGTGAGCTGACACACAACCAGATACATAAATAGAAACACACACGGGTGTTTATAAATGCAGAAGGTGGACAAAACATCAGGAGTCTGTCTTTATAATTTTCAGTATCAAATAACAGTTTTACTAAACCTTATGACAGAGCACTGAAAAGATAAATGCAAATTAACTTCTGATTATGCACCGCATAATTATGAGCACAACCCTTTTATCTGACTAATTCTTTATTATCGGTTTTGAAATTTCTTTTTAACACAAAAAATATTACGTTTTTTCAAAGTAAAGCTAAATTAAATTCCTGTCATGGAATATCTAGTTTCAACTTGTCATTATACCGTAAGATATCGTTTGTTGTAATGTATATCATGTCGTAGCTTCCATCATTGTTGTTGAACTATATCCTACATTATACAGTGAATAGGGTTTTATTTGTTGCCGTGTTATTGTGTTGGACTGCATCAGACTGCGAGGTGTCCCTGTTATTTTGTCCACCCCAGCACAAACACACACCCACTGACAGGACCAAACGCCACGGGGACGATCTCGTCTGCCATTTCCAATAAACAGTGATTGTTGACTGTGGTCCACAGCGCCGCCGCGGCTGCACACAGAAAACCGAGCCGACAGCAGAAACAACGTGGGCATGTTGTCACTGCATCACTGCTGCGGTGGCTGCGTGTAGTGGGACACATCATCTAGACACGGTGGTGGTCTTTATTCTCCTCCCTGCAGGTTCCAACCAGCATTTGTTTACAGCTCTCCAGCCTGTTGTTAACATGCTGTATACGGCGCTGCTCTCCAATAAACAAAAAGGAGGTGAGGCGAGGCTCCGACTCGGGCGGGTGTAACATCACACTCCCAATCCATCCAGGAAGTGAGTGTTGTTTGTCTCCGAGGCCACCTGCACTCGCCAGAGATATCCCACGGTTTACGTTTTCAGCTGTGGAGTCTCGCTGTGTTTTGATGTTCTCGGTGGCCGTGCTGCTCTCCTCCTCCTCCTCCTCCTCTTCCTCCTCCTCCTCCTCCTCCTCCACCAGGGTCACTATCACAGCTGCTCGGCACATCCAGAGTGGCACCGGGCGCCGACGACAGGCGCGGACACGACTAAAATCTTTGCAGATGCAGGACACATGTTCATGAGGTCATATTGATAGTGAACTGACTTTTGTACTTCTCATATTACGTGCAGGAGAGGTGGAGTATGTGGAGCAAGTTTGATTTTTTTTACAGAGATCAGGAAGTAGAGCCGAGCAGTTATATGCGGTGTCCCTCCATGTCTGTCCAGACTCTTATAATATCTACAGCGAAGACCTTGAAGGAATTCGTCCAATAAATCTGAACAGTTGTTGCCATGTCAGCAGATGATGCTTCAAATGTGGATGTTGCTGCAAAAAGAAAGAAGCTGCAGATTCTAAAAGGTGGCGCAGTTTCAAGGTGGACACCGGAGATTAGTGCCACCAACTCACACCGCTTACTAAGTCTGAAACCAGTCCTGAACCAGCTTAAAATCTAGTCCAAATAACATCTGAAATTTGTCTAAAACTGGTTTCAAAACCAGTCCAAAACCACATCTGAAACCAGTTTAAACTAAAACCAAAACCAAGTATGAAACCAGTTTAAGCCAAAGATTAGTGTCACACATTCCGGATCTGACCACCCGTGGAATATGGTCACCGTCTCCCCTTCTGTTCCTGAGATATGGTGATGGATAATGGCCAGAAATGTGTTTTTGCAGAACATGTCTCTGTGACGCTGACCTTTGACCTTTTGGACATATAATGTCATCACGTCATCATTTTATCTTTTTTAGACATTTGTGTGAAATTTTGTCATGATTAGAGCATGAATTCTTGAGTTATAGTGACAAACATGTTTTGTGCGGTCAGAGTGACCTTTGACCTGTAAAATCTAATCAGCTCATCCTCAAGTCCGAGTGAACGTTCGTACCAAGTTTGAAGAAATTCCCTCGAGACGTTCCTGAGTTATTGTGTTAATAAGACGGAGACGGACGGATGGACAGAAACCCCAGAAAACTGAATTTTACTGTCACGAAGGCTTAAAAATGTTCAAATTCTGCAGCTTTTAATGCAAAATAAATCAAAATAACAGCTTGACGATGTGTCAAGCTGTTATTTTGATTTATTTTACCTTGCAGAAGTTCTTTTAGTGGAGACCACAAAAAGTTATTTTATTCTCTTGCCAGAATCATTTCTCATCTAATTCCGTGGACCTGAGGTCCCTCCTGGTCCTGACAGTGAGCGTTGTGTCACGTTGAACACTCACCCTGCCGGATTGTCCACCTTCAGGAACGCCTGGATGACCAGAGGGAACTCATACTTGACGATGTAGAGGTAACTGGACATGGCTGTGGAGGAGAGGTGAAGGTCACACACACACACACACACACACACACACACACACACACACACACACACACACACACACACACACACACACACACACACACAGCGCTGTCAGAGGAGGTTGAGCAGCGCGTGGATGCGTGAGGACGGACGGCGGCGTGCGACCTCACCTCCGATGTTCTGCAGCGTGATGGCGATGCCTGCCGCCATCTTCCCCGGGGTCCCGAAGGCCCTGTAGCCCAGCTGCTCGTACGCACGGATACCTGACAGCACCGCGTGTGTTAAACCCTTTCAAACAGTCTGATAACACACCTTTCTTTGTTATTTTAATGTCGGCTCATTAGCAGGTCGTCTGGTTGTATACGTACCTACGATTCCAGATAACTTTAGCAGCAGATGGATGGAGTACGATGAGAGGACAGCGACCACCGTGAGGAGCGACCTGAAACCAACAGACACGTTACCAGAGCTTCACAAACCTCTTCATCATCATCAGTTTATTCAGTTCGATTTCCAGGCTGTACGTGAGCCTGTCAGCTGTTGATGCAGCTGCAGCACGTTCTGACTGCATCTATATAGACCGCAGAGTCCCTGTGGATCCTCGTTACGCTGGATTGTGACTCCAGCTGAGCTGAGGACACACCCCCCCCCCCCCCCCCCCCCATAGAAACCAGCCACACACACACCAGATGGACCGTTCATTAAAAAAAAACCACAATGTTCAGTGCAACGCTGAGATTGACAGAAGGAAGAAGATCTTGTGTAAACAGTAATCTTCGTGGTCTTTGTTCCTCGGCGGTGGAGCCAGTCTTTCCCTCCACGTTCAGTTATTTCCTCAGGAGGAGCAGCCGATGAATCTCTCTGCTCTGACTCATATTCACCGTGTAAACATCCTCCTCATGTCTTCTTACTGTGTTCATCAGCTTCTTTCTTTCTTTTATATTTGATAGTTAGATTATTCTATGTGGTTGCTGACACAGAAATGTTTTCATCTTTTTGATATAACCATCACGGAGCTCAAAGGGATAAAAAGAGTCTAAAGTGACGAATCTTTCCAGAACAGACGGTCTGTGACTGAAATATAGAAACAAAGAACACATCTGCTGTCAGAATAAGAGCTTTACATGATGTTTGATTCATATTAATTCAACACTCTTACAGCTGGAAGTGTGTATAAAACAAATTTAACATACAGTATTCTTCATTTTAATAATAAGACCACGTTTCCCACAAACCCCGTCACTTCCTGTTGTTCCTGTTAGCTGGCAGCAGTTTGTTTTGATGGTGAGATGAGAGAGGGGGCGGAGCCTCGCTGACTGGAAATGAGGAGTTATTTTTGTTAATAAAGTGAGTTTTGTTTGTAAAGGCGAATTTACGTCGTAATAATTTCAACAGAGTTTCTGTTGACGATGTTTTTGCAGAAAAATCGCGGGAATTTTACAGAATTACAAACGCCTGCAAATACTGAGGGGATCGTTTGAATTTGTGTTCATTATTGTGATCGCAGGATTGTGATTTCCTGGAGGGACTGATAAGAGTCTACGTGTTTTTAACATAACTAACCATCCCGAATCTTCTGACCTCAGAAACCTGAAGCCATACTGACAAACATTTGTAAAATAAATTCTGAGATCTCCAAACTGTCAAAACACTAAGGATAGAGCTTATTTGTGTAGTCTTAAAAGACAGATGTCCTGTAGTTTCCATCTATTAGTCTACTAATTTATCATTTATTATTTCTTTTTGAATTATTCAGGGAGATGTTTGGGAAACAACAATTTTAAGAATTGTCTTAGAATCTGACTCTGACATGAAGACGTGTCGTGAATGAGCCGCTGAGGACCGACTTCCTCTGACCCGGTTCACCTCGCTCCCGTTTCGCTTTTCTTTTTTCTGCTGGCAACGTTAACTCTCCCACACACACACACACACACACACACTCACACTCACACACACACACTCTCTCTCTCACACACTCACACACACACACACACACACACACACACTCTCTCTCTCACACACTCACACACACACACACACACACACACGCACACGCTCACGCACTCGCACACACACACACACACGCTCACGCTCACGCACTCGCACACACACTCTCTCACACACACACACACACACGCACACGCTCACGCACTCGCACACACACTCTCTCACACACACACACGCACACGCTCACGCTCACGCACTCACACACACACACACACACACACACACTCACACACACACACACACACACACACACACACACACACACACACTCTCCAGGCAGCCTCGTCTTTCACCTCGTCTTCAACTCTTGGCCAGTTGACAGGTTTGTTGTTTGTTTGTTTGTTTGTCTTTTTTTCCAGCTCTGTGGCAGAATGCTGGTCTGACTTGCGGGCGAGGATTTGGTCAGTGAAGTGGCGGTGGGAGGACAGATCTGCTGACAGTCCGACAGACTTGACACACTTGGGTCACTGTAGCTCTGCTCAAAGCTTTCCGCCCCGCTGCATTCCTCTGCAGGCCGGGCCGGCCGGGCCGCCGAGGCGCTGCAGCCGACTCAGTCTGACCGATACCAAACACAACCGGAGCGGAAACAAACGGCCTTCCCAACACGTATCAGATATATACAACATCATGAAGTAGATCCAACGAGGCCAACTTTAGCCCGAACGCTGTCCTTCACTCACGTCCTTCGTGTGAACACTGTAAATTGGGACATTAAATAGGATTAGAGACGCGATATAAACCATAAACATAACGTTTATGTTCTACGACCCGCAGCTACATTTTAAAGTTGAGCGACCTCTAGTGGACGGAAAACGATGACACTGTGGCATCTCGGAAAAGAGACGTAGTTCAGATTACCGGTGGATGTTCCACCGCGAGTCGGGACAGTTTTTTTAAAACCGTGATTACTGTTGCCATGATGCCGAATGTTGCGCAACTCTGTACACACAAAATAGTTCAAGTCACGAACTCACGATATTGTGTATATTTGACGCAATTTCTGCGACACCAGCGATATTTGCGTGAGCTTTAGAAAGTATTACGGCATAAAGTCGCCTTTTCATACACAACTTGCTTTATTACCAAAAATAACTGCTCATTTACAATCAGCACGGCTCTGCTCCCGTTTCAAACTCCTGTTCTCTAAATGGAAAAAAAAACAAGGTTTTATATATTTCTGTGATGTGCAGCAGGCTTGTTATCGCAGAAAGTTATGACATAATATGACTCTTTATCAAGTCGTTGTTTTTTAAAAATCCACCGCAAAATCAAACATTTCTGATCACAACGATCACCAAAAAACAAATCTTGGTGGGACTGATTTGAACTCAAACCGTCATCGTTCGCTGACCAAGTGGTTTTTGTGGTTAAACCAAACCAGAGGAGATAATTTAGGAAACAAAAGGCTGGTGTGGTTCTGTAGGAACAAGAACAACACGTATGACTCAACACTGTGAAACATGTCCTGGTGGCCTTTTGCTTTCGGGCCCTCGTCGGAGCAGCCGACTCATTCTTTGAATCTCCTGACCCCGCTGTGAGCACGACCTCGGGTCCAGACTGACAGTTAAAAATACAAAGAAAAGATGAAATGTGAATTTGAATGTGATCACAGATCCACTATGCCTTTGCTGAACGTGTCACTGACCCCGCATGTGTAACTCCATTGTTCGATGGCAGATCATGGAGTTATGCACACAAACACGCGGCCTTTCATCTGCAACAGGATGAACAAATACACGCTACCTGCAGCGTTTGGTCACGTACCATCAATCTGCACGCGATTACGTGAGTGAAATATCAACTACAGTCGGTTTCAAACACAACCGGTGACGCCAGGTTCAACGAGTTCAGACGGCAGACAGACGGAAAAACTCAGTCACATCAAAATAAGGAGCTTTCTCCACCGGGAGGGAAAATCCTCCAGACACGACCGCCGCGGAAGAAAGATGAAATAACGTCCTTCAAAAGCCTTTCAGGAGGAAAACACCTTCTGATTGACAGATTGGAATCTTGAATGCTGACGTGGAAAGAGTCTCCGCCCCCGAACATCTAAAAGAGGACTTCACCTGTCGTTGTAACTCTGCACTGACATTTTATTCAGGGATGTTCTCGATAAATAAACTGTCACCGGGTTAATCCTCGAAGAAATGTAATACCGGGCCCTTTAATCTTCCGCTAAAAAAAATGCTGAGCTCAGCCGGCTTCTTGCAGCAGCCACGATCTGACACCATGAAGAGGAGGCGTCAAAGCAGCTGGAAGAAGAGGAGGAGGGAAGCGGACGTGTTGATGCTGCCGCGGCTATCGAAGGAGATTAAACCTCCAGACGTAAACCCGATTATTTTGGAGAACTGTGCAACAAAAACAGATCAACCTTACAGCCGGGAGAAGATTTAAACGCAGTAACACGAGCGTGTTTCTTCCTAAACGAGCGTGTAAAGATCTGGCAGCTTCATCTCATATTACTGTCCTGGTTTATAAGGAAAGATATGTTGCATCACCATGAAGACATAGTAGAAACCAGTTAGTATGTAGAAAGACACAACAATGATCTCGACAACTTTTAAAAGACGACGCTGGTGATATTCTGCATTTTTCTGGTTGTGAATAAAAGACAAAAGATGCTGTGATGAAGGTATGAAAACTCTTTGGGCCTGATTTACTAAGATCTCAAATAAAAGGTCATAAATTGCATCTTCCTTCCAAAAGTTTGAACTTTTTTTTTTGCACCTGTTTTGCAGCTGATTTACTGAGTGATTGCTTCATTGAAATCAGGTGCAAATCTCTGTATTTAAATGAGGGTTTGTGAAACGCCCAATATTACATATGATGGAGGGAAACATGCAGAATGGAGAATTTAACGTGTGTTAAACTGGACATTTGAAAGACGCAGTCTTCACTGCACGGCGTTGGTAGATCTGATGGACATTTTCTTGCGGGTGGTGTGAAGTTCGCAGGTGATTTTACACACGTTTAGTAAATCAGACCCTTTGTTGCTAAAAAGGTCAAAAGACCTTGAGTGCATGTAAATCAGCCACATCTGCAGTCGACTGTGACGTCCTCAACCCCACAACGTTGCCATGGAGACTTTTTTTTTTAAATGTTAAGCCTCACATACGCAGAGACATTGTGGGTATTTTGGGCATCTGTGTTTGCAGTTACTCGTGTTTACAGCTGGTGTAAATGGATTCTAGTGAGTCATTAATCAGAACTATGATTTTATCCGACAAACGTCTCCGAGCCGTCAGCTTGTGAGTCTGAAACGGGCTCGGCTGCCGGCCAAGAACACGACACAGTTACAGCACGATTACGTGCCGTGTGTGCGACGCAGGAAAGAGCGCGGAGGGGAGAAGGTGAGCGAGGCGTCGGTTATGGTTTTGTCACATCGGATGTGTATTGGAGTGACTCACAGAAACAGGACGACTCCTGTGTTGGCCATCGCGTACGCAAGTCCAAGAATCCCACTTCCCATGATGGCGTTGCCCAGGTTGAAGACGGACATCCCAAACGACGTTTTCCCTTCAAACTGAGATTAAAGGAGATGACTAAACATGTTAAATCCGTATTATGATAATACATTTGGAGCGTGCTCAAACCAGCATGACATCACACCCTGCTCATCACTAGACTCTGCCTTCTCCATGGCAAATATATAATTAGAATTGAATTTCATGTAATATGTAATATAATGTAGTTTACTGAACTAATAAGGAGTGACTTTAGCTAACAACACCGAGATAACTGATGGACACATTTTATTCACTTTGGATTTGATGAGAGAAGTTGAATGGGAGTCTATGGAGCCGGAGGCTTTTTGGAGACGACCTCTGGTGGCACTCGCTGGTATTGCAGCTGAAGACACTTCTGGATCAGAACCATTTTACAGACCTGGAAGCTGCGAACCTTTAATATCCAGTCTGTAGTTTTATATCCAGTCTGTAGTTTTATATCCAGTCTGTGGTTTTATATCCAGTCTGTGGTTTTATATCCATTCTGTAGTTTTATATCCAGTCTGTAGTTTTATATTCAGTCTGTAGTTTTATATCCAGTCTGTGGTTTTATATCCAGTCTGTAGTTTTATATCCAGTCTGTAGTTTTATATCCAGTCTGTTTTATATCCAGTCTGTGGTTTTATAGCCAGTCTGTTTTATATCCAGTCTGTGGTTTTATATCCAGTCTGTAGTTTTATATCCAGTCTGTAGTTTTATATCCAGTCTGTTTTATATCCAGTCTGTGGTTTTATATCCAGTCTGTAGTTTTATATCCAGTCTGTAGTTTTATATCCAGTCTGTGGTTTTATATCCAGTCTGTAGTTTTATATCCAGTCTGTGGTTTTATATCCAGTCTGTAGTTTTAAATCCAGTCTGTGGTTTTATATCCAGTCTGTAGTTTTATATCCAGTCTGTGGTTTTATATCCAGTCTGTGGTTTTATATCCAGTCTGTAGTTTTATATCCAGTCTGTTTTATATCCAGTCTGTAGTTTTATATCCAGTCTGTGGTTTTATATCCAGTCTGTAGTTTTATATCCAGTCTGTGGTTTTATATCCAGTCTGTAGTTTTATATCCAGCCTGTGGTTTTATATCCATTCTGTAGTTTTATATCCAGTCTGTAGTTTTATATCCAGTCTGTAGTTTTATATCCAGCCTGTGGTTTTATAACCATTCTGTAGTTTTATATCCAGTCTGTAGTTTTATATCCAGTCTGTAGTTTTATATCCAGTCTGTGGTTTTATATCCAGTCTGTAGTTTTATATCCAGTCTGTGGTTTTATATCCAGTCTGTAGTTTTATATACAGCCTGTGGTTTTATATCCAGTCTGTAGTTTTATATCCAGTCTGTAGTTTTATATCCAGTCTGTGGTTTTATATCCAGTCTCTAGTTTTATATCCAGTCTGTAGTTTTATATCCAGTCTGTAGTTTTATATCCAGTCTGTGGTTTTATATCCAGTCTGTGGTTTTATATCCAGTCTGTAGTTTTATATTCAGTCTGTAGTTTTATATCCAGTCTGTAGTTTTATATTCAGTCTGTAGTTTTATATACAGTCTGTGGTTTTATATCCAGTCTGTAGTTTTATATTCAGTCTGTAGTTTTAAGTTTTATATCCAGTCTGTGGTTTTATATCCAGTCTGTAGTTTTATATTCAGTCTGTAGTTTTATATCCAGTCTGTAGTTTTATATTCAGTCTGTAGTTTTATATCCAGTCTGTGGTTTTATATCCAGTCTGTAGTTTTATATCCAGTCTGTGGTTTTATATTCAGTCTGTGGTTTTATATCCAGTCTGTAGTTTTATATCCAGTCTGTGGTTTTATATCCAGTCTGTAGTTTTATATCCAGTCTGTGGTTTTATATCCAGTCTGTGGTTTTATATCCAGTCTGTGGTTTTATATCCAGTCTGTAGTTTTATATTCAGTCTGTTTTATATCCAGTCTGTAGTTTTATATCCAGTCTGTGGTTTTATATCCAGTCTGTAGTTTTATATCCAGTCTGTTTTATATCCAGTCTGTAGTTTTATATCCAGTCTGTTTTATATCCAGTCTGTAGTTTTATATCCAGTCTGTAGTTTTATATCCAGTCTGTGTTTTATATCCAGTCTGTAGTTTTATATCCAGTCTGTTTTATATCCAGTCTGTAGTTTTATATCCAGTCTGTTTTATATCCAGTCTGTAGTTTTATATCCAGTCTGTGGTTTTATATCCAGTCTGTGGTTTTATATCCAGTCTGTAGTTTTATATCCAGTCTGTAGTTTTATATCCAGTCTGTGGTTTTATATCCAGTCTGTAGTTTTATATCCAGTCTGTAGTTTTATATCCAGTCTGTTTTATATCCAGTCTGTAGTTTTATATCCAGTCTGTAGTTTTATATCCAGTCTGTAGTTTTATATCCAGTCTGTGGTTTTATATCCAGTCTGTAGTTTTATATCCAGTCTGTTTTATATCCAGTCTGTAGTTTTATATCCAGTCTGTTTTATATCCAGTCTGTAGTTTTATATCCAGTCTGTAGTTTTATATCCAGTCTGTGGTTTTATATCCAGTCTGTAGTTTTATATCCAGTCTGTTTTATATCCAGTCTGTAGTTTTATATCCAGTCTGTAGTTTTATATCCAGTCTGTGGTTTTATATCCAGTCTGTAGTTTTATATCCAGTCTGTTTTATATCCAGTCTGTAGTTTTATATCCAGTCTGTTTTATATCCAGTCTGTAGTTTTATATCCAGTCTGTAGTTTTATATCCAGTCTGTGGTTTTATATCCAGTCTGTAGTTTTATATCCAGTCTGTGGTTTTATATCCAGTCTGTAGTTTTATATCCAGTCTGTGGTTTTATATCCAGTCTGTAGTTTTATATCCAGTCTGTGGTGCCTGAGATGTGTTTGAACGTACGTCTGTGAAGCGCGTCGTCTTCTTGTCCTCCACCCCCGACATGAACTCCTGGTTCTCCGGCAGGTTGGCCTCCGTGTTTTCAGTTCTGTGAGGGCTGATAATCAGAAACACGGTCATAAGAACAGGAAGCAACCACACGAATCGATCGAGATTCATCTCACGCTCAATCAAAGCCGTTTCTTTTTTTTACAGGCTCTTCCACATGCTCTGGTTCTGATGCTTTCATACATACCTCGCATTCTGAGCACTATTGGCTACAGCCTCCCTACACGCAGCGCGGCGAGAGGTCATCCATCACCCAACGACAGCACAAAGTGGAAAAACAACACCCACAGTCATAAGATAATAAGAGCAGCAGTGACACAGAGAACGGACCGATCATGAAATATCATCTGCACCCTGGAGAGAGACGCTTCAATTAAACCATCTTTTACAGCGATACGGGATGCAGCAGATATTTATACACAAGCAGTGACGTGATAATCAGGCATCCAGCTCTCTGTTATCTGGTAAGTGAGGAGGTAAATGGCACTTAACGGATGCCGGTTGTTCCTGCGAGCCTTCGGTTACGTGACTGTAACTAATGACAACGCTGCAGGCCGACGCAATCAGTCACACAACAACGCACACATATTAGCTGCTGTGCTGAGTCTCTCCCTGATGTGTTGTCCAGTCTGTTTCTAATCTCTGAGGGTGACTGGAGTCCAATAACAGCATGTTTTATCTGCTCTCTGTTAGTGAAGGTCAGGTCTTCTGATGCTGGTAAACTCAGAATAATTGGAGACCTGCGACTGACTGAGATTTCTGTTCAGTAAACAGCAGCGGACCTCGAAAATAAGGTGTGTTGGGATGTTTTTTGAAACAACAGCAGCCTCTGACAACTACGAAGGAAGCAACTGTTGCATCTCAATTTCAAGGACGAGTGTTCGGCGGGCTGCATCTCCACGACGTGACGACATCAAATCCCGCCGGAGGACTGTTCCAACGTCGAGTATCTTTCAAGATATTTACAAAGTACTTCATTTAGAAAAAAAAAAATCCTCAGCATCAACAATCCTTTGCATAGGCACAAGGGTGGGAGCTTTTTTGATGACGCACACCTTGAATATAAAGATTCACAGCAGTGGGTGGTTGGAACGCTCTGATTGGCTGAAAGGAAGGAGTCTTTCAGACTTTGAGGGATTTAACCTGAAAGGACTCAAACAAAGATGCATCCTTGAGATTAAGAAACAGACCACATCTGAGGTCATGACAACGACCTCAAACTCACAGCCAGAGTCGTGACGGGCTCGAAGGCGGCGCGGCCGCACTACAGACCTGATTTAACCACGATGGAGTCACTCTGATGATCACGTGAAGGAACAGAAGACACTGAGACATCGACATCCAGAGAAGAGCTGAGACGAGTTCTCCAACATGCAGTTTTGCAGATAAGGAAGTCAGTTTGTACACTTTCTGGAACACTGATCGTTAACTTCCTGTGTTTTAAAAGCCTTGTTGTAGATCTGTAGACGTGACATCAGTGCACGCTGTAATAATTACTGTTATACTCACTTTTCACCGTCCTCTGCCGCCGGGGATTTGGCCGATGCCGTGATCTCCTCCCCGGCCTCGTGGCCTTTCCCGTTAGGAATAGCGTTCACCTCCGCTGGGCCCGTGTCCACCGTCTCGGCCGGTTTGTCCTCACTCATATCTGCTCCGGTACTCTGTCTGCTGAGATGTGCTGCAGGAACACTTGGCGAGGTCCTCCAAGAGTCACGGTTTTAGTTTCCTCTTCAAATCTGTGAGAAGAAGAAAAAACAAACACAACGTTAGCGTCGCAATTCTGCAACGAAACGTGCCGGTGCAGCTCAGCGTCTCTTTTTACAGCCTTTCAGGTCAAAGACAAACATGAGGAAGAACAATCAGTCATCTCATCGTTCTAAAATCAGAGCCGTGGAATAAATGAAAGGATGCTTGGTTGTAGAACACAGACGGAGACGTAACGACGGTCTCTGGACAGAAACCAGGACACTTAAAGAAGAGGGCAGAGGACCGACGTGACACCTGCCTCTATGGACGTTGATGACGGTTGTCATTCAGTGCCACCGGTTGCGTAACGTTTAGTGCGAAGCTGACATTGTTTGACACGTCTTTGTTGTGACAACTTAAATATCCCGTAACCTCTGACTCCGACTGGATCCACAGCGCCACCACTGATTTCTGTCTTCTCAACGACAGTCAGTGTCACATGTTCCCGGCAGGTTATGTGATTAATGTGAAGTTGCAAATAACGGACACATCTCAGACAACATCTCCGTTTGCATTAAAAGTGACATAATTACCTGAATGACAATTAATGGAAACGAAAGAAGAGTTTTTTATTCTGACAGTGAAGACGACAACGAGAGGAAGCAAAAACCAAAAGCGTTTACATTTAATTCAATATTTTTTTTAATAAAGCTTACGTCGTGCTGGCGGTCCGAACGCAAACTGCAAAACCACTGAGTTCCTCTCAAGAAAGTCCTGAAGTCCTCCTGAAATAACTCGTAACAACTTTGGAGATTCCAGTTTATATATTTTTTTGTACATTTTCTTCTGTAACCTGCTGCAAAAGTACACAGCAACTCCCCCGAGAAAGCCGACAGCGAGTAGAAGATTAATTGACACATCAACCGACAGGACGGCGCTCACAGGAAGCAGAGCTTCGAGTCAGCCATGACACACTGGGCTTTGCATCGGGGCCTCTATTTCCTGGGCGTCCTGCTGCGTTGTCCGAGCAGACCAGCTGTCTCGTGGGGCCCAGAAAGACCCCTGTGACATGTATCTCCTGGATGCCGTTGACTAAAGCCCCCTATCTGGCGGACCCTGAATGATCTCCTTTGCTCTGCTGCATAAACCGCAGCGGAGGCTATAATAGTGACCACGTTGGGGGCCGTGAAGGAGGAACACACAAACCCCAGCACAGAGATAAAAGACAAGAACCAGCCAGGACCAGCTACCAACCAGTTCGAGCCGTCTTTGTGCCTCCATTTTTCTGCTTGTCACTTTTCTATTGGTTTCCTCTTTTATTGAGGGGGGTTCAACGCGGGCACAACGCTCAGGGTTTTCTGTACTACCACTCCTGGCAACCACTCAGCTGTCCCCGGTTCACCTCCCGCCGGACTCTTTTAATTGTAGCTTCTTGTAAAAATATCTCGGCACATCAAACACGGTGCGAGGTGAATAAAACCCCGGGTCTTCGGCGAGCAGTTCTCCGAACCTGTCCGACCGTCCACGTTGCTGTGAGCTCCGCTGCGCCGCCGGGCCTCTCGGTGTCTCTGGCTAAAGCCGGGCAACGTGGTCGGGCAGCAAAGCACAGTGCACAATGGCACATGTTGTGCGGTTTCCTGGGAACGGGTTGGAGAACAGTGCAGCTATTGTGCCAGGCATCATTATACTGCCGGGGCCCCCTTGGCTGTAGTTCGCCGGGCCACTCGAGGGGCTGAAAAGGTATTTCACTGGGCTCTAATTGAAAAGACGCCACCTTGAATTCAACAAATGCCAGTATCCTGTATTCATGCACGGTTGTAGCCGAGCTGCTGACGGCAGCGATGGCAGAGGCCGGGCCGCTCTCGTGGGACAAATCACTGCACACAACCAAGCTGCCACTCAGAGAGTCTACAAATCACAGAGAGGTTGGTGGGAAGGAGGGGGGGGGGGGGACAATGCACGATGGGCTGTCCAGCTACAAGGGTTCTTCCTCAATGGCCTCGAGCAGCGGAGCTTGAAATGTGAAGACCCGACCGGCCCGGTTGTGTCCTCTACAATCATCATGTTCAATAGCAAAGGAACAACACGACATCCAGTCATTCAGTCACAGCCTCGTATTTTTAGAAAGCTTGCTCTCCCCATTCGTCCGAGTTTGGAACAAATGAAGGTGAAACGGAGGCTGCAGAAACACAGCTCCTTAAAAAATATGACAAAGCTTTGGATGCAGAAATACTGACTCATCAGGAACTATTCACCAAACAAAGATATTTGTCCTGAAGTTTACTTGAAGCCATAAATATCTTGGAAAAAGCACACACAGGGTCATTAGATACACGGTTATTTATCTGACAAGATATTTAAACTATAAAGTGGATTAAAGCAATTTCATCAAATTTGTTTATGCATTTCAAACTGTGTCTTTACCTGAAGTCATAATATCACCACAGGGTGAAATGCATTAAAATACTTTACGTTTAGAAGCCACCACAAATAATTAGAACCAAGACCATGAAGAAACGGTTGGTTCTCGTTGCCGAGGCGTCAAATACGGCCGTTTTGTCAAAGCCGCTGGCGTCAGCGCCACGACCACCCGGCTCGGAGACGCTGGTCATGTGACCGAGACAAAAGTACACGTAGGAGGACGGATTGGTCGGATTGAAGCAACGCAGGAAGTTCACCCGGGAGACCGGAGAGGGAGTCCGTGAGAAAGGAAAAGTTGTAACGCAAGTTTCTTTGTAACGTAGATAAAATAACGTACCAACATCAAATTACTTATTTTAACCCACAAAACGATCTTTTCTGAATCCAAACCGAGCAGTTTTGCAGCCACAACTTTCTGCGCATCTCTGAATCGCCAACAGGCTGCAATAAAACAAGCGATGTGACGTCCTGGTTGGACTTTCAGCCCCACAGATCCAAACCATTGTGTTCTGAAACAGAAGTGTTGTGTGTTTGAACTGAAACGCTCTGTTGTCTGCAGACACGATGTCATGCTAACACATATTCTGTCTTCACGAGTAACTGCAGGTTACGCTGATTTAATTTTTATTTTCCAAGAAAATCAGGACGAGGTTTTGAGAATTTCCAAGATTATTTATTTTATTAATGCACAATACAACATTTTCTGCCTCAGTAGAGCTCTTTGTCACAAAGAAAACCAGACTTTTCTAAAGAACAGATGCAAGAACTGCTACTATAAATAAAAGCATGGTTTTACAAAATCAATCAGATGTAAAAATGAAGATTATCTTTATAAATAAAGAGTATGCTCAGGTTGTGATGCTCGCGGTGGGAGGAAGTGAGTGTTTTCACAGCGACAGCAGAGACTGTTTATTCAAGTCCTCGTCCAAAGCAGCACCTCGGTTTGCCAACACACAGCGAGAGTGTGAGCCTCGTTGTTGTGAAGGCTCTGACGTCAGCAGCTCCTCGGAGACACGTCACCCCGTCAGGGAGGGGGGGGGGCATTTTCACTCATTGTTATTCTTATACTGATACCTGCAGCGAATCACACAGATGATTCATCCTCACTCACTGCCATGTATTCGTGTTTCCAGTTCATTCACTGAATACTGTCATTAAATGTGTGAGTGTGTGTGTGTGTGTGTGTGTGTGTGTGTGTGTGTGTGTGTGTGTGTGTGTGTGTGTGTGTGTGTGTGTGTGTGTGTGTGTGTGTGTGTGTGTGTGTGTGTGTGTGTGTGTGTGTGTGTGTGAGTGTGTGTGTGTGTGTGTGTGTGTGTGTGTGTGTGTGTGTGGCTGTTTATGCAATGAGTAATCTCAAACTGTAATTCTGCCACTTCTGACACCACTTGATGTCATTGCAGTCAGATACTTTTTCTTAATTGCGTCCCCAGTGAGGCTCTCAGACTCTTAATCTGCTGAAGTATGCGTGTCAGTCGTTGATTGTTTTTTCCATCCGGGTCCGTCGATGCAATAAAAGGAGAGTTTACGTGTTTTAAATGTCAACAGAGAGCCTGAATAATCTTTTCTGATGAAGAATTTCTCTTAAAATCATCCATACTGGTCATTTAAACCTATTTCATCACAGCTATTCAGACAAATAAAAATAAAAACTCACTTCATAAATTATTTTTTTATGGTGCTAAAGCTGCCAAAATGTTTCATATTCGCTGTATTGGAAATATGACAGACAGCATCCAAAGTAAATTCCTCTTCCTCCCTTCCTGCCCATGAACAGAGAGCGATTTCCTGCAGTTTAACAGATTACACATGACCGTAGTTTCACTGATGAGCTGCTAATAAATCCATCAGCGGACATTTTATTATAAAAGTGAGTTCAGGATGGGCACCGCTGACAGTCAGGATGACGGTGGATCAGATTAGGGCCCGAGCAGGGAATCAGGATCAAACCGCTCCAGTTGCACCCTGTACTCCAGCTCCGGTATAAAAATAGCTGCAGAGGAGTGAATAGTTTCGACGCAACCCGACGTCATGTCACACACACAAAGCCGTGTTTAAAGTGTTTCAGCTGCAACAGCAGCAAACACTCGACAAATGAATCCAGCAACCATCTGCCTGATTCTGGTTCTTCACACAAGGATGAACACTCAAAAATACACGATTAAACAGACACACACACACACACACACACACACACACACACACACACACACACACACACACACACACACACACACACACACACACGACTCCAAACAGCTCCGGGCAGGAAAATAAAGCTCATTACAAACGTGTCACTGATACACAGAGATGTTTACTTTTACAGATATTTTATGTGTTTCTAGACATAAAGAGACAAAAGAGATGCTCAGATCTTTTTATTCTTACTTAGGAATAATAATAATTCTTTATTAACAAATTCTAGGGTTCAACTCACCCCAGGCCTGTCAATCAAACAGACACGCCCCCAAAAACAGGTCTTCTTGAATCTTCTTTTCTAATGAATGAGGGATTATTTTCAGATGGACCTCCAGAAAACTAATAAGAAGGAGTGACTTTAGCTAACAACACCGAGATAACTGATGGACACATTTTATTCACTTTGGATTTGATGAGAGAAGTTGAATGGGAGTCTATGGAGCCGGAGGCTTTTTGGAGCCGACCTCTAGTGGCACTCGCTGGTATTGCAGCTGAAGACACTTCTGGATCGGAACCATTTTAGAGACCTGAAGCTACAAACCTTTAATATCCAGTCTGTAGTTTTATATCCAGTCTGTGGTTTTATATCCAGTCTGTGGTTTTATAACCAGTCTGTAGTTTTATATCCAGTCTGTGGTTTTATATCCAGTCTGTGGTTTTATATCCAGTCTGTAGTTTTATATCCAGTCTGTAGTTTTATATCCAGTCTGTGGTTTTATATCCAGTCTGTAGTTTTATATCCAGTCTGTAGTTTTATAACCAGTCTGTGTTTTATATCCAGTCTGTAGTTTTCTATCCAGTCTGTGTTTTTATAACCAGTCTGTGTTTTCTATCCAGTCTGTGGTTTTATATCCAGTCTGTAGTTTTATATCCAGTCTGTGGTTTTATATCCAGTCTGTAGTTTTATATCCAGTCTGTGGTTTTATATCCAGTCCGTAGTTTTATATCCAGTCTGTAGTTTTATATCCAGTCTGTGTTTTTATAACCAGTCTGTGTTTTCTATCCAGTCTGTGGTTTTATATCCAGTCTGTAGTTTTATATCCAGTCTGTGGTTTTATATCCAGTCTGTAGTTTTATATCCAGTCTGTAGTTTTATAACCAGTCTGTGTTTTTATAACCAGTCTGTAGTTTTATATCCAGTCTGTGGTTTTATATCCAGTCTGTAGTTTTATATCAAGTCTGTGGTTTTATATCCAGTCTGTAGTTTTATATCTAGTCTGTAGTTTTATATCCAGTCTGTAGTTTTATATCCAGTCTGTGTTTTTATAACCAGTCTGTGTTTTCTATCCAGTCTGTGGTTTTATATCCAGTCTGTAGTTTTATATCCAGTCTGTGGTTTTATATCCAGTCTGTAGTTTTATATCCAGTCTGTAGTTTTATAACCAGTCTGTGTTTTTATATCCAGTCTGTAGTTTTATATCCAGTCTGTAGTTTTATAACCAGTCTGTGTTTTTATAACCAGTCTGTAGTTTTCTATCCAGTCTGTGGTTTTATATCCAGTCTGTAGTTTTATATCCAGTCTGTGGTTTTATAACCAGTCTGTAGTTTTATATCCAGTCTGTAGTTTTATATCCAGTCTGTAGTTTTCTATCCAGTCTGTGGTTTTATATCCAGTCTGTAGTTTTATATCCAGTCTGTAGTTTTATATCCAGTCTGTGTTTTTATAACCAGTCTGTGTTTTCTATCCAGTCTGTGGTTTTATATCCAGTCTGTAGTTTTATATCCAGTCTGTGGTTTTATATCCAGTCTGCAGTTTTATATCCAGTCTGTAGTTTTATAACCAGTCTGTGTTTTTATAACCAGTCTGTAGTTTTCTATCCAGTCTGTGGTTTTATATCCAGTCTGTAGTTTTATATCCTTTCTGTAGTTTTATATCCAGTCTGTGGTTTTATATCCAGTCTGTAGTTTTATAACCAGTCTGTGTTTTTATAACCAGTCTGTAGCTTTCTATCCAGTCTGTGGTTTTATATCCAGTCTGTAGTTTTATATCCAGTCTGTAGTTCTATATCCAGTCTATAGTTTTATATCAAGTCTGTGGTTTTATATCCAGTCTGTGGTTTATATTCCAGTCTGTAGTTTTATATCCAGTCTGTGGTTTTATATCCAGTCTGTAGTTTTATATCCAGTCTGTGTTTTTATAACCAGTCTGTAGTTTTATATCCAGTCTGTGTTTTTATAACCAGTCTGTAGTTTTATATCCAGTCTGTGGTTTTATATCCAGTCTGTAGTTTTATATCCAGTCTGTGGTTTTATATCCAGTCTGTAGTTTTATATCCAGTCTGTAGTTTTATATCCAGTCTGTGGTTTTATATCCAGTCTGTAGTTTTATATCCAGTCTGTGGTTTTATATCCAGTCTGTAGTTTTATATCCAGTCTGTGGTTTTATATCTAGTCTGTAGTTTTATATCCAGTCTGTGGTTTATATATATATATTTATATATATATATATACATATATAGATATATATGTATATGTATATATATATATATATATATACATACAGCCTTTACCACTTATTTACCAGAAGTCAGAGCTCCTACGTTCCTGCACTAAGCTAGCATGTCAGACTTAACCTCTCATTAACGACCCAAACTGACAAAGCAGCAGAGCATTACTGGGATTAATAGTTTATAATTAGTAACCTTTGTATTATAATCCTTTACACTGCTTGTTGAATACCTCTTTTCCCCAGAATATTATTTAGGAACAGAGAGCAGAGGCTGTTTTGGATACTAAAGGCAGAGTCTTGCTCCTGTAAAGCCGGTTGTAGTTGCTGCACGCTGCCTTTGTGGGGCAGCAGAGGTTTTAAATCCCTCTATTGTAAGCAGAGTACGAGTTTCGTGTCTCTATGACTTTGAAAAGCGTCACAGCTGCTGTGCATTTAACTCTTAACAGGAACGGAGCATGTACAAGAGAGGAAAATCATCCTTCAACTGTCTCTCATTAGGCCTCCTTTTCCCATGATCCTCCACTTCCTGCTCCCACTCTCTTAGTCTCTGCAGCAGGCCACGAAGCACCGCTGTGATTAGCCAGCAGGGAGAATAAGAGATTAACTTCTGACTAAGAGTTTTGTATGTCAGCTTGTGAGATGCTCTTCATCTCCAGGATTCCTATAAGCTGCTGAGATGCACACGTCACAGACGATGACACCGTACAGGAGGAGCCTTTCAACATCCACCGTGTGCTGGAGGGTGTTATCGAGTGTCTCAGGCCGAATCTCTAATCCTGATTATTCTGTATGTTTGAGGCAGGGAAAAAAAAGGCCGTCATCATTTGCTGATGATTTATAACATTTCTCAGCAACAGATGAATGGTGACGTGTGCGAAGTGACGGAAGTGTGAACTGTAAGTTCGTTATCTTGCTTCATATTCAGCACATAACACCTCATGATGTGCAAACACACATAAATAGACAATCTTATGTCCAAATTGTGCAAATGTATTGACAAAAATCACCACACAGATTTTGCAAAATTAACAATAACAATTAAACGTGTGAGAGTTGCTCAAAGGTCGTTCAGTCAAACCAGATTCGGTTTCCGATGCTGCAAATGAAACAGGCTGGTTCAGGTGATTTTCTGACCTTCCCTTCATTTATCGGTCACATCGTCCAATCAGAGCTCAGAGCTGCTCACATGGGGAAATATTGTCACGTTAAAAAGTGGGCGAAACTGAAAGGAAACCGTTTCACATTTAAAGACGCCACCTGACTGGATCTGACTGCTGCACTGTTAAAGTCTGAGATCTGAACTTATATTTGATCTTATTTCATCCACTACGAACCATCAGCCAAGCAAAGGTAACGCAGACGACAGTCTGTCTCCTGCCCTCGTTCACATTGAGCGTTGTGCATCTGATGGATGAAGATGGAACAATTTCTTCATCAATAATGTTTCAAAATAACCAAATCTGTCCTGAGACACGAACCCGACTGAAACCTTGTCAGGACTTAGTGTCGACTAGGAGACCTTGACAGGTGATTATTTTGTTTCCATTCAACTGTTTTTTGAATTTGTGCATTTTTTCCGTGTGAGACCAGAAGTGACGAAGCATCAAGCGCTCGGTCTCCTGCCCGGCTGGCGAGCTGCTGCTCGAGGACGACGGATGTCCTCACCTCAAGGTGAGACCCGGGACCGAGAGGGAGGAGAGAGCACCAGCCTGGTGACTCACCAAAAAATGAGATTTATTTATAGAAGCTCACAACACTTCCTGTCACTGTGGCTCAACTCCAACACTGGACCCCCCACAGACAGAAAGGGACAGTAGAGCAGAACCACAGCAGGGAACCGGCAGAGATTAAATACAAACAGTAAAGGAACTCCAACGTACTGCAATCCTCCACGGAGACGTTGTTTGCAACCAGATTCTGTGCATAAGTTAAACAGAATTGTGTTTCCCATGTTCATGAGAAGAGCCCATGTGATTGCCCCCCCTCCCCCATATGCTCACCATATGATCGGCGTTAACATATTAGCTGAACATCCAACCATACATGAACTTCCGTGACCTCTGACCTTTCTGTCAACGTCAGCAAACACGTCACGACTCGTGAACTCAAGGCTGATAGAAAATTTAGAGTTCGGAAGTTGTGAATGCCACAAGAGGGCGCCGTTCATACGGACTCTTCTCTGTACATGAGAAATACGACGGCATTTGTTTTAAACATTCTTTAGTTTTGCACCCGCTGAGTGTTTAATGAAGTCCGTCGTACTACGTTTCCCCACCGATGTGTTCCAACAAGCCCCGCCCACCTGACAACTAAATATGGACGTGTGTTCAGAGCAAAATTGTAAACTGTGGTATCTATTTACGATTGCTGCTCGTTTTCTTTCTTTTTATGGATTGATTTTCAAAAAAATGTGTTGATGTAATTCAATGCAATCTCTCTTTTCGTGCACCCGTAGCTTTTTCTTTAAAGGTGTCACATTTTCTGATCTGACCGAGTCCTAATAAACTGCGTGAAGATGATTAAATCAGCAGAGCTCCTCCTCTTATTCACACAATCCTTTATTAACCGCATCTGAATTCACCTTGAATGAAGGTCAAACTGCGACTGGATGTAACGCACACACTTCTCCAGGCGTACAGTACAATTATAATTCATCTGTGAAAGCATTTAAGTGGTTAAATGCGTAAAAAGCAGAAATGTTATTCAAGGCTTGGAGGATGCTGAGTGGCGTGTTGCTCCTGAGGTGATGAGCCGCTCTCGAACATGTTTGACGAGTTAATACGTTTCATTACAGACTCACGTCCATGTCAACAGCCCTCTGATGGAGAACAAAGCGTTCACTCCGGATGTGATCTCAGCCCCGCGGCTGCCTGCTTCACACGCTTCACTCTTCGCCTCACTGAACATCACAAGTTAGGATTTTTGCAGATTTTACAAAGAACACAAAGATGTTTTACTTGTAGTATAAAACTGAGTGATGCAGCAGTTTGAATGTCTCCTCTCACTCTCAGAGCGGGTTGGTGGTGAACTGAGCTTCTGCTCAAACCGGCCACCGGGGGCAGGCTACGACTAAAGCAGCTTGTTGGATGTTAATTGTACAGAGTCACACCTCCAATTCAGAGCTTCACCTCCATCACCACAAACTACAAACCAGCTTCCAAAAATAGTTGTGATGCTGAGAAACGTCAATCTCTTAAGAAAAATATATGCTCCTTTTAAATTTGATGGCAGCAACACAAAACTAAAAACACTAAAATTTCATTTGATATGTTGTTCTATAATCCACCTTTAACATACCAGTATTACTATTAAGAGAAACATTATGAATTGCTGAGACAGAGATGAAATTCAGATTTGGGTTTCCCCAAAAATGTGTAATTTTACTATTATGCATAAAATAAAATGCAATGTGCACAGAAAATAGCAAATATTTGATCACTTGACAATCAAAATAGTTTAAAATACTAATAAATCTAAACTATGAAAAATATATAAAAGATATAAAAGGATATACAACTCTTTGTTTCCACCAGGTTAAGTTGATGTGATTCAGTTGCACCGTGGCTCCAGAAGCAGGTCGTCTCCAGACTGAACACAGAGGACAGAAACTGTCCCTCCATGCAGACGGTCCTTCCTCATCAATGCCAGCTCTGTCTCCTCCCCATCATGTGCCCCACAACAAAGCTTGACCCTCTGCTGGCTTCTGCAGCGTGTCTCTCTCCTGTTCACTCCTCATCACATGGGGACGGAGGTGGGTGGAGGATGGGGGGTGCATCATGGGGACGAATGCATTCACTGAGCTGGAAGTACAACTCACACAGTGTTTAACCACCACCGGAGACATTGTGCTTGCTGACTCTGTCACATGCCACGGAGCCAAGAAAGTCCAAATCAGGACAGAAAGCCGCCGACGTAATCAGATCAATGCACGACTCATCAAATCCTGCACAGAAGTACAACACTGAGGAGACATGAACTCTGACCTGCTGAGGTGAAATGTCCTTTCGAAAATTCAACGGAGTCCTACAAGTGTCTGCAGCCCGGACTCTGCCCTCTGGCAGCGCTCCTTCACAGGGAAGTCGGGAATTTTTTAAATCCCGCTGCACAAAATGAGGCGTGCCCCTCTGTGGCCTTTTCCCGTTACACACTCACTGTACGGTTACGTAACACCTCCTCAGGCCTCCACGCAACGAGCAGCACACACATCAAAGATATTCAAGACAACAGCACCGGGAACCACTGCACGCCCAATAACACAGATGATGTTATACATGCAGATGGTAATCCAGGGCAGGAATTTCAAACCATATAAAATTAAAATTAAGCAGGAGGCTGCTCTCAGGAGGCCTCGACATGAGATGCTCCTCGATCTACCGCTGATTACTGGACAGCTCGGTGTTGAGGGTGCAGTAATTCTCCTCCACTTAGAGCTCATCGATCCAACAGGCCGGTGCTTATTCTGAGTGCTGCGACCTCATGCGAGCTGCACGTCCACCGTGATATCCCTCAGTGTGTCCTCAGACACCGAGGGTCTTTAATAATACGGTGGTATGACTGGTGGCGAGCCCGCCTGCCTTTATAGAGATCCATATGATGCCTCTACAGAGCACCAGGCTGAAACTAGCAGATCTTGTGTCTCCCATCTTTGTCCGTTTTTAAGGACCACAAAGTAGATCATAGATAAAAACATGCAACAGTTTTGTTTGTAACACCAGAGAGAGGAAAAGGTTTTCAGCAAATCCTTCATTTTACCCGTAAAAGCCCCGTAAAAGCTCCAGACCATACAGAGTCTCATGTCCCTTCATAGTTTAATACCAGTGACAAAGTCCCAGCAGGGCGTCCCTTTCTTCTCCCACTCAACTACATTTCTCTCTAAGACTGAGAAAAGCTCTTTATGTTTTCTTTTCATTCCTGCAGACCAGGAACCGCAGCAGGATCCGAATTTATTTCAGAGAGCTTTGATCCGGTTAAAAACAAGAACTTGGCGATTCCCCGAGTCTGTCTGCTCTCATAACGAAGTACAGGAGAGGAGACGTCGACAGTCGTCATCTTCAAGCTGCAGGCTGAAGGAGAAGAAACGCTCTGGAGGAGACGACCGACGGACTGACCTGGGATTCATCATTTTACTCCTTCCGTGTCGCTCCAACTCTTCCCTACTTTCCTTGTCAATCCATACATTTTGTAATCAACCTGAGAGGGATGACATTATCTTTCCAATCTCCAACCCAGTGATGGTACACGTCTGCACGTCCACGTCCACACACACACGTGGACAAATCCAATCTGAGACAAACGGAGGATCTAATCACACACAGCAGATCAAAACCTCAGATTTCATTTTGAGATGCAGAAGCACACACACGCACGCACGCATGCACGCACACGCACACACGCACACGCGCACGCGCGCGCGCACACACACACACACACACACACACACACAGGCCAGAGAGAGGAGGCAGACGTGAGCTGCCGCCTGTCAGGTCCAGCTGTCACCGTCTCACCTGCTGCCACCAGCTCTCCCAGTGAGTCATGGAGGAGCAGCAGGGTCTCTACAGAAACACGGTCGTAGCCAGCGGACTGTTTCACCACCTTGAGCCCTGCTGGATGTTATTCTATGGACGCACACAGGACAGTGGAGTATCAGGCGTTGCATTAAATCAGACACAAGTGTTCTTATATCTGCATACGATGCGCAGCCTGCTGTCCTTCCTCTCGACCTGACGTCTGACCTACAGCCTGATTTTCCACATCGGGGCTTTAAAGAGCAGCAAACAGGAAGACCAGACGGCACCTGCAGCCACGCGGTGACACGGTGGGCGCCGACCGGTTCATTCCTCCCCAATCTGACTCAACAAGACGTGCAAACGTAAAGTTAAACCATGAGAACCTGCAAAATCCGAGCACGGTGGAGACCCAGTCAGCAGCCAAAGCAAAAGCATTTCAATCCTGATCCGGAGAGCTAAAAGAAAAGTGATCCGTGGAGGGTTAGTTTGAGCTACAGGTCAGAAAGAATGAAGTGAAAAATATGAATCCCATCAAAAAGAAGTGGTTCACTGATTTCACACTGGAGGGTTCCTCACTGAGCTGAGTGATGCTGAGAATGTATTCTCTCCAACAAGGAGTAAACATGTAGTTAAGCTGTGGACCAAGTATTCATTCCTGCAGCTTTGCATGAAGAAAGTCCTTCCAGACGGACTGTGTGGAGTCCTAAAGGGTGGGGGGGGGGGGGGGGGTCTGCACACATGAAGCAGATCAAGTGCAGCCCGTTAGTAATGTCACCTCTCCGTGAAACGTCCGAGCAACGTTTATCTCGACCTGACTTTTACTTTGCATGGCTGCTCCCTTTGTGTCCGCGCGACAGCCGACGAGCACATCCATGTTCAAACAGCGTCGTATGTTCCAGCCGCGGAAAAGTTCACCGCATCATGAAGGCTCACACACATCGTGGTGAAAGAAAGCCTGCAGCAGCCTTACCAGAGCAGCGCCGGCGTCCTCCTCCAACTCCAAATATCTCCACAGATGTCTCCTCGGCTCTGCTGCGTCCGACCTCCTTCCCTCCCAGCTGCCTCTGTCATGTGTTCCCTCTCAGCTGTCCCCCTAATCTCCTCCAGAGCGGGATGTGAACGGAGAGTCCGGGTTCCGCCTACCGCACGCACGGAGACTCGGTCCACATTATCGTTGTGTTTAGGT
>NW_027185229.1:1510000-1585000 GCF_022577435.1 Embiotoca jacksoni | reverse complement strand
AGACGCTAACATTAACTTCTGATTTTTCACATTGTCGGACTTTAACGTTAACTTCTGATTTTTCACATTGTCAGACGCTAACGTTAACTTCTGATTTTTCACATTGTCAGACGCTAACGTTAACTTCTGATTTTTCACATTGTCAGACGCTAACGTTAACTTCTGATTTTTCACATTGTCAGACGTTAACGTTAACTTCTGATTTTTCACATTGTCAGACGCTAACGTTAACTTCTGATTTTTCACATTGTCAGACGCTAACGTTAACTTCTGATTTTTCACATTGTCAGACGCTAACGTTAACTTCTGATTTTTCACATTGTCAGACGCTAACGTTAACTTCTGATTTTTCACATTGTCGGACTTTAACGTTAACTTCTGATTTTTCACATTGTCGGACTTTAACGTTAACTTCTGATTTTTCACAGTCGGACGCTAACGTTAACTTCTGATTTTTCACATTGTCAGACGCTAACGTTAACTTCTGATTTTTCACATTGTCGGACGCTAACGTTAACTTCTGATTTTTCACAGTCGGACGCTAACGTTAACTTCTGATTTTTCACATTGTCAGACGCTAACGTTAACTTCTGATTTTTCACATTGTCGGACGCTAACGTTAACTTCTGATTTTTCACATTGTCGGACGCTAACGTTAACTTCTGATTTTTCACATTGTCAGACGCTAACGTTAACTTCTGATTTTTCACATTGTCAGACGCTAACGTTAACTTCTGATTTTTCACATTGTCAGACGCTAACGTTAACTTCTGATTTTTCACATTGTCGGACTTTAACGTTAACTTCTGATTTTTCACATTGTCGGACTTTAACGTTAACTTCTGATTTTTCACAGTCGGACGCTAACGTTAACTTCTGATTTTTCACATTGTCAGACGCTAACGTTAACTTCTGATTTTTCACATTGTCGGACGCTAACGTTAACTTCTGATTTTTCACATTGTCAGACGCTAACGTTAACTTCTGATTTTTCACATTGTCGGACGCTAACGTTAACTTCTGATTTTTCACATTGTCGGACGCTAACGTTAACTTCTGATTTTTCACAGTCGGACTTTAACGTTAACTTCTGATTTTTCACATTGTCAGACGCTAACGTTAACTTCTGATTTTTCACATTGTCGGACTTTAACGTTAACTTCTGATTTTTCACATTGTCAGACGCTAACGTTAACTTCTGATTTTTCACATTGTCGGACTTTAACGTTAACTTCTGATTTTTCACATTGTCGGACTTTAACGCTAACTTCTGATTTTTCACATTGTCAGACGCTAACATTAACTTCTGATTTTTCACATTGTCAGACGCTAACGTTAACTTCTGATTTTTCACATTGTCGGACGCTAACGTTAACTTCTGATTTTTCACATTGTCGGACTTTAACGTTAACTTCTGATTTTTCACATTGTCGGACTTTAACGTTAACTTCTGATTTTTCACATTGTCAGACGCTAACGTTAACTTCTGATTTTTCACATTGTCGGACGCTGACGTTAACTTCTGATTTTTCACATTGTCGGACTTTAACGTTAACTTCTGATTTTTCACATTGTCAGACGCTAACGTTAACTTCTGATTTTTCACATTGTCGGACTTTAACGTTAACTTCTGATTTTTCACATTGTCAGACGCTAACGTTAACTTCTGATTTTTCACATTGTCAGACGCTAACGTTAACTTCTGATTTTTCACATTGTCGGACTTTAACGTTAACTTCTGATTTTTCACATTGTCAGACGCTAACGTTAACTTCTGATTTTTCACATTGTCAGACGCTAACGTTAACTTCTGATTTTTCACATTGTCGGACTTTAACGTTAACTTCTGATTTTTCACATTGTCAGACGTTAACGTTAACTTCTGATTTTTCACATTGTCAGACGCTAACGTTAACTTCTGATTTTTCACATTGTCGGACGCTAACGTTAACTTCTGATTTTTCACATTGTCGGACGCTAACGTTAACTTCTGATTTTTCACATTGTCGGACGCTAACATTAACTTCAGATTTTTCACATTGTCAGACGTTAACGTTAACTTCTGATTTTTCACATTGTCGGACTTTAACGTTAACTTCTGATTTTTCACATTGTCGGACTTTAACGTTAACTTCTGATTTTTCACATTGTCAGACGCTAACGTTAACTTCTGATTTTTCACATTGTCAGACGCTAACGTTAACTTCTGATTTTTCACATTGTCGGACTTTAACGTTAACTTCTGATTTTTCACATTGTCAGACGTTAACGTTAACTTCTGATTTTTCACATTGTCAGACGCTAACGTTAACTTCTGATTTTTCACATTGTCAGACGCTAACGTTAACTTCTGATTTTTCACAGTCAGACGCTAACGTTAACTTCTGAAAACTAAATACTGAGACGTGCTTAAAACAGGAGAAGCAGAAAAACAAACACAGAACTAAATATGTCTCCGGGACGGTTAATAACACATTCAGGCTCCTTATAATCTCCCAACAGATGCTATCAGGGCCCCGTGAGAGAAATATCCAAGACAACCAATAAATAAGAACGCAGAAATACCTCAATAATACATCTAAATCTTTCTAAATGAACGTGCGGCTCACGAGCTCCTCGGATATTGGATCCGGTCGTCCTCTGTTTGGACAGCTGGCCCGGAGTTCAGAACCACGTGGCTGCACGGGTCGAGTCCATTACCAGTGTGGGTTCTTCTGTTTGAAACTCGTTTGTTCTGAGTCTCAGATGTATTTCCGTTTGGACCCCCGAGGAGACGAACACAAACACTTTGGATGTAGACAAACACGACATCGGACGGTATGTCCTTAGGATGAGCCTCGCAGCGCTCCGCCCGACAACATGGTGCACAAAACTCCCCGTTTCAACTTCATTCCCGGTCAGCAGAGTGGATGAAGTGATGAAGTGATGAAGTGTGAGTTCCTCATCACGGACAACGTGTCTGAAGAAGTCCAGTTATTATAGCTGAGTCAGCAAGTTCAGCAACACAACACGTAACAGTGAGGTTTGAATTACAGGCTGAGGTTTGTAAAATGATGAAAATGGGTCATATGACATCCTTAATGGTTCATTAATTGTACTATATGGATGGCAAATAAATAACTATATGTATATTCTATCATGAAATGTTATAGATAAATAGTAAGAATTGTTTTTCCCTGCAGATCTGAATAAAATAAAATGTGTACTGTATCTTCATGGCCGTGTGAAGTCGTGTGTATCAGATATTTGCTAAAATAAGAACGTGTCACTTATATTTCTACGGCTGAAAATTACAGAAAGTTGTCAAAGTAAATCGTTTTATTTTATGTTAACTGATTCTAAAGTTATGTTTAGTGTTGACATGTTGGTAAGAAGAATCAAAGACTCTTCCTGAATGACTTTAATCTGTTTGTTTTTGCAAGAATTTGTTCAAATTTGGCAAAAAAACATTTACTTGGTACCAACAATGAACTGATAAGATTTGGGTGTTTAAAGGTCAAAGGTCACTGTCACCTCACATTAACCTACAACTGTGAATGCAATTTTTCAGGAACGCCTTGGGGGGTAATTTACTCAAATCTGTCACAAATTTTCACTTTGGCTCAGCAATGAACTGTTTAGATTTTGGAGGTCAAAGGTCAAGGTCACTATGACTTCAATATCTATGTGAGCTTGGACAGATATACGTGCAAAGTACAACCTGGATGGTGAACGGAGGCGTAAAACCTCTCGGCAGTAATTCTAGTTTGAGGATTAGAATAACTTTTAGATTCGAGTTAGTTTAAGGTTTATGTTTAATTTAGTCAAGTTGTAGTTAAAGGTTCAGGTCAGTCTCCAGGGTGAGATTAAATGAATGTTATGTCCTCTGAAGGGACAGTAACAGGAGTGTGTGTGTGTGTGTGTGTGTGTGTGTGTGTGTACATCTCTACTAGGTGTTATCTTTCAATCCAGGTAAGTCTCTGATGCAGGAAGCCAAAAAAAAGTATAATACGACAAAAACCTTGAATTTAAATTCCATTATAATTAATAAAAGATGAAGTTGCTTTAATTCTCGGTTAGAAGTTTTATCATTGAGTTACATGTGTTTTACTTATTAATACAACCACGACTCAACTTACTTCCTCCTTTATCCTCATTGACTTGTTCATTTAATAAGATTAAACTTAAACCGTCAGATATCATTGTATGATTGTGTGATTATACATGAGAATGAATTATATCTGAGCTTTTATGATAAATATGACAGAAAACCTGAGTCTAACTGGGAGGAAGCCATTTTGTGGCTCTGCAGACTGTTTCAGAGGAAAAATGTAAAGAGAAAGACAGTTTGACTTTGAGGTAAAAACCATTAGCTGGACCACGTGACCTGCTTTTAGAAAGAGATATATGACCTGCAGGAAGCTCTGACATGAATCTGAAGACTGGACTGGTTCTGCAACACAAAGGGCTGAAACTCATTTTCACACTCTGCATACATTCGGGACACGTGGTACGTACGCCACCCTCGTCCTCGTCCTCGTCCTCACACTATTCCACCCAGCACAAAATGTGACCACCAACTGCGTTATGCAAAACGGCTTAAAAACTGACAGATTCTGGTAAACTGAGCCAGAGCCTCTGAAATGGAGAAATAGAGGAGAAATGGAGGAGACATGGAGGAGACATGGAGGATATCTAGAAGAGACCTAGAGGAGACATGGAGGAGACCTGGAGGAGACTAGGAGGAAGTTCCCCCCCCCCCCCTTCCACCACACCACCCACCACTATGCCCCCAGCAGGATGCAGAGGACGACATCTACGTCACTGTGACAAACACAAAACTACAATCACAGCAAAAAATAGGGAGAAGATTTTAATGTCATTATTACATAAAAGGCCGTCACATGATCGGCATTAAAACATAAAACATCATTCATGGTGCTAAAGTTTTGGAAACAAAATATTTCCCAGGTAAATATTCTAATGTAAAGGATTTGTGTTTCAGGTTTTGTGATTTTAAAATGTTGAAAAATGACTGGGTGATGAAATTCCTTCCAGAATTGACACTGCCCCCTAGTGGTGAGAATAAGAATGAACTTTCACTCTTCCAACCATGGAAATATTGTGCAACAGAGCCATCTGCTTTACACATATATGACAGCAGATATTCACCTGCAAGAAAACAGAGAATAAAGCAAAATAGATAAAATAGCATTCTTAGTAAGTTTATAATTACAGAGAAAAAGAAGAGCTGCTCTTTTAGAGTCAACAGTTCTTCCACATTTAGTATTTGGGTATTTTTATACACAATGAAACTGTGCAGGAGTCAAACTGTGAGGATTGCACATATAATGGAAGCACAGTTCAAGCTCTGCAAGATCCCGTCAGTGAGTTTGCCTTTTATGTTGTGACAGCTCTTATAAAGCCCAGCTACAGCGAAGCATTACATCAAATCATGGCTTTACATGGATTTACAACACGCAGTTTAATACAAGCAGAGCTGATGCTGCAACTCTGACAGGAAGTTTAAAACAAAAAACAACTCGGCAAGAAACTGTCAGATTTTGGTGATTTTTTTTTCTATTTCTAATTCTTTCTCTTCCTGAAACTTATAACCTGCATGCATTGAATATTGAGTGTTTTTCTCCAAGTTGGTCAGACACATAAAAACTTTAGAGCACTTCTCAGCATCGAAAACATGTCCGATATCGTCCCAACTCAACATACTCTTTGTCCCACATTTGATTTGCTGGAATCTGGTCTCCGTTTATCCCGTTACATCTGCACCGCATTTACACTCATAAGCTGTTTTTCTTTTCTTTTATTATTCTGAATAACTGGACATTTGTCTAAAAAGAGGAAAAAAAAAGAGGGGAAAAAGGCTGTGCGAGCACAAAGAGCAGATTTTATTCATCACATTGATTCTTTGGGATTCACGGCAACAAAACCTCAGCGGGTCGACGTCATTTCAGGCACCAACACTTTACAAAATATACACCGAAGACATATGATGACAAAATATGTAGCTATAAAAAGAAAAACCTACATCTTATATACACGGACAAGGTAAAGATTAAGAGTTTGTGCGGTTTCCTTGTCACAGTCGGATCGTTTGGCCACAGAATGAAAGATTTCCGTTCTTCTCTCCGTCTCACTCGATCTCAGTGAAGCGTGCGAACATGGCCTTACGAACAGCATCCTTGTAGGTGTCGGACGCCGACAGCTCGTATGAGCTTCCTTTAATGCCCAGGCCTGTGCCCTTAGTCCTTAACGAAGCCTGTGAGTGATCAGAGGAGACAGATTGGACACCGGTGGCCCTCAGGTAACACTGCTAATTGCAGAAAGAGCCCGCTGACGTGCAGAGAGCATCTGTCAGAGGAGGCGTGTCTTAAAGAAAAGGTGGCGAAGTGTCGGTGTGCTCACCGAGATGGGAGTGGTGATGCCCTGCTGGCGGCGGCCCAGACCTCGGCCCTCCTGCCAGCCCATCGCCTGCAGCATTTTGTTCCCGATGTTATCGCTGGTGAGGCCGTCTTTGGTGGGCTGCTCGTAGCTGCTGTGGACGGTGAAACAAAGGAGGAGTCAAAAAAACAAACAAAATAATTTTAAAAAAAGGATAAAAAGAAGGCGCCCATTTCTGGGAGCTCATTGAGATCCGCTGCTCAACACGAGGCCTGAAGGAGGCGTTCGCTGCTCCGAGACTCACAGCTGCTGAACTGAAGCCTGATTGTAGGAATTAAATGTGACAGACATTATTATATGTATAACAAAGCCTCTCACACATTTACTCTCACTTCATATAACATGTTATATAAACCCAGATACACCGTTTCATTAAGATTCAAACCAGCGGTGTCGTTTTTGCTCTCCAACTATTCAATAAGCAACTTTACATCTCCAATCTGACTCCGCTCATTATTTCTTGCACACTTTAATATGCATCAACCTTTAATAATGATGAAATGAGCATTAATGTTTGAATGTGGGCGTTAGATATGAGGCGGATGAACGTCTATGGAGGGAACATTGCTTGTTTTCATAAATCTCTTTTGTGCACACGTACACTTTTATTCAAGCTCCTACTCAATGTTTTATAAATAGAGGTCCCTGGACTGTCACAGACAGTTTGTAGAGATTAAGCTCCTCCCACTTACATTGTTGGAGCCAGTGCTTGATAGAATTTCTTCTTGGGCGCCGGAGGTTCGGGAACGCCGTACTTCTCCCTCCTCTCTGCTGCTCTGTCTCTGTACTTCAGCTGTTAAAATCACCAGGAAACTCTTTTTTCGATTTGTTCTCATTGGAAATAAAAAATTAAATAAACCCTGATAAAGAAAAATGAGCCAGATACCTCCGTCTCCTTCCTCTCCAGCTCCTCCAGCTCAGCCTCCGAGAGACGCGACCTGCTGTGGATTTCCAGGTTTTGCTAAAACAATTCAAAGCGATTTTAACGTCCAAATCATAAGAAAACTAAATAAATGTGTCATCTGTTTGTTTGTTTCTGTGAAGCGGTGAACAGATGGCGGAGCCTGGGATGCTCAGAGCTCCCTGCTGCTCTCCTCCTCACCTTGTGGAGGTCAGAGAGCTGCTGGTGACGCAGCAGAGCCTCTTTGGTGGGGAACTGACGCCGACACAGCAAACACACCATCTTCCTCCAGTCCGTCACTCTCGCCTCCTCGTCGGCCGCTCGGTCCGAGCCGCCCTCCTCCGGGTCGCTCTCCCCGTTGTAGGCGACCAACACATCCACCTGTGACATGAAAACAGATTCGTGGAACGTGTTCTGAGGTTTGTTTTTATTATCAGCTGTGAAGATAAAATGAAAGAGCAGACGAACCTTCGCTGGAGTCTCCTGCTCCGTGAACTTGAACTGTTCAGTGAAGAGAGGCAGCATCTCAAAACCTCCCGTCTGCTGAGAGAAAACAAACTGTCAATCAAATATCTGACATCACAACCGGCCGTCTCCTCCTCAGGTTCGTGATGAATAAAACGCTAAGAGCCCTTCAGGCTGGTGAAGGTGTCACGGAAAGTGACGCACGATGGTACAGATGCCGATTTTTGTTTTGGTAAACAAATAAATTAAATTATGAAATTAAATTCACAACAGCACTACTTTCTAAAAATACATTCTGCTTCCTTCTATAGCTTAACTGTTATTAATGTGTTGTCTTTGCAATTTGATCTGTTTGTTTGCTTGTTTCTTTTTTATTGTTAAATTACATTTTCACAGGTTTTTATGTTCCTTTATGTTTTTTATGTGAATCACTTCATGATATTTTCTTTCTGTAAAAACTTTCAGCTGCATTTCTTGTATGAAACATGCTTTGCAAATAAAGTTATTATTAACAAAATCCAAATGTCAGTCAGAGTATTTTTCTAGTCTGCATCAGCTGTTTCCTGTTTGTCATTACATCATCACAAAGAAATCCTCCTTGTTCCTGATGATGATGATGATGATGATAATAATAATAAAACAGTACCTTCTTCTCGAAGAGGGAGAACCCTGCGTCTGCAGCTGCAGACTCTTTCCTGTCTTCCTCCTTGGAAGGTCCGAATCCCTGGAAACTGCTCTTAAAGCTTTCTTTTTGCTTGTTCAAGCTTTTGGCCCAGCGCTCCATGTCCTTTGCTATCTGCAATTTAACATATAAATAGATGTTATTTTGAATATAAAGTAAGAGCCATTAGCAGAGACCAGTTGTTGAAGCAGCATCTACCTGCTGAGCCGACTTGCTCTTGGGTTTCTTGTCTTTGGGCTCTTTCCCGCCTGCGGTGACGGCGGTGGAGGAAGCGGCCGCGGCGTTCGCGGCGGACGTTTGTTCCGAGTTGGCGTCGGTGTCGGACGGTGCCGGGATGTACGTCTGCTTCTCACTGTCCCAGTAGAGGTACCGCTGAGTCTCCGAGTTAAAGTAGTACTGTTGACGACGAGCACGAGAAAGGGAAATATAAAATACCGACAGAAATGCCGTGATTGTCAGTAAACGCGGAGTTCGGAGTGGAGTGTACATACTTGGCTGCCCGGGTCGTAGTAGAGGCCCGTCTGTGGGTCGTAGTAATAACCTGAAGACTCGTCGTACTGGTATGCGGATGTGTCGGGTACAGCTGCAAAAACAAAGAGGAGGAACATGGAAAACAAAACGCTTTATCTAACAGATTTACGCTGCGTTCAGAATCACACACTTCTTTTTACTTTTAGTTCGTACTGCAGCTCCTCTTACACAGTATGTACTGTTACATGTATGTATACGGTTGGGTCATACTACTGTGTCATAAGAAATACGCCTTGACCTTTGACCCTCTTGTTCATATCCATCTCGATCGTTTGAAATAAAAAGAAAAAAGGATGCGATTTGAAACTTCGTCTTCTTCCTTTTGTGGGCGGAGCTTCAGCGCCACCACCTGCCAGAGTAGCATGCTGGCCTGCGGACTGCAGAATACGATGCAGGAGGACATCCTGGTACTTTTACCATCCCGTGTATCTGGACATAATACATCTTTTTCTGGCAAACTCAATAGTTTGTTAGACTTTGGATCTCCGCCTCCACATACAGAGGAGTAATTCTGTAGTTGCTGATCTCACCTGATGTGGTCGGAGCAGCACAGAGCGGCGTTGCAGCCGCGGAGGACGCCGGCGTTACCGGTGACGTGGTGCCAAACCCAGCAGCCTGTTGTGCTGCGACAACCGGCCTCACGAGCTGAGGAGTCTGAAACGAAGGGAAATCAAAAGAAACCATGATTAACTTTTGATTTCACTGGGAGTGATTAATTATAGATGAGGACAAGCCATGTTTACACGCTGCTCACCTGTACGGCCGGCTGGCTGATGATCAGAGGTGGGTAAACATGAGCGCCCTGAGACACGAGCACACCTGAGGCTGCTGGGATTCCTGGAGCAGCTGCACAGGCACAATAAATTCATAAATCTTAGCCCCCTTATAAAAATGACCCACAATATGTGAGTGATGACACCTCTTATTACCTCCGAGTAATCCATCTCCCCCGACAGGAGCCAGTCCTTCAGGCTGCTGCGGCCACACCGGATAACTCTGCCCCTGAATCACAAGTGATGAACGTCACGTCAGCCGTCGGCCGTTACAGGTGAAGTCTCTGATCAATGATAAAGTGAGCTGACCTGCGTTTGCTGTGTGAAGCCGTCTGGAAGAGGAATGTACTCAGAAGAGGCAGCTGAACTCCGCTGTAACTACAAGGACAGAAACAGACCCAGTTCAAATATGACATTAACTGAATGACAAATATCAACAAAGGAAAACTAACAACCATTTTTCATCTGCAGTTCCTGAACCAGTCAGGAAATATTGGATTTGAATTTGACACTCAACCACACTGACTACTTAATTAAAACAACGGGCAGAACTCAGAGAAGACATAATGACAGGCATTTTAAATCACAGCGGATGATTCGATTTAATAATTTAATATTCTTCTCAAATTCAGATTTTCTGCATTTTAAAATTATATTTATTTTGACAGATGCATTTGAATTGTAATCTTCAGATCATCTCTGGAGGGCTGGCTGGTAAACACAAGCTCTTCCTATACGTCACACACTCGGCAGCCAGATATCAAGTTCAACAAACAGCAACACAAATGACCAAAAAAAGCTTCTCTAAACTCTCACGTTTGTGTTCTTAATCTTATGTTACTTGTGTGCCTCAGTGATTAAAGATGAACTCCCGATAGATACCTGACTGGACGACCACTGAGCTGCAGCGATGGCGGTGCTGGCGGCAGACAGAGCGCTGGCTCTGATGCCCTCCGGCTGCGCTGCATCTCTGCAGAGGACACACGAGTATTAGAGCTAAACCTTCATTTTGAAGCCTGTAAAGGATCCGAACCACTCCCAAATACTTGACCTTCAGGGACATTCATTATAAATGAAGAATTTAAGGACAACTGGACCAGTTTCATTTCATTCTAGGAGCATAAAAAGGAAGCAGCAAATTACACCATGTGGGTCTAAATGAGTCCTCACAAAGCTGAATCAAACATTGTGTGTGTGTGTGTGTGTGTGTGTGTGTGTGTGTGTGTGTGTGGACTCACTTCCTGGCACTCTTGGCGTAATCCACTCCGATTGTTTTCCCGTCCAGTTTGAGTGGCGGCTGAAGACTCTGGAGGATCGTGAGCAGCTGAGACGCCTCCTGTCAAAGAGAGAAAGACGCACCGTCACACGCGTGTTCGACCGCCACCGTGTGACCGCAGCACGGCGACATACCAGTGGAGACGAGAGCTGCACGAAGGCGAAGCCTCTGTTCTGTCCCGTCTGTTTGTCTTTGATGAGGCGGATGTTACTCGCCGACAGGTTGGCGTACGGCGCCAACATGCTCAAAATCCCATCGCCGGTAGAGAGGGAGGAAATGTTCCTCAGAATGATGGCTGTGAACAAAAAGATCAGCTGTTAATCATGCTGGCCTTCGCCAGAAAAGTTGATTTAATTCCCGTCTGCCTGTAGGTGGCGCTATCACTGTGGCAGAATATAATCATGCAGATGTCTGCAGACCGGCACTTTCATGAAACATGAAAAGTTTGGGGATGATCGGTGGCGTTAAGATTGCACAGACCCAATTTTAAATCGGTCCGATGAAGTTTGTAGGAGTTCGTTAAGAGCATAACGTGTGACAAATCGCTAAAAATGGCCACTAAATTCAGGATGACAGACTTCCTGTTGAGTTGAGGCAATGGTGCCAAGAGGGTTTTTTGTAGATCAAGATATGATACACATGTCCACCGAATTTTGTGCATGTAGGTGAAAGTAGCGGGGACTGCAGTTTAGGGGGCGCTAGCGAGTCATTTGGCCACGCCCACATGCAAGCCCACTAAAATATGTCATTTTTCGCCACGACTGACGCCAAGTTTCATGACTTTCTGAGTATGTTAAAGCCTCCAAAAATGAAAGTCTTTGTGGAGAATAACAGTAATTCTTTGCATAATAAATGCAAAATATATCCTCTGGAAGAACGCAGCATTTAAATATGTGGTAATAAAGCACACTCACTGTCTCCGCTGTATTCTGCTGGCGGCTGAGACTCAATATTCAGACCGTTGACTAGGAGAGATTCTGCTGCACTCAGCAGGAACACAGAGACACACACAGGTTAGCGGACGCTGCAACAAACCGCCAACAAGCTGCAAGAGAAGCTGCAGATTCTAGAAATTTAAAAAACTCACCGACTTTTGTCGCTCCGCACCTGAAACACTTCAGCCTCTTACGGAAATTATACAAACCACACTGTGATTAAAAAAACAAAAAAAACAAAAAACGAACAGATGCAGAAGAAAACTGGGATCAATACTCAGTCTGATTTGTATGAAATAAAACACGTCACTTCATGTAATCATATGATGAAGGAGAGAAGATGGTGTTGAAGGCCTGAGGAGGGAAATGTCTTTTCTTCCCAGGTTATCTGCAGACCACGCAGGTGGTGACCTTCCTGATACAGAGGAGTCGCCCAGATAAATAGGTGTCTCCTAGCAACTGGTTCAGGGATGATTCAGCAGTATTTTTTTTTTTTTTTTACAATGGGACCAATCAGATAGCAGAGTGCAAAACTGTCGACCAATCAGTGTTTTTAAATCCACCGTGACAGAAAGGAGAAAGTTTCCTCGACCGTGTGAATTCAGGACCGTCAGGTTTGTATTTTGTACTCTTCGTTATCCAAAAAAATAAAAGCTGTGACACGAGTTCCTGTTTGTTTTGGTTCCTACAAACTAGAAGCCGACCGATGTGGTTATCAAACACAAAGATGTGTAATGGTGAATGAATATTTTACATTTACTGAAAAATACCAAAATAGCATTAGTGTATTGAAAACAGTGAATTTCAATGAGAATGTAGTAACTATAACTGACTTAAATAAAAATGATTTAAAGTACCCTGAGCATCTTTTTCTGCATTACGTTTTGTAAATAAATAAAAGTTTTCATATTGGACAACATTTCCAGTGATTTTACATGTTCGGACTTGTACTTGTTTCGTGCTTGAATGTCAACAGGATTTTGTTTTCTTAAACTGCACCCTGCTGTTCTGCACTGACCAGAAATAATATTAATAATAATAATAATAATAATAATAATGAATAAATAATGATTTAGTTTATCCAGAAATTAATGTTTTCCTGCCCGGTGTTTAACACACTAAATAAACACACTGATGGCTTCAATCCAGCAGCAGTATGATGAAACATGAATACTTTTTTTGCAGTGTTCATCCACAGCTGCAACTTCCTGACACGCCTTATTTTGAAAGTTGTTTCTGTCAGAGGTCCCTCCCTTCCTTCCTCCCTCCCTTCCTTCCTTCCTTCCTTCCTTCCTTCCTTCCTCCCTTCCTTCCTTCCCTCTATGTGGACATGATGGCGACTGCTCAGTGTGGAAAGTTACAGCATAATAATATTTTAGCCTGCAGGCCACGTAGATTGAAAAGGTTTAATTTAGTTGGCTGAAATCACCCAGCTGATAAATCTGTTGGGATCTGCTACAAAACTAGAAGAGGATATTTGGTCAGAGTTACGAGAGACAGAAGAAAATATTTGGAAATCCCACTCACAGCGTTGCAAAGCCAGTTTTCAAACTTCTGCCTCCGGTTGCTGTAGTGCACGGCGACGTTTTTCCCCTGGATCACCAGCTTGTTCTGTGAAGTCAAAAAAAGCCACCAGTTACTTCACAGTCCGAGACATCGGAGGCACAGAGGCAGGCGAGATCCTGCCACTAACCCACCCAATGAGTGAGCAGCTGGAACGGGAGGAGAGTGGCTAGGTTTACACTCGCTGCTTAGGTGGAGTGTCTCGGGGAGTAACGGGGGAACAGGAGACAGAGAGGAGAAGTTCAGAGAGAGAGCTGCAGTTCTGAGTATGAGCTCTTAAAAAAATAAGAAAATGCTTCTCAGTGTTTGGGACCGGAGTGCTGCCAGCTCGTCCATGTCTCACTCCAGTCTTCGGAGGTTTAATGGAGATGAGAAACTATCCAAGTGACTGAGCTGGAGCAGGATGTGCTATGAAACTACTCTGTGAGCAGGAAGTACTTGTACTCTTCATATTTAGCTGAAGATGCTGAATGTTTTCTGCACAGGGCTAATATTCTCAAAACAAATCTTACAGTTGGTGCTGCAGTTCACATCTCACATCAAACTAAGCAGACTGATTTTGATTGAAAAACTTGCTCTATTAGAAAAAATCATCAATCAAGTGTGTGACATCCAAACTATCTACCTCTGATATCACACTTCTGTAAGATCAAGTAAAACACAAACAGCTTCAGATTAGCATGGCATTGCTGAATTTGGGCTCTGATCTCCAAGAATATTTTCTAGGCTTGGTGATTGTTGATGCAACCTGATTGGACTCCATCCATCGGGTAGAATCTTGCAAGTGATAAAACTCCACGAAGGCGAAACCTCGGCTTATACCTAGAGACAGCATTCAAATATAGACGGGAGGCGTGTTAGTCAGAATGCTTTCGGTGCAACATTCAAACTTACAATGGGCTCTTACAGGCCAGTCAAAGTCAAACGGAGGTGGGGGGGGAGGGGGTGCTTACAATGTCAGGGGGAGAGGGGGAAGGGAGGTCAGAGTTTGTTTACCATAGCTTGTCATGTCTGTACATAAAATGGTAAAAATATGGCACATACAGTTACCTTCTTACCTGACCAGACTGTCTACGTGACACAAAGGATCCTCTGACAATTTAACATGAGGCCGTGTTTGGTTTTCAGGCAGAGCAACAAAAGGAGGTAAAAGTGGGTCGTGAGACAGCGAATGAGAGACGCTCGTCTGACCGGCGGCGCTCACCTGTCCTTTTCTTCATCAAGCGGACGTCCACCGGCTGCGGTCCCTGGAGCTGCTCCAGTCCTGCGCAAATCTGGGAAACAGAAGGCAGGTTATTAAAAACTTGTCCGAACACAGCTGCTGCTCTTTCTCGTCGTTTACCTGACATTTAATTTATCTTTTAAAACATTCCACTAACAGCTTCAATAACAAGCTCGGACCGTGTCAAACTTTACGCCATTTCTTCCTTCTTTTTTTTTTTTTTTTAAATGGTTTCACGCACTAATGCACCTTCGTACCATCACAGATGCTGGCTTTCGAGCTGTGCGCTGATAAAAAGCTGGATGGTCCCTCTCCTCTTTAGCACAGATGATGCTGCATCCACGGTTTCAAAAAAAGAATTAAAATTTTTGATTTGTCAGATCACAGGACAGTTTTCTCGGGCCCAGAAAAGGCGGCGGTGTTTCTGGGTCGTGTTTATATACATGTTGTTTGTTTTGGTAGAGTTTTAACCTGTATTTGTGGATGCAGCTATGAACTGTATTCACACTGATATGTATCAAACAGAAGTGTTCCTGAGCCCACGCAGTGATTTCCACGAGAGAATCTCATCTGTTTTTAATGCAGTGCTGCCTGAGGGCCCGAAGATCATCACCATCCAATCTTGGTTTCCAGCCTTGTCCCTTGTGTTCAGAGATTTCTCCAGATTCTCTGAATCTTTTAATGATATTATGAACCGTAGATGAACATTTTTCTAATTTGTTGCACTCTTTGCCCACGCAGCCTTTTACAGAACTTCCTCTAACTAGTTGCGAGATATTCCACCAGGTGTCTTTTTTTTTTGTTAGTCTTTTGTTGACCCTGTCCCAACGTTTTTGAAACATGCTGCTGCAATCAAATTCAAAATGAGCATATCTTTTTTCTACAAAACAATAAGAATTCCCAGTTTTAACATTTGATGTTTACTTTGGTTTATTTTCAATTCAATACGTGTCTACATAATTTGCAAATCACCGCATTTTTTTTATTTACATTTTACGCAGCTCCATCTTCCTTAATGAGACTTTCAGCTCTCAAAAAAAGGCAGTTTAGATGAATTTCACTGACAAACTTAATTTCCTCAACTTGCCCGAACAGACTCTCAGAACTTATGGTGACGCCGCTCTGAAGACAGCCAGGAGCGTTCGTCAGCTTCCACAATCAGCTGCTCGTTGGCGGATAAGCTGTCATGCCAGAATCACTATTTGCAGAATAAGTTGGCAAATGAAGCAGATCAATGAAGAAGCTGGCTTTGATTTTAAAGTCCCTCTCCTTGCATTGATTAAACACATTTCTGTTCATCAAAATGACATATTTAGAATTGTCTTCCCCCCCAAAAAAAATCCTTTAACTAACTCGAGATCTTAGCCATGATGTTAACTACTAATTGTGCTCATGACACATCTTCCTGCACATTAAAAAAAAACACACCAGATGGACGAGTTATCAAGACTGAGGACTTGAACTTTGTTTTTAAAAGACGGTCGCTCTGCCAATCCAACAACCTCTGGTGTGATTTGGTGGAGTGAGAACTGTGATCTTACGTCATCCTCCGTGACGTGGAGAGAGAGACCTCTCAGCATGATGGTCTTGCTCTCCTCCTCCTGGTCCATCTTGAAGTCCTGGTCCGGATAGTCCCCGTCGTACTCATCGTCAGATCTGTCGCTGTTGCGTCGTTTTCGGCCCCTCTGAGACAGACAGTGACCGGATTTAGAGCCGAGAGAGATTATATTCTCCTGCAAAGGGATTCCTGTTCACTCACCTCCGGACTGTCTCGGTCTCCGCGCTCATCAAAGCGCTCCCCGTGTCGATCATCGACCCAGCGTCCATCATAATCCCTCTCCATGTCTCTGCTTCGTCTTTCGTACCACTCCGGGTCATCTCTCCGGCCATCCGAGCCGTACCTCCCGCTGCGTTCACCGCGGCTGGGCCTGGAGGAGAACCCACCCTGACAATAAACACCAACACACAGGATATGTGCCTCTACGTCACACTGCTGCGTGAAGCTCACCTCCGGTCAGTTCCCATGGTTCAGTGCAGGACGCGCCTGGAGAAGTCTGGAGGAGCCTGGAGGAGCCTGAAGGAGCCTGGAGAAGTCTGTAGGAGTCTGGAGGAGCCTGGAGGAGCCTGGAGAAGTCTGTAGGAGTCTGGAGGAGCCTGGAGAAGTCTGTAGGAGTCTGGAGGAGCCTGGAGAAGTCTGGAGGAGCCTGGAGAAGTCTGGAGGAGTCTGGAGGAGCCTGGAGGAGCCTGGAGGAGCCTGGAGAAGTCTGGAGGAGCCTGGAGGAGCCTGGAGGAGCCTGGAGGAGCCTCTGGGGAACATGAAAACAGCCTTTACAAGAATCTTCTGTGAATTATAACACGGGGTGGATTGAGCTCACGGATGGACGTTAGCAGGCCAGATTTAACACGACTGACAGAAAACCTAATACACGTCAGACCAGACAGACGTTAGCCACCGGCTGAGAAAACTGCTCTAACTGACCTTGTAAAGTTCAGATCATCGTTTTTTAGTCCTGTTTTCACAAGCGGCCCGCTGCTAACAGTTAGCAGGGAGGCTAATCACCGTTAAGATAGCGTTACGTTGAACACATCCGCCTGAATTAAACCACAAAGAAGACACAACAATCCCGATTTCAACAGTGTTGCATACCGGCTTAAATTAAACAGCTTTCTAGATATGATGACGGCCTTTTGAGAGCAGAGGTTTTCTAGAAGTTTTCCCTGATCTGCATCAGCAGAGGAGGCTTCTGCTTTTCTTCTTCTTCTTCTTCTTCTTTTATATTGACAAACAGGACACGTGCTCATTACCGCCACCTACTGGTCAGCGTCATTTACAACCGGCGGATTCGATAGGCTCGTTTGAGATGAACTGTAGTTTTTTACAGTTATCACGTCCCATTGACCAGAGGTTTTTATTAATTCAATTAGTCCAAAGTTTATATACAACAGACTAAACTGGGATATATTGTGAGCAGTTTATTGATCAATAATCTGAATGTATTGATCCTCCCTGACTGATGAACAAAATGTATTATGTTCAAAGAATAAACCTTCAGAATGACACATAAAACCTGAATCTCTCCTTCTTCTTTTTTAAAGAACTTTATTGAACAAGATATAAATTTACAAACAATGTAGACAAATACTCATTATTTCCTACAGAATGGTAGCAATGTGGGAATAATAGGACAGCAGAATAACAAATAACAAAAGCAAAAATAAAATAAATAAATATAGATGGATTTGAATACAAAAATTCATTTTATGCAAAAATATCGGGAGAAAAAGACCCATACATAAAAATATAATATTACTGCTCTTCAAGAATTACCTCGTACAGTTGGACAGTTTTGTTACTTCTCTTAGTATACTAATATGATATAATATAAAGTATGAATCAAAACTTTTAGTTTAATCAAAACTTGCCATTGAGAATTAAGATTAACTCAAAATTATATTATTTTCGTGTTCAAAATATGTGATGACATTTTTTACATTCAATTTTAATATTTACATTTATTTTACAAATTATATAATCTTCATTCTAGACCAGAAAAGAACAGAATGTGTAAAATGGTAAAATAAATGTATTAATGAATCTCTCCTTTTTAACAAAAAACTAAAGTTTCTTTAAAACGTCATGTTGTCGTGGCAACACCTGAACCAATCAGCTGGGAGCCCGGCGGTTTCCCGTCATGCCTTGAGGAGGAGAGCGAACATCGTCCGCCGGGCTCGTCTCGAGCCGAGTGACTCAGCCGATGGATGCGACCTGTTCAACGGTTGTTTTAAGTGTCCTAACTACGTCCTAACTACGTCCTAACTACGTCCTAACTACCTCACAGCAGCGCGTGAGTCGCAGCTGGAGAATAAACGACCAAGAGCTCGCGCCACGGTGACCCCGGACATCAGGAGGAAGGTAGCCAGCTGGCTAGCGGTAACATTAGCTCACGAGCGTCCGCTCTCAACCCTCGTGGCAGTTTAACACTGAAACAGTGAAGCTTTAAAACCAGTTTAACACTGAAACAGTGAAGCTTTAAAACCAGTTTCCACATCAGACATCGGAGCTGAAGTCGTGTTGTTCAGACTGAGCTCAGTAGGGTGATGCATGTTAACGGCGCTGGAGCTAGCCAGCTAGCTAGCTAGCTAGCTGGAGGGAGTGACAGCCGTCAGTCTGATTTATTTTCCTGTTAGAAGAAACACACCTCACATTGTTCAACATTTCATCTGATTTATTTTCCTGTTAGAAGAAACACACCTCACATTGTTCAACATTTCATCTGATTTATTTTCCTGTTAGAAGAAACACACCTCACATTGTTCAACATTTCATCTGATTTATTGACCTGTTAGAAGAAACACACCTCACATTGTTCAACATTTCATCTGATTTATTTTCCTGTTAGAAGAAACACACCTCACATTGTTCAACATTTCATCTGATTTATTGACCTGTTAGAAGAAACACACCTCACATTGTTCAACATTTCATCTGATTTATTGACCTGTTAGAAGAAACACACCTCACATTGTTCAACATTTCATCTGATTTATTGACCTGTTAGAAGAAACACACCTCACATTGTTCAACATTTCATCTGATTTATTTTCCTGTTAGAAGAAACACACCTCACATTGTTCAACATTTTAGTTTCGGTGTTTTTGGATGAAGGTGTGCTGAACCTGCAGAAAGCTTTGCTCACTTGTCTGTGGCCTCTGCAGGTTGGTCTCCCGACAGGATGGCGGAGCCGGAGCTGCTGCTGGACTCCAACATCCGGCTGTGGGTGGTGCTGCCCATCGTCTTCATCACCTTCCTGGTGGGGGTGATCAGGCACTACGTCTCCATCCTGCTCCAGAGCGACAAGAAGTTGACGTTGGAGCAAGTTTCCGACAGGTACGTGATCTCTACTTTTAAACTGGATCATATAATAATACTGCTACTAATAAAAACCTTCAGTGGATGTGAATATTAATATAAATGTGACGTTCTGTGTCCCAAATCCAGCCAGGTTCTCATCCGGAGCAGAATTCTCAGAGAAAATGGAAAATACATTCCCAAACAGGTTTTTTTTAAATTTTAATTATTTATTTAAACTGTTTCATACTTATTCTTAAAAAAAACAAACACTCAACACAAAGCCGCTGGTCATTACACGTATGTGTCGTGACTGTAGCGTGTACGAGCGCTTTAACGCACGTCTGTTCGTGTTTCAGTCCTTCTTGATGAGGAAGTTCTACTTCAACAATCAGGAAGATGGATTTTTTAAGAAGACCAAAAGAAAGGTTGTTCCACCTTCTCCGATGACAGGTAAACCTTTTGAGTGAAACCCCAGGATGTGATGGTCAGTCATCGCTGGTTTAATCCACACCAACCAAAGAAGCTCATTTTGAATTAAAATGTCACTTTGCCACTTTTTATGTGGACATTCGTCAGTGTTGATGGTAAACGTGGTCAATTCAAGGCATAAATTCCTCAATAATACTCCATCAAAACAAAACTATCAGCCGCTATCTGTTTTCAACAGGATGGTGATACTCAGCAGCGTTAGCCACGTTGTTTGTGTTTATCATGGCAGCTAACGTTACAAGACATGACCGGTACTTGTAGCTTCCTGGTGAATAACATTTTTATTTCCTTATTTTTGTTGAGTGGGTGCAACAAGGGGACAAACGTGGGTTTGGGTTGAGAGGCTCGGGCACAATGCATCCCGGTGTCATGTCGGCACGACCAGCCGGAAAACCCAGAAGACGGAGCTTTCTCGGCCGAGTGATAATTTATCGCTTCAATTTAAGTCATCAAACATCAACACATCCACATAAATACTCTTCTCATGGGTAGACGCTGCCTTTCGGCCGACTCAAACCCGAAATTCATCCAGTAGTTGGAGTTTCTTCTTCTCATATCACGTTGTTAAAATGTTGTCCTTATAAAGCTAAGAGATCTCATGTTATGAAACTAATCTGTAAGAATCCACAGACATGATGTCAGGATATATGTGACGGACCGGGTTCCCCATCACGAGTGAAGCAGTAGTTCTGCACGTCCAGATATTTTCTCCTTTGGTGCTTCAGTTGTTGGTCTGTTATTTGGTGTTAACTGACGTTGTCCGTGTCATTACTGAGCCGGTGTGCGTCTCACCGCGTGTTTCCACAGATCCGAGCATGCTGACAGACATGATGAAAGGCAACGTCACCAACGTGCTTCCCATGATCCTCATCGGCGGCTGGATCAACTGGACCTTTTCAGGATTCGTAACGAGTAAGGATCTCGTACACACACACACACACACACACACACACACACACACACACACACACACACACACACACACACACACACGTTGCCACTCATCTTTTTTTTTTTTTTACATGTAAATTTGTACATTAGTACTTTTGACTGATTGTCTTGTGCTCTGCTTCCCACAGCGAAGGTGCCCTTCCCGCTCACGCTGCGCTTCAAGCCCATGCTGCAGCAGGGAATAGAGCTGCTCTCATTGGACGCTTCCTGGTAAACAAATTAAACGAGAGCCGCGGACGACATAAACCGTGTTAGTCATTGTATTAATGTCTGTTTGTGCGTTTGTAATCCAGGGTGAGCTCGGCATCGTGGTATTTCCTGAACGTGTTTGGACTTCGAAGCATGTACTCATTAATTCTCGGCCAAGATAACGGTGAGTTTAGGTCATTTTGAGTGTTGTGTTGTGAGATAGTAAAGTTTAATGACCGTTTTTTCACAATTTGAATGTTATGCGAGTCGGCTGTGTGCTCTGAGTTAAATTATGAGGTGAAAGATCGTATTGTTTTTTTACACTGATTGTGATGTGACGTGACCCCCCCACAGGTGCAGATCAGTCGAGGATCATGCAGGAGCAGATGAGTGGTGCTGCCATGGCCATGCCTGCAGATACAAACAAGGCCTTCAAAGTATGTACTGCGGGGTCAGCATAAGTAGCAACTGAAGGGGGATTTGGTGTTTTTGTTTGTTTTTAAATGTTTGTCCTTGATTTTTAGGCTGAGTGGGAAGCACTGGAATTGACTGACCACCAGTGGGCGCTGGAGAGTGTAGAGGAGGATCTGATGAGCAGGGAGCTGGACCTCGATGGCATGTTTAACAAGGAGCTGCCTAGTGGAATCTTCTGATGACGTCAGCACTTCCTGTTTAAAACAAACAAAAGAATCGTTGCAGGGATTTGTTTCTGTGTAAAATCACAGAGGTGCGACGGATCCCTTCATATGATATGCAAAGTTTACAACTTGTGGTCATTCTTCATTTCACATGAATTTATATTCTCCTTCCGGTCCATAAAATATCTGAGAGGACTTAAAGATACACTGGTTTTGCTGCTGTCTCCTGCATATTAGAAACCATTGCTTTGTTATTTCATATTTGAGACAAAAAGCTATCTGGGAGAAATTAAGTGATTTATTTTCCCACTGAAATGCATTATTATTGTTATTATTATTATTAGCTTGCAACTGTATGCCATGATATTGCCTTTAGGTAATAGAATCTGTACTACCGAGTGCTTCTTTTTTTTCTTCTGTCATTTCACAGGTAGAGTAGCTGGCACCATTTTCATATGTATATGTTTAAACAATAGGACATAAAACCATGTGAATGATTTTAATTTAATTATACTTTAACAATCTTTAATCTCTCTTGTGTTAGATCATAGATAAGATGTTCTATGTGAGCTGCCTGGAGGAGGAAGCAGGTCTAGAAAGTTTTAATTGAAATGTTGTGTTTTTGAATTGTGTAGACGGTTTATTTTGTAATGTAACTCCCTTGTGTTTTGTACAGTATAAAGTCTGATTTGATTTTAAAAACTGTTTTTTATTGGTTGCTGGGCACATCATCACATTTACAAGTAATTTGACTAATATATTTTAGTGACTTGGATGGCGAGCCTCCATACAATAAATTTTCAAAAGTGGGGTGTTTCTGCTTTTATAATTAATCAGTCATCAATATAAACACAAAGACGGCAATATGTCCTCAGTTTTAGATAATCATCCTCAACTCAGATTAAAATCTCTACGCTGGATATAAAAAAAATACTGTCAGGTTGTCAATCTGTTTCCTGCAGGGACACATATACTACATTAATTTAAAATATTTTTATCAAACAGATTTACATGCAGCTTATAATACACAATAGTCTTTTCAATTACAAAGAAGTTCCCTGAAATAAAATGTAAAAGTGTTAACTTACACTTTCACTGATGCTGGGTTTTTTTTGTTTTTTTTTAAATGTGCATTTTCACATCAATATTTTACCTGCTGGATTAAAATAAACTCTTTATGTTTATTTCATTAAAGTCTAAACATATATTGAACTAACTGATCAGCTGTTCTGCAAATAAAACCTTTTCCATGCGACGGAGAGTCCGTGCAGAGTTCAGGGTTGTGTTGAGAGTTTGTGATCTTGAACGGGCCCGGCCCGGTGGTCGGTCCGGTGCCCGGCCCGGTGGTCGGTCCGGTGGTCGGTCCGGTGGTCGGCCCGGTGCCGGCCCGGTGCCGGTGCTGAACGCTGGGGGGCCCCAGCAGCTCTCCTCCACTCTTCACCGACCGGCGAGGAAGAGCGCTTCCTATCAGCTGCGCGCGCCCGGTGCGTCTCCTCCGAGCGCGTTCACGATTACCGGCACACTGGCTGCATGATGGCCGAGGGAGGCGGACCCGAGTCGGGTAACGCGGCAGACTCCGACTCGGAGCCGGTAGCCGCACAAATGCCAACCCCTTCAACGGAAAGTCAAAAACAGACTATCGGGTCGCTTTTGAAAACAACTCTGAGAAAAGGCGACGAATGGTGAGAAGCAGAAGCAGGAACTAACCGGCTGTTCCGGCTAGCCGCGGCTAGCCGCCATTAGCGAGTGAGAAACAGGAAATGCTAACGTGCTAACGCTAGCAGGCTAATGACAGTCTGAACTCGACGGTTTCTTTCGCTCCTGATGTCAACAGATTAGCTAGTTAGCTCCTCGTTAGCTCCTCGCTAGCTACTCGCTAGCTGATCGTTAGCTGCCCGCTAGCTGCCCGCTAGCTGCCCGCTAGCTGCTCGTTAGCTGCTCGTTAGCTGCCCGTTAGCTGCTCGTTAGCTGCCCGTTAGCTGCCCGTTAGCTGCTCGTTAGCCCGACTTCAAATCGATTTATTAATAGAAGCGCGCGCGGTCGTGGACGTTAGTCGTAAACAACAACAACAACAGCAGCGACCCGAAGCGGCTCGTTTGTACAGTATCCGGATCTTATTGCCTGTTTTGGGAGAAGTTTGGCGACGTTAGCTGATGTGGCTGCTCGTCGGCTGACAGAAGAACTTAGGCCCCAGATCCAGGTGCTGGTTCCCCTTCCAGTCCGACCTGCTCCGGACGACACCAGCTGTGATCAGGAAACGGGCTGAGAGCTCGTTACCTGCGTGCAGTGACATGCCTGTTTTAAAGTGTGCGACCTGTCTTAACTTGTCCGGTGTAGTTTGACACCATCTGGTTCTGTTCTAGTTCTGTTCTAGTTCTGTTCTAGCTCTGTTCTGGTTCTGTTCTGGTGGAACCAGTGTTCAAGAGGCTTCACCTCATCAAATAAAGATCACATCTGGGAAATGTCAGACGAGCAAGCACTTCCGCTTGTTTATCGGGAGGAACAGGCCACTGTGACTGTCAGCTGAAAGCTGTGAGCTCGTGTTCATAATGTTGTCTAAAATAGTCAGGTACTCCCTTCAGATGGTGTTTCAAGATGCTTTTAAAGACGAGCGACCATCCTGCTGGTTCCCAAACCTTTTGAGTTTCCAGGAGCACTTGCGTAACTTGGCCAAATGAATCTCAGGTCAAAGGACAAAGACTGAGACTCACAAAACAATTCTTCGACCCGGCTGTGTGAATTTCCCTGTGAAAGCTGGCTGCTATGGGAAAACAAGCCTATTAACGAAAGGGGATTCTCTTTCAAAGAGATTAAGTCACACTAGCTTGGTGTTGCTATATCTGAAAATGCCAAGGCAGTGTGGTTGTTGTGTAATCTTCTTTGATGGCACAGGACTGCGTGCAGTGACTCCCTCATTCACATGCTGTTTATCATCTCATGACCCCCATTTTTCTGTCCAGGTGACACTGTGAGATATGATATGTTAAAAACTTTAAAGAGAAATGTTCGAGTGTCTTTTAAAAGTGTGATATATGTTTTTCCATTGTGTGTTTTAAGGTATCTAATAGACAGCCGGTGGTTCAAACAGTGGAAGAAGTATGTGGGGTTTGACAGCTGGGATATGTACAATGTCGGGGAACGCAGCCTCTACCCAGGACCGATCGATAACTCCGGGCTGTTCTCAGGTAAAAAACGCCGTCCTTTGTCGGGATACTTTTGCTTTCGCTTTAGAACGGCACACCTTAACCTTGTTTGTTTTTCCCCTAAAGACCAGGAGACTCAGGCCCTGAAAGAGCACCTTATAGATGAGCTGGACTACGTCCTCGTACCCACCGAGGCCTGGAACAAGCTCGTCAGCTGGTACGGCTGCCTCGAGGGCCAAAGACCCATCGTCAGGAAGGTGACGCTGCGAAAAGGATATTTTTTTAAATTTCATCTAATAATGATCATAATTTGTGTGGAGGTCTCTGAAATGTCCTCGTTCCTTCTCCAGGTGGTCGAACATGGCATGTTTGTCAAGCACTGTAAGGTGGAGGTCTATCTGCTGGAGCTGAACCTGTGTGAGAACGACAACATGGACAATGTGGTCACGCGCCATTTCAGTAAAGCCGATACTATAGGTGAGGATCCAGCTGAGCACGCTACGGTTTCCTCGTGTGTGCTGGAGCTGACGCTGAAAACAACCTGATAAATGTCTGGCTTGTTTTCAGATACTATAGAGAAGGAGATGAGGACGTTGTTCGACATCCCGTCAGAGAAGGAGACCAGGCTCTGGAACAAATACATGAGCAACACCTACGAGCAGCTGAACAAGCCAGACAGCACTGTGCAGGATGCCGGTCTCTTCCAGGGACAGGTAGGGTCGAGCTGTGTTGAAAAATATAACCCTTAAGATCACTGATGGACCAAAGAACGCCTGGTTACCGTACAGGTTCTCCCTCTGTATACATAATTTACTGCCATTACATCGGAGAGCATAATGCTATCCAGTACATTAGCCCTGCAATTAGATGTATAATGTTCAGGTTATAATCGCTATAAGTTTCTTATTTATCACAGGAAATAAAGGGAGTTTGTACTTGCTTGCATTAGAAAGGTGTTCTTGTTGCGTCTGCAATCAAGTTCATTTACCACAGCAGCTGTTGAAGTCCGAATCTATCATGGCAGCTGGAAGTTAGATGATAATACAGTTGGTTACAATAGAAAAAAAACTAAAACGTATGAAAGTGAAGTTTGCGGACCAACCGGAAGCTGCTCAGGTTTAGCAGACGGTGTCACATGTACCGGACTAAAGTCCAACCTGAGACATGACAGCTCACAGCGTGCCAGCTTGGATTTAAGTCCACTTGTTTCCCCACAGGTGCTTGTGATTGAGCGCAAGAATGAGGATGGCACGTGGCCGAGACAAGCCTCCCATCCCAAGTAAGCAAGCTGCTTGTTGTTGTTACTCAGCTGTGAAGGAGAGGACTTATAGATAGATAGATAGATAGATAGATAGATAGATAGATATTTATAGATATAGATATCTATATAGAAATATATCTATATCTATCTATCTGTCTATCTATCTCTATCTATCTATATAGAAATATATATATATCTACAGATATATATATATATATATATATATAGATAGATAGATAGATAGATATCTATATAGAAAAAAATATATATACATATATATATATAGATCTATCTATCTATCTATCTATCTATCTATATATATATATATATCAACGTTAAAGAATATTAAAAAGTTTGTAGGAATGTGCTTCTCTGAAACCTGCTTTATGTTTTGCTCACCAGATCCAGTACAACCCCATCCAGGAATTTCACTACCTCCCCGAAACTCTCCTCAAACTCATCAGCCAGCGCCTCCTCCACAGTAACCAACGGCGACAGCAGCTGTAGCCCGGGATACGCACTCAACAACAGCACTTCGTCTAGCAACAGGTGAGGCATCTTTTCTGATTTAATTAATTCATTGATAAAGCCCCTGTGTGGCTTGTAAGGGTGGGACTTTTTTTTTTTTTTTGGCTGGACAGAGTCAGTCCTATAAACACAGAAAAGTTGGTCGAATGCTGCGTGACTGACATGTGAAGTCTCTTTTGATTGGCTGAATTTGACAGCTTCCTGTATCCGTTTCAAATCAAATGCAGTCTTTCTAATTAAAAGCCTTTTTGCGTTGTGTACTTAGTGCAGCCAGGTTTTGACCTTGTCTCGTGCTTGTGTACCAGTTTCTCTCTCGGCTCCTGTAGTTTCCAGTTGTTATCTTTCCCAAGACTCATTAAATATTATGATGATTCTTAGTATCAAGTTGGGGGAAAAAATAAACCAGCTCATCCAATATTTTTCATGCAGTTGTGTTGTAAACGCGACTAACGGAGATTTTAAGCTTGTCAGATTTGATCGTTTTCCATTTCCACTTCAAATTTCCCCCAGTTCCACTTTCATTTTTAAATTTCTTCTGGCTGGTTTTATGTTTTGCTTGCTGATGTCACCCAGAGTATCGGTGCATATCAACGTCTACTTGAAAGCAGGGTCGTGTCAGATACATACCTTTGGTCATATCAGCATTATTTAAATAGAATCGCACGGTGAGGAGCGCACACGGAGAGAACACGCTGTTCTGTGCTGTGGCAGCAGGAGTCCATTACAGGACTTATTGGAAAAAGAAACATTATGTCCTTAAGGTGCTCGTGTGTGCTGTTTGAGGCCCACCGCTGCACAGAGGATGGGGTAATACGATTAGAGGAGTTATTTAACTGTGAAATGGAAATATGCAGTTTAATAAGAAAAGGATATACACTGAGGTACCAGGTCATTTGCAACTTCTAAAGACTATTGAACTCCAGACTGATTATGTTATATCAAAAGATATGTAGGATTTACTGCATAATTATTGCATTGGGTAGCAAATAAACTGCCTGTCGTTTATACGTTCAAAACATGCAGTAAAACATTCAAAAATAATGTCAAAATTGAGTTTTAGAGGGAGATTTCTGCTCATGTGTGCAGGCACAAGAAATGAACTTCTAAAGGCAATTAAAATGTGTAACTGCAGAATTGACATCTTGAGTTTAGTGCTGACTTGATTTTATTGCTACGCTTCATTCAAAAGGCTTTGATCATTTGATTTCCCCGAACAACCTCAGGAGGTGGTGTGACACTGGAAGAAGCAAAGAGGTTTTCATTCCTCTTTTAACTGCTGTCTGAGTGGAAAAGTACCATTGTCACTTTCACTGTGTGTGTGTGTGTGTGTGTGTGTGTGTGTGTCAGCTATAGACTTAAAAAAGATAACAAACTTGTCTGAATTTAAATGTTAGGCAAACATCAATGATACAATGTGATACACAGCTGCCCTGAGCTTCTGTTATCATGAACATTTGGACATACGGTACATTTGTTTACATTTTGCATGAGGGATTTGTGCCGGTACTATAAACAGGAACGAGACTCTGGTGTTGTATTAGTTGTTCATACAGGTCTGAATGATAACTGTTTGACATGTTCTCTCGAGGAGATGTTTTTTTTTTTCCTCGCTGGTTGTCCTTCCATGTGTTTAAACATCCACCTGAAGTCTTAGTCTTCATCACAACACGGTGTCTCCAGGATACCGACAGTAACGGGTCTGTTCCTCCAACAGATTCGGGGGCTACAACTCGTACAGCTCCTCCTACAACTACAAAGAGTCGCAATCACAGCCTGGCCTGTGTGGTCTCAGTAATCTGGGTAATACGTGCTTCATGAACTCTGCCCTCCAGGTAAGAAACAAATACTCCAGTATGTCCAATATGTGCCATATTTCTAGGTATTATGTTCACATAATCCACCTTTTTTTTTTTTGTCTCTATTCCTCCAGTGCCTGAGCAACGCATCTTCACTCACAGAGTACTTCCTCAATGACCAGTACGAGGCCGAGATCAACCGAGAGAACCCCCTGGGGATGAGGGGCGAGATCGCTGAGGCCTACGCAGATCTGGTGAAGCAGATGTGGCTGAGCCGCAGCAGCTACGTGGCCCCGCGCACCTTCAAAGTCAGTTCTGTCAAAATGCTTTTTCTTTTTTTCCTGAAGGTGAAAAACGATCGCATACCACAGATGAAGTTAAGAACATCTACCTTTTTGTTTCCAGACCCAGGTCGGACGCTTTGCCCCCCAGTTTTCCGGCTACCAGCAGCAGGACTCCCAGGAGCTGCTGGCCTTCCTGCTGGACGGGCTCCACGAAGATCTGAACCGCGTCAAGAAGAAGCCTTACCTGGCCCTGAGGGATGCAGAGGGCCGTCCCGATGAGGTAGAGCTCCCACGTGGGGATGGAGCGATGCTGTAATATGATGCCACGTCTTCACAGCGCTCTCAGCAGTTTTTTTTGTTCTGATCTATGACGTTTCAAAGAGAGTGACTCAGCTATGAAACTGACAGCTCTATAAAACGTGTTTTTGTATTGTGTGTAAGAGCGACATCAACGTTCAGCACCTTGGATTGATGTTTTAAATTTAACATCTAAAGAAAGATTCTTCTTCCCGTTCCAGATCGTCGCCAAGGAGGCCTGGACGAACCACCGCCTGCGCAACGACTCCATCATAGTCGATATTTTCCACGGCCTCTTCAAATCCACACTGGTGTGCCCAGAGTGCTCGAAGGTGTCTGTGACCTTCGACCCATTCTGCTACCTCACGCTGCCTCTGCCCATGAAGAAGGACCGAACCATGGAGGTGTTCCTGGTGCGGTCGGACCCACAGTCCAGACCCACACAGGTGAGTCGAAGACAAACAGGTTTTTTTTCTTTTGTACTTTCAAGAGAAATTGGATTTCTAAATGTATTTAAAAGAAGCAGTTCACACACTGAGAATATGATGCATTTTCCTTTTTTGTCCGTCAGTATCGGGTGGTGGTCCCCAAACTGGGATCAGTGGCAGACCTGTGCAGCGCCTTCTCCAAACTCTGTGGATTCCCTCCAGAAAATGTTCGAACTTTCTTCTCCTTCTTCTCTAGTTTTTTGCAACATTACAATCTTTAAAAAAATATATTTTTTGTCTTGGGTTGAAATAGCTGTTAAGTTTGAATCTCGCTTGTCTTTTCTAGATGGTGGTGGCGGATGTTTACAATCATAGGTTCCATAAAATTTACAGACGGGATGACGGCCTCAACCAGATCATGGAGAAAGACGACATCTTCGTGTGAGTCTCGTTGTTGACAGGACGATGAGACGTCCGTCGCCGTGGTTGCAGCTTTTAATGCGCGTGTCTCTTTGCAGGTACGAAGTGCAGGAGGAGGACAGCGAGAGGATGAACCTGCCGGTATACTTCAGGGAGCGCCACTCAAAGCATATTGGGAGCTCCACGAGCGCCATGCTGTTTGGCCAGCCTTTACTCATCACCGTGCCCAGACACAACCTCATAGCGGACGTTCTTTACGACAAGATCCTCGAGAGGATCGGGTAAGAAGCGGCCGCGTGACCGTGTGAGAACAGATGCTGTAAATATCGTGGGATGAGATGGAGTCGAACGTAGGGAGCAAACCTGATGATAAACTAGGACACTTTTCAGCACAGCAGCAATATTATCGATGAGAAGAGGAACAAACTGCATCAATGCTGATAAATCTGTTCCCTGTAATCAAGCAGAGGCTGCTGTGGTTTCAGTTCTGTCTCTGAGTGGAATATTAAAACATTAATTCAAATAATTAATTAACTTTATTATCTCTTAGTTTTAGTACATAATGTACAGTGTTGTAAAGATAAATACAAAGTTTTAAAGCAATCCTCAAAAGTCCTGATTGGATCATCTTTATGTTAAACTGATGACATTAAAATAGTTGAAAACTTTAATTTAGATTTTCATTCAGATTCTTTTCATATTTGCTTCCTGCTGCTGCGTGTTGACTCTCCTCCGCTGCTCCACGTTGCAGACGCTACGTCAAACACTCCCAGAGCCCCAGCAGTGAGAGCCGGGCGTCGGCCTCGGCCACCGTGACCAGCTACAGCCAGGCTGCTGGATGTTCCACAGTGTCCGGTCTGAACCGCGGCGTGAGCGGCGGCCTGGCGGGCTGCGGCAGCACCTTGTCAGACGAGGCGTCCTGCAGCACCAGCGCCAGCGCCAGTGCCAGTGCCAGTGCCAGTGCCAGCGCCAGCGCCAGTGCCAGCGCCAGCGCCAGTGCCAGTGCCAGCTCCAGCAACGGCAGCAACCACTCAGGGACGTGCAACGAGACCAACGGGCTCTACGACGGTCAGCGGCTTCTCACCCCGCTCGGGAAAGATCCAATCACAGGGAGCATCAACTAACAGTGTTATTTCTGTGTGTGTGTGTTCAGGTGAAGAGGAGGCCATGGACCACCAAGTGAGTCCGGAGCCGGAGACCGGACAGTCCGAAGAGGAGGAGGAGACCTCAGACCTGGAAAATGGGTCCAAAGGAGACGTGGCGAAGCTCTTCACGTTCAGCATCGTCAACTCGTACGGGACGGCCAACATCAGCCCGCTGCCGTGTGACGGCGACGTCCTCAAACTTAATCGTCAGTGTTCATATTTTCAACCTGTTGTTGCTTTGATGGTTTTTACTTCTTTGTGTGAACGCAGCTCCTCTTCTCTCTGCAGCACATTCCACGGTGGCGATCGACTGGGACAACAAGGCCAAGAAGCTGTGCTATGACGAGCATGAAGCAGAGGTCAGTGGGTTAAATACTCAGCAGAGTCACGTGACACGATGTGAGAAACAGATTATGATTCGGTAAATATCTCGCGCAGGCCTACGAGAAGCACGAGAGCATGCTGCAGCCCCAGAAGAAGAAAGCCACCGTGGCTCTGAGGGAATGCATCGACCTCTTCACCACCATGGAGACGCTGGGAGAGCACGACCCGTGGTGAGGCGTCTCCGCCCTGACTCACTCTCAGACCTCCACCTCTCCACTGTCCTGGTCCTCTAAAGCTCATCTTTTCTTCGCAGGTATTGTCCAACATGTAAGAAACACCAACAGGCCACGAAAAAGTTTGACTTGTGGTCGCTGCCTCGCATCCTGGTGGTCCACCTGAAGCGCTTCTCCTACAACCGCTGCTGGAGGGACAAGCTGGACACCGTGGTGGACTTCCCCATCAGGTACGTTGGATAAGGACGTCTCAGGGTTCAGATGGAGATGGAGTCCGTCCCAGACTGACTCGGAGCGTGCTATTAGTAATTAGTCATAATTACATTTAGGATGTATTAATTGAGTCACACTTCCTGTATTATTTCAAATTAAAAGCCCCAATTAGCATTTTATTAGATAGAAACTTCCTCATTTCTTAACGAGGCTTTTGTTGTGAAGTATTTTCAGGAACGTGTTGTGACTAAAAATCAAACAATCACACTTCAGATGAATAATCCAGAACAACCAGCAGGATTATTTAGTTTGTTAACCCCCCCCCCCCCCAGCGTGCACACGCATCACATGCACGCTACAGTGCTTGTATAACAGCACATAACTGCAACATCCTCATTTGGACTCCCTTTTTTTTTAACCACATTTCTCTCTTCCTCTTATTTCCAGTCTGTCTCCACTTTCACCAGCGAACAAAGACTTGATAAATTGATAATTATTCTGTCATTCAAGTGTCCTATTTCTATATTGTTCCCTGTGGAGGCAGAACTGAGAATTTAAAGAAGACTTGTGTTACATTGAATATCAAAGAAAATCTTTCAAAATAAAATTGACTTCATCTCATTATTCAAAGTAGTTTTCTTGACATTTGTGTCAGAGGACCGCTGAACTCTGAACTCTGACCACTAGAGGGAGCTGTAGACACTGAAGCAGAGATCTGAATGAGGAAGTGCTGGTTGTATTTTCCAGAACTGGACTCTTGTTTCAGAGAAGTGTCTATCACACCTTGAGGAACAATTAGACTCATGTTCATATGTTTCACCTCCCTGTGAGTCATTGACCTCCTTCCTCCTGTTGGAACACGTTTTCCTCTGAGTTACGTCGGGATTACGGTCTCAAACTGGGAAGCTGAAATCCTGCTGAGTCATGCTTACCGAGGACGCACTGTTTTTCTTTGGCAGGGATCTGAACATGTCGGAGTTTGTGTGCGACCCGAAGGCCGGGCCTTACATCTACGACCTGATCGCTGTGTCCAACCACTACGGCGGGATGGGGGGGGGTCATTGTGAGTCAGCACATTCTCTTATTTACATCCACATACCATAAAGAGCCGGTTGTACTTTATTTATTTTTTTACATGAAACCATCTTATTTTTAGCTCTCCGGTCTGTTTGGTCCTCATCCATCCACACCGTCTGTCAACAGATGGAGAGCTGAGACGTCCACTGTGTCGCCATGGTTACTGCAGTCTGTTAAAGTGTAACGGCACAGAGCCTCATTGTTCTCCGTGGACTCTGTCCAGTTCCATTTTACTCTCTTTATGGAGAACTGCGATACGATTTTATTTCCTCCTGGGTGGAGACAAGAACGGCATCACTGTTTACGGCTCCTTCTTCTACTGCTCCTTCTCCTTCCTCCTCCTCCTCCTCCTCCTTGTTATGAACGTTGTTTTCAGTGTCGTCAGAAGTTCTCAGCGATGATTTTAAAGTTTGTCTGTTTACTGAAGGTGTCAGTCTGAACATTAAACTCTGATTTCGTCACCTGGAGCTAAAAAGATGCATTTTTCTTTGGTCGCGATGTGGAAAATTATTTCAATAGCGCATTTTATGATTTAACGTTTTAACTACGACGTGTTTTTTTTATCGGGCATTAAACTTCTAAACGGGACTGATTTGAAAATGTCTCCTGGATCTCCGTCGTCGAGGGCAACTTCACCTTCATATTTAAGATATCCTACGCTGGTTTTAATATTCCTTTCCGGATTCCTACGATCAGTTTAGTTTTCTCCGCTGCAGGTGTGTGTGTGTGTGTGTGTGTGTGTGTGTGTGTGTGTGTGTGTGTGTGTGTGTGTGTGTGTGTGTGTGTGTGTGTGTGTGTGTGTGTGTGTGTGTGTGTGTGTTGCCCGTCGCTGAGTCTGACAGGCACCGAGGAGGAGACGAGCGTCTCTGTTAGTTCAACACCGATAACAGTAGAAGCCTTCAACACTGCTGTGAACAACTCCACCTCCTCTTTGTGTGACAGACACGGCGTACGGGAAGAACAAAGTGGACGGGAAGTGGTATTACTTCGATGACAGCAGCGTGTCGTCGGCCTCGGAGGATCAGATCGTGGTGAGTTTCCCCCTCCGTCTGTCCCGCCGGGTGTCGGGTGTTCCTCTGCCTGTGGTGTAACCCGATTCCTCCCGTTTTGCAGACGAAAGCCGCCTACGTGCTCTTCTATCAGCGCCGGGGCGAGGAGAGCCCGTCCAAACCTCCTCCCTCGGCCTCGCTGGGCGGAGCTCCCGAGCCGGCCGACGACCACATGGACACGAACTGAGGAGCCCGAGGGACACGAGTTGAACCGCATACGGCAAATAGAGACACTCGGACGCACACACAAAGCTACTTTAGTGACAGAGGACTCCACAGACTTTATAACATTATTAACCCTTTCCTTCCCGCCATTTGATTTCTGTCTCGCACGTGGTCAGTTCGCGCCGACGACCTTGTCAGGGACTTCCTCCCCGCCGCGGGAGGCCGGCTGATGTCTGAGCGTAGTTTTAAAGAGGACCAGATGTAGATCCTCTCACTGGATGAGCAGAACGTTAGAAGTGCCCTCAAAACATGTAGATAAACAAAATGTTTCTGTTGCCCACGAGAAATATAAAAAAAAAAAAAAAAAAAAAAAAAAAAAAAAGCCAAATGCATATAAAGTTTGAACCAAAGCGTTCCCGGGTATTTATGGTCGAACCGCTAGCAGGAGGCGGGGCTTCTGAGAGCTTCTTGTTTTTAACAGTGTGACACACACACACACACACACACACACACACACACACACAGACGCACACACACACACACACACAGACGCACACGCACGCGCCACCGGTGGCTGGGGGCTTCCTGCTCCGGCCTGCTGGACCTGTCGCGGTCTGAACCACAGAGGGGACGTCCCGCTTTAGCACCGAGTCGTGCTCTCGGCCAGCCATGTTTTTGTTTTTGTTGTTTTGTTTGTTTGACGCACAGCTTCGGGCTCTGCTGACGCTCGAGGCCCTAAACTCACGAGAGGAGTCCGGCCCTGCTAACAGTTTCTATTTCCTTTCCTTCTTTTTTTTTTTGTTTCTTTTGTAATCACAATGAAAAAGCGGCCTTTCGATTCCTGCAGCCTGACTAGAAGGAGGCACTTTGACTTCACATGATCTACCTGCTTCTGGTGAATCGGGACGTGACAGAAGTATTCGTGGTCGTTAAGGGGTCACGGCGCGTCGCACACCTACGGATCATTTTAACATGTCTTTTTAAGCATCATTTGACCGCTGTCTGATCTGATTGGACTCCCCCACCCCCCCCACACCTCCACCTCGCTCACCTGCAACAGCTTGTCCTTATTAGTAGTGTACATTAATGCAGCTCTGTATTGAAATGGCTATGTTATTTGATATCTTAAAAGCACACTGAGTGAAGCTAAATAAACCGGTATAAAAGTGGTGCTTTTTATTCATGAAACTTGGACTTGGTCCGACTTGGTGTCGACATCATCACCGGATGGGGGCGTGGCGGGGGGCGGGGATCTCAGCTTCACAGTTAATAATAAAACACAATGAGACTCGGAAACCATCCCAGGAAGCACATTTATTTATGCTCAATATCAAAAAGGTCTTCTAGTAACACCCGCTTCATGTATCTACTCGCATCAGTCGTGTGCTGTGGCTTTGAATCCTGCAGCCTGTTGCATCGTGGCATGTTAAAGCTCGGGGCCTCCAGGTGCCTCGTCCTGCCGTCACTATCAGAACTGAATATAATCCCGACGACTAGAAAAGCTTTACATCATATCTGTAACGCTTCGTATTTAGTTGTAAACAGCTGCCAAATGCCAGAAATCTTTTCTTCTCCCCCAGAAAAAATAAAATAAAATCACGAGAGCAATTCAACAGTAACCGAAGAGCTGTAAATACTCACAACTATTTTAAATAGGTGTATAAATTCTTGTGGTCATATTTATCTTATTGCCAATATCTACAGTTTTTTTTTTGTTTGTTTGTTTTTAACGGAGAAATATTTGAGTTCAAAGTACAATAAAGACTGGAAGCCTCAACAAGTTTTTTTTAGTTTTCTTGCTGCGCCATGATCACAGTGAGGACGTGACCCAGTGCAAACTCTTGCGCAACTCCTTGTCATTCCCGGATTATGAAATGAGCAGGTGATGCTGAATTACCTGAATTGCACCGACTCACTCGGTTAATGTTTCATCCTCTTTTAGAAGAATAAATTCAAACAGGACAGACAGGAAGTTGAATATTAACCTCATCGTGGAGCTAAATTACAAAGAAGTTGTGTTTGAGGTCAATAATCGAGACCAATTTATTGAAAATAAACGTTTAATACGTCACACTGCAGCTGTGCTTCACGTGCACCCGAGGCAGCTAATCACTTTCTGCCGGTCACGCGCCATCAGGAACCCTCCTCATCAGTTTCAGAGGGTTCCTTCATACAGTGAGAGCAGAAACGCCGCCGCCGCGTGCAGGTGAGCGCAGGTGAGCGCGAGAGGAGTCTACGGGAGCTGTGGAGGGACACGCGGCGGCCGGCGTTAGTTGGCCCGGCTGAGCAGCTTCTTGATGTCCCCCTCGATGTCGCTGGTGAGGAACCTGCGGCTGTAGCGCCTGAACGGCTTTCCGTCCGGCCCGACCAGGAACTTCTCGAAGTTCCAGGCCACGTCGTTCCTGCTCACCGGGCTCCACGTGATCAGCTTGGGGTCGTCCATCAGGGCGCTCGGCTCGTCGCTGGGGGACGGCAGCTCCCCCCGCAGGAAGGCGAACAGCGGGTGCGCGTCCTTCCCGTTCACGTCCACCTTCTCCATGAGCTGGAATTTGGGCTGGAAGCCGTTTCCGGGACGGAGGTACTTCAGGGACACCAGGATCTCCTCGTTCTTGCAGTTCTCCTGCACGGGTCATCACGACATCACTTATTCATTCACTTCATCGGTTGTTTGACTTTCTGCTTCTCAACAAGAAGCCTTCAGGTTCAGATTGTTTTCATTATCGATTCATCGGTTTGTTATTTTCTCGATTAATCAATGAGCAGTTTGGTCTTTGAAGTGTCAGAAAAATAATGTAAAATATCCAACAATGTTTTCCAAAATCTGAGGCGCAGCCTAAAATATCTTTTGTCGATCAACAGTCCGAAAAAAAGAAAGAAAAAGGTTTGAGTTCCTTATCAAGGAAGCAGGAAATGTTCACATTTAAAAAGCAGGAATCAAATATTTTCTGCATTTTTTTTCAAGACTCAAAACAATGAATGGATTATGAAAATAGTCTGCAAATAATTGCATGTCAATCAACTTATTGATGAATCGACTAATTGTCGCAGCTCTACCATTAATAACAACTGTTAACTGGCTTAATGTGACCTGGTGGAATATTTCTAAGTATGTCTTAAACCTGTCTTGTTGGGTGCAACCCTCTGACTCAACACCGACTTCCTCTTTCCTCGCAGCTCACGGCAGGCAGGAAACAAACGTAAAGAAATAAAAGCAGCACATTACATTTGATTTTAAACGGGTAAAAATGTCCTCCTCACCTGATGGCCGAACTGGTTGCAGGGCACCCCCAGGATCACGAGCCCCTTGGCGCCGTAGCGCTCGTGGAGCTCGTTCATCTGGGTGTAATCCCTGGTGGTCGTCCCTCAGAGAGACGCCACATTCTCGATGAGGACCACTTTCCCCTGCAGGGAGGAGAACTTGAAGGGTTCCCCTGAGAGCAGCTTGCTCGTGAACTCGTAGAACTTTTTAGCCATTCTTCCGCTGCCCGTTTCCTTCCTGCACAGCTCACCTGTCCCGCTTCAGTCTCCAGCTGACCTCCGCGGCTCCTTGGAGAAGTTTTATACTGTCAAAGATCCTGTATTCACTGTGAGGGATGGTTCACTCCATGCCACTATCGGTCGTAGCTTCCGGGTCTGAAAAATGAGGCAGAGGCTCAGAAAAACATTTTCCAGTGAATCCAAGTGTTTGTTTAATTTAATTTTTTTTTTTTTTTTTTTTTTTTTTATCTAAAGCTGTGGAGTAAAAAGTCAAAGATTTGCTTCTGAGATTCAGTTGAGTTGAAGTATGAAGTTGCATGACATGGAAATACCCAAGTAAAGTACAAAATACATGTAATTTGTACTTAAGTAGCATACAGTATTTGAGTAAGTGTACTTTGATGTGACTTTTGATTTGATGTTTGATTTTTTTTGGGGGGGGGGGGGCTTCTTTGCGTGTTAAACACAATAATAGTCAAGAAATGCACTAATACCGTTTTTTTTTTTTTTTTTTTTTTTTAACTATTGAGCGCTCATATTGTAGTAATAAAGATATCTAAGAGGAATGGTGGTCCCTGTTTTGTTTATGTCACTCGTTTAGCTGTAAAACTGCTGTTATACTCCTTTAATTATTTAAACCATATCGTTATACTCGTAAATCGAGACGTTAGAGGGTTGATGTTAGAAAACGGAGCGAAGCATCTTGATCAGATTACTCTTCGATGAAGCTGCGCAGGTATCGCACGTTTACCAGTACGGCGTGTCCCGGATGACCTCTTCGCTCACTAACAAGTGGACAGTCCTAAACCCCGCCTGTCAACGGCAAAACGGTTTACTAAAACAAACGCCGCCTTTCGCCGGGAACTTCGAGCCCTGTTTAACGTGGTGAACGTGACGTTGACTGGAACTCTTTCAACAAGACGCAGTTCAGTCGAAATAAGTTTGATCGGAGTTATGAATCATATTTGTAGTGGATTTATTTAAAAAGCTCTCAGGTTTGTGAAGACATTTGTTTCGAGGGTTCAGGATCCCGTACGAGTGACGTCAGGTGATGACGCGGCAAAGCGCATTGGCGCGAAAGTTTGTTTTGTAACTCCGGTCGTCTGCGGATCCTCCAAACGTAAAGTACGTGTCACTTCTGTCTCTGAGTGTCTCTGTCACACAACAACAACCCTTCGACTCGGCGCTGCGCACCGGAAGGACGTCGTGGTCGCGTTGCGGTTGTTGAACGACGTCCAGCGGTTCGCTGTGACGTTCACAGGTTCTCAGGCGGTTAGCTTGTTTGTTAGCTTGTTTGTTAGCCTCTAACTCCGCTCTCGCCGTCCTCAGATGATGATGCGCACAAAGCGACGCTCTGCGGACAGAGGAGGAGGAGCCTCAACAAACAGCAGTAAGTTGGACGAGGCCTCCCAACAGTTCATCACGACAACGACCAGGTCCTTCCTGCGTGGAGCTGATATTAACCTGCTAAAAGAAAAGTTCATATTTAATTTAACCTGGTTTCTGGAGGACGCACGTGCCTCTACAGGTGTCACTCATCAGAATACAAACTGCATTTTCACTTCACTGTAGACGATCATCATTACAATATGGATTTAAAAATGTGGTGTCAGCCACAAGAAGGACAGTTAATAATCATATAATATTAATCTTTATTTGTACGTCACTTTTCTAAACTTGCAATACAAAGTGCTTCACACACCATTAAATTAAAGCCATTAAATCACTTTATTAAATCCAGTTACACAATGATTTTTATAAAGTAAAGCAACGACCTGAGGCACAACCAAAAAACAAATAAAAGAAATACGGTAAAAATAACATGAAGTCTGAGACGTAGCAATAAAACAAGGTAGAAAAAGCTGTCCACTAAAAATATGATGAGATTTAATGATCAAACTTTGGTCAAATAAAGTTAATAGTGAAGCTTTAGTGGTGAAGAAACACTTGTGTGTCATAACGGAGGGAAAACCTGCAACAGTTAATTATTGATGACGGGTTTCCTGCATCAGAAACCTTGCAGATTTTTTTCCAGATTGTTTTTATTGGCGGTTTATTTCCTGTAGAGGCGAAGAAGAGTCGCAGCGCCGGCCGCCAGCCGAAGGACGCCGTTGCCGAGGAGACGAACGAGAGCGTGTTCGGCGTCTTCCTGAGGGAGGCGGGCGTCACGTTGAAAAGCGGCGGCTCGTCCAATGAGATCGGTAAACACGCCCGCCCACAGTTTAAATAGTGTAAACGAGATCCGACGTTCACCGCGTCGTCTCTTCCTCCAGCGGTCGATCAAGTCGTTTTCCAGAAGCGGATCCAGAAGCAGCTGCAGAAGAGTCCCCGGTTCCCCGCCGTGAGTAGAAACCCAACGACGACCCTCGACTCGCCACGGAAACACATCACATATGTACGAGCGCTCATCGCTGAGCTACGTTCTTTTCGCCGTTCAGATCATTCAGGAGTTCATCGGCGGATTGGAGTCGTACATCGAGAACGCCGAGCGCTTCAGGAACTGCCTCCTTCCGTGTGTCCCGCAGGCGTCGGTCGGAGACGGCAGGTGATTCTCTTTAACTAACGGAGGGAGCAGCCGGCTGAGTTCAGGCTGCCGTAACACGTTTCCTCTGTTCTGCAGCTCTTTCAGCTCCTTCCAGGAAAGCCTGATGCGTTTGTTGTTGGGCATCGAGATGCTGCAGGTACGACTTCACACGGATGTCACACACACAAAAATATCAGTTCCTCCAGGAAATCACAACAATTAACACAAATACCAGAAATCTCCACAATATTTTCAGCAGCTTGCAAGTTTTGAACTTTGTTTTAGTGTTGAATGAATGTGATTCAAACATCATCTAAAACTCACTTAAAACTCAAAAAATTTAAATTATAATTTTTGTAAAAATCTGCTGCAAAATTTAATATTTTTTATCAAAACAATCCTGGAGGGACTGAAATAACAAACTCCACTTTCTGTTGAGATAGAAATCCTCCTCCTCCTCCTCCTCTTCCTCCTCCTCCTTCTCCTCCTCCTCCTCTTCCTCCTCTCTCTCCTGCAGACTTTGATCATCAACACTTTGCTGGAGAAACTCCCTGAATTCATGCTTGATGGGTCAGTTTGTTTTTACAGCTTTTAAACTCTTTATTCCACAAGTCTTCTTTGAGTGTTTGTCTAAATGTGGACGTCTTCTGTCCCTCACAGTGTCGGTGACGCAGGACTCCACATCCCACGTATGATCATCAACCAGCTCAAATGGTTGGACAGAGTTGTTGACTCCAAGGTGATCATTTTCTGTGCTGGCAGGTTTTTCTAGGTGATTAAAGGTGTTTGTGTTTGCTGACGTGTTCCCGTTGTCATGTAATCACGCACCACTCATCACTTTGTTGACGTCTGCTCCTTCCTGCAGGAGCTGGCAGTGAAGCTCATGGAGCTGGTGTCTGTAGCTCCGGTGGAGGTTCAGCGTGACATCATCACCAGTCTGCCAGAGATACTGGAGGACTCACAGCACAATGAAATAGCCAGAGAGCTCAAGTACGGACAGTAAATCTTCAGTAAACCTCCAGTAAAACTCCAGCTCTGGTTTTAAAAGTGCGATATGTAAGATTTAAGTCCTGTCTTGTAGTACCACTTTGTACATTAGGAGGCGATAGTGAGTCACGGCCGTTATGAATCCTCCAGTTCAGATTCTGTCCGTCACCATCTTTGCTAGTTCGGAGCAGTTTGGAGCAGGAAGTGACCATATTTGGACGAGCTGGGGGAGGAGCCAGCGGTGGATCTGACCGATCTGATTGGAAACCTGACGATACTACGTCCCGCCCACCGATAGCTGTAACCTGACTGCACCACAGACCTGTCAATCAAACAGACACGCCCCCAAAAACAGGTCTTCTTGAATCTTCTTTTCTAATGAATGAGGGATTATTTTCAGATGGACCTCCAGAAAACTAATAAGAAGGAGTGACTTTAGCTAACAACACCAAGATAACTGATGGACACATTTTATTCACTTTGGATTTGATGAGAGAAGTTGAATGGGAGTCTATGGAGCCGGAGGCTTTTTGGAGCCGACCTCTAGTGGCACTCGCTGGTATTGCAGCTGGAGACACTTCTGGATCAGAACCATTTTACAGACCTGAAGCTTCGAACTCTTTTATATCCAGTCTGTGGTTAAAAAACCGCCTTCTTCCTCTCATGCTGGACGGAGAGCAGACAGGACGCTACAGTGACTCACTATCGCGTCTGGAGGTGCAGGGTGGTATTACAAGCCAGGGCTAGCTGGCTAGCACGCTAACTTCTGTAGATGTCTGTGCAACACAATACAAAGATGTCTTCAACATGAACCGTTTTTTTGTTATTCACATTCTTTTGATAATTGTCATTGAATTTAAATATTCATATTGCACCTTTTAAAGTTGCAGTTTTTTTCCATGTCTGCAGCTCGTTACTTCAGGAAAACACTCAGCTGACCGTCCCCGTCCTGGACGCCCTCTCCAGTCTGAACCTCAGCTCCTCATTACTGACAGAGGTAGGACACACACACACACACACACACACACACACACACACACACACACACACACACACACACACACACTGTTGTACGTAACCTGTTCCTGTCTGCTGTCTCAGGTCCGAGGAGCTGTGATGGCCACGTTGGCTGCTGTTCAACTGGAGGATCTGCCTGTCGTGGTCAAGTTCATCCTGCACTCCGTCTCCGCCGCCGACGCCTGTGAGGTCGGAGCATTTCCAATCATGATACAGCGATTGTACCGATTCTTTTGATATCTTATAATTTATTTAATAATCACTACGTATGCTTGGTGTTTGTGCGTTCCAGGTGATGTGTAGTCTTCGTAAAAAGCTGGAGCTGGAGCAGTGTGTTGTTCCTGCTGCGCTGCAGGCCTCTCAGAGGATGAAGAGTAAAGGAGCAGCAGCGTAAGACGGCACACCGACAGCACCGATCCGCTAATAAAGCAGGTCCGAAGGTTCTGGATGTTTGATCTTAATGAATGTGGTTCTGGAACAGGTCCACTTCCACCTCGTCAGCCGGCAGCAGCCAGGACAGCATTGTGTTGGTTCTGGACTGCATCAAGTCAGCGGTTCGCTTCCAGAAGACCATTTCTGAGGCCTGGCTCAAGGTACGAACGAGATACGACCGGCCTCGTGGATTAAAGGAACTCAATCGTTTCCTGTCTCTCATAAAAAGTCGCCTCCTTTTCTTTGTTGCTGATTTACCTTTTACTGCGTTTTATTATCAGGCAGTCGAGTCTGTGGACGACGTGGAGGACCATAAAGTGAGTTTCTAAGGAGGCTGAGGTTCCCACACTCGTAGTTATAGTTTAGAAACTTGCGGGAAATAAATTTGAGAATATTATGATAGGAATTTTAATAGATTTGGCCCCATATTTTAATTAATTTGTTCCAATTTTTTGATTACTTTGTTCATATATTATAATGAATTCGTTCCCATATTTTGATTAATGTGTTCCAATATTCTAATTAATTAATTCATATATCTTAATTAATTTGTTCCCACATTTTGCTTAATAATGATGTAACTATGACTTTATGTATGAGTTCTGTGTTTTCCCCGTCAGGTGATAGATCTGCTGGTGCTGTTCATCCTTCACTCCACCAACGCCAACCAGAGCCGGCGGGGGGCGGAGAGGGTGCTGAAGGTCAAAGTGAGGAGCGGACTGATCCAGGAGGCTCTGCTGCACAAAACCTTCCGGGACTACGCTCAGGTGGGACGCCGACCTGCAGGCTTCAATATAACAGCAGTAATCTGATTGTATCTGATAGATGTTTTTTGTCACTGCAGGTCATGCGCGGGTTCTTCCCCTCCATCCAGGCTCTGGCTCAGGGCCTGCTGCGCTCCCCCGACCCCTGCGTGGGGCCTTTCGGTGGGCACATGTACCGACACGCGTTCACGGCGTTTGACTCGTACTGCCATCAGGTGGGATTCATCTCGAACATACAGGTGTGTGTGTTTTTATTGTAAAGGCCTCCGTGTTATTTGAAGTCCACCTGGTGTTACAGGAGGTGGTGGGCTCTCTGGTGACCCACGTGTGCAGCGGGGTGGGGGGGGAGGTGGACATGGCTCTGGAGCTGCTCTGCGGGCTGGTGGCTGAGAAACCCTCGGAGATGTCCCTGTATGCTGTTTTTGTCAAGGTACTGATGAAACATGAACATCTGGGAAGGAGCCGACGGCTCCTCACGATGGTCCAGTGACTTTCTGTTGTGTTCGGTTTGTTTTTAACCGATCGATGTTTGACTCAGGGAATCTTGGACTACATGGACAACCTGACACCCCCGCAGATCCGAAGACTCTTCCACCTCCTGAGCAGACTGGCCTTCGGTCAGCAGCAGCAAGGATCTCACATCCAGGTGCACGGTCACACATTTAAGAACCACCTCTGCTGTGTTTGTGTCCTCTGATCTCTGTGTGTCTCACTGTGGGCGGAGCTCCACCTCTGCTGGGTGCGGAGCAGACACGGGTGGAGGGAGCGAGGGGAGATCGTCCACTCGTTAATCCATCGCGTTGACAGCGTCGTTCTCCGGAGACTCGTGCAGTAGATGAAGGGGTTACAGAGTTTGACTTTCCTGCCTCGTCCTCGTCCTCATCTTCCTCATCCTCGTCTGTCTCCTCCCTTAGGACGACATGCACATTGTGATCCGTAAACAGCTGTCCAGCACCGTCCCCAAGTACAAACGCATCGGCATCATCGGTGCCGTGATGATCGTCAGCAGCATGGGAGCCTTGAGGTGAGTGTGTGAGTGTGTGAGTGTGTGTTTGTGTGTTTGTTCCTCACACACTTCGTTTCATCTCTGTGTGTGTTCATCACACCGTCTGTCCTCTGTCTCAGGCCCAACGTGAGGGAGTCCCAGAGCGGCTCGTTGTCCCAGGAGACTCTCAGACAGGTGAGAATCAGACATACGTACATATTTATATTCATTTCAAGGTCACCTTCCCTCTGGCTTCAATCTGTGTTTAATAGTGAGTTCAAACGGGTGAGCTGGTCTCTGATTGGTCCTTTTACTGTCTGCACAGGTGGACAACATTGTCTTTTTTACTTCTTTTATTACTTTTATACTTCAGTTATAGTTTCAGTGTTTTATTAGAAAACAGTCAAAAACTTTTGGACTAAAATTCTGATTCCAAGAATTTATTTTGTTTTGTTTAAACTTCAGTTCACTTCTTTCTATTTTTACCATCTCGCTTAATATTATTATTTTTTGCTAACAATATTTACTGAATGAAGGCCTTTATTGCCCCTGAGGGAATTTGGTTTTCACAAGAGCATCAACAACAGACCAAAACATGTGTTGTGTATTGTGTGTATTTGTGGCTGCTTGCAGGTGACGGCCCTGTTGGAGCTGGTGAAGTCGAGCAGTGAAAGCTCCGCCGAGGCTGCAGCTCTGTACTACGACGAGATGGCCAACCTGGTTTTAAACTCCACTCTGGACCCGCAGGTGCAGGTGGGTCTCATTAATGGAGCTTTTATTTCTTCATTTATGACATTTTAAAATATAAATGCACCGTAAACATCACTGTTGACATGCTTTTACCTTTCTAAGATGAAACCATGAGTGAACGTCTTGTTATCTACCGACAGGAAATGATCGGGAGGAGCGTCCTGAACGACTTCCAGGACGACTTTGTGGTGGACGTGGATCCAGAAATAACGGGGTGAGTAGCAGCATTTACAAGTTATTTACAAGGCTTTTTAATATGCTATAATAGGACTCACTGATCTTCCTGCCTATTCGTCTCAGCTCCTTCCTCTTCCCGGCCCGTGTGATGTACAACCTGGATGAGGGCGAGACTCAGGCGTGCATCGCCATCAACCTGCTGCCGCTGCTGAACCAGGAAACCCAGAACAAAGGAGAGCAGCAGAGTCAAAGCAGGAAGGCTCAGAGGTCAGTCAGCCTCCTCCACCACCTCCAGATATCTAACCAGCGATGTGTTGTACTGGATGATGTGGTGAAATGAAATCTCTGATCCGTCTCCTGTCTGTTGTTCGGAGCAGACGAGTGTCTCCTCTGTGTTTGTCTCCATTTTTCCGCCTCCTGCGTCTCTGTGAGGAGAAGCAGCATCAGGGCGACCTGGAGGAGATCGACGGGCTCGTGGGTGAGGAAGCAGAAGTCATGAACCTCTTCTGTAAAAAGCAGTTTGTGGCCATCCTGAACGTGTGTGTGTGTGTGTGTGTGTGTGTGTGTGTGTGTGTGTGTGTGTGTGTAGGCTGCCCTCTGATCCTCACTGACATGGACGTGGTGGAGAAGGTGGAGAGCCTGTCCAAGGCTGAGAGGGACTTCCTGTGTTCGCTGCTCTTTCACACCATCAACTGGTTCAGAGAGGTAAACACACGTCGTTAAAGTTTTCCTCTCTGATGTGGAGCGATCTGTGACTGAAGCTGTGTGTGTTTTTATTTCACAGGTCATAAACGCGTTCTGTGGTCAGAAAGAGACGTGGATGAAGATGAAGGTGATGTCGCGCCTGCAGAACATCACCTCCCTTCAGACTCTGCTGGAACGAGCTCTGGCAGGTCTGCCTCTTTTTCTTTAAATCTTTCCATCGAGCTGCAGAGTTTCAGATCCGCTGAGTTCAACGTGTGTTTTCAGGAACACCCGGCTACGTTCCTCCTGCTTCCAACTTTGATGGAGAAAGCTCAGACGCGATCGTTCTTGCCTCCACTGCTGCTATGGTGAATAAGGCAAAGAAAGGTGATGTTTTACTCTCTTAGTTTCAACTTCCTGGTGGAAAAAATACACACCTGAACGCCTGTAAAACTAATGAGAGCTCTGAGAAGTTGGTTTGATGTCAGCTGACACGGCAGCGTTTGTGTTGAAAGGATAACGTGTCTAAAAATAAGGTAAAACGGCTGCAGTTGTTTAGCCGGTCTCATGTGAGCTGTCTGACAGCAGTTCCTCAAAATGTAGTGTCCAATTCATGTGAAGCTCCGGTGTGGTAAAGTAGGATGTTCCCGTTTCCCAGCTGCCTGAATGCACGGTATGTCGGGCAGGTTAGAAAGTGTAAATGATTTTTTATTCTTGTATTTGTCTGAACCTCCACATGTTGTTTAGACGGAGCAGGAAAGAAGAGGAAAGCTCCCGGCAGGACCTCCTCAGAAAACAGCTCTCAGCAGGAGGAGGCCACTGAAGCAGATGAGGCTCAGCAGGTGAACGTCCTCCTCCCACCTGATGCTGCTTTGAATATTTCCACAAACTAGAGAGAACAGCGTGATTCTGTTTGTGCTGAAGGAGCCGCCGGAGAAGGAGAAGGAGAAGGAGAGCCGGCCGGGGGTCAGTCTGGGGTCCTACAGGCACTTCTTCAGGGAGCTGGACATGGAGGTGCTGAGTGTCCTGCAGTGCGGGTTGATGTCACGCTCGCTGCTGGACTCTGAGGAGCACACCAACGTAAGAAACCAAAGCTCCTATCTGATCAAAGAGAGCTCGACTCAACCGTTTCATTCGGGTTGTTTTAATGTCCCCGTCTGCCCCTCGTACGTGACCGTGATATGTTTTTCCGTCACTGAGGTGCGGGAGGAGGTTCTGCTGGGCCCGGCTCAGCTCGTCTTCCTGCTGGAGGACATGCTTCGCAAACTGGAGTTTCGACTCACCGCTGCTCCTGCTAAGAGAGCTCCTTTCCTCAAGGTGCAAAATACAACCAAATGCATGCAGAGGGAGTTTAGTGGAACAATCTGCAGCTCTTTGAAACATTTTAGTTTGATATCACTTATTCAGATGGAGGCGAGTAAATCAAGACCTGATGATTTTCTACGTGAAGATGTTGTGAAGTTGTGAGTTTCAACTGTGTAAAAGTGTATTAATAACTCAGTGAAGTATGTTTTTTGTCCAGGGAAGAGCCGATAAAAGCGTCGGCTTCTCCCACCTTCAACAGAGGAGCCCCAAAGACGTGGCCTCCTGCTCGGTGCAGCTGCTGCCCGCCCTCTGCTCTCACCTGGAGAACTGCCACAACCACTTCCAGGTAACAACTTAGAAACTTACTGGACTTTTTGAGAGTCCGTAAAAAGTTCCTTCTAATGCGTTTGTGCGTTCCCAGACTCTTCTGTTGGAGAACAACGGCGTCGTGGACGGACCGGCCACAGATGTTCAGGAGCACCAGCTGATGTCATCGAGCTACCAGCTGCTGCTGCAGGTCCTCAACACCACCTTCAGCTGGTGAGGAGCCCCGGGACCAGCTGGCTCTCTAGTTTCTACACAATATAGATATATATATATTTAGATGTGTGTGTGTGTGTGTGTGTGTGTGTGTGTGTGTGTGTGTGTGTGTGTGTGTTTACCAGGTCTGGGTTCAGTCAGCCGGGACAGAGGAGTTTACTGAAGAAGGCTCTGGGAATTTTAGCGGGACGACTGAAAGAAGGAGGAGCTGAGTTGAATCTGGAGCAGCTGGTGAAGTGAGTGTTTAGGATTTAATTTAATATTCTAACATTTTAATTAAGCAATCAATTTATCAATCAGACTTTATTTGTGCAGCACTGTTCATAGACACAGAGCCGCAGGAAATAACTACATTATAGAGAACGGGGTGAAATCGGGGAGAGCTCATAGAGGTAAAAATTAGACTTAACTAGAATACTAAAATAAAGTATACTGTTATGCCACCTAATATAACCAATTCAAATGTATTAATAATAAAATAAAATAAAATAGTTTTCACTCTGGGTGTAATTAAAAGGAAAGTAGCAGAAGACATGAAATACAATAAAAGCAAATCTGATAAATAAGATGAACCAAACTTTTATGAGGTTTAACAATCAGTAAAAGGATTTTAAAATCCTTTAATAATAATAATTTATCTTTGGTGACTCGACTGCCTCAAAACAACAAAATAAGAGCACAGTTCTTTATAAAAGAGAAACTCGAACCAATAACACACTTTTATATTAAAACGCGTCGTGTCAGAATATTCTCTGTGTGCTGAGATTGTTTTACGTTTTCTTCTGTGTGACGACAGAATAAATGTATTTGTGTTTTGTGTTTTTCAGACACAGTTTTGAGTACCTGATGAACCTCAGCAGCTCGATGCCGAGTCTCAGCGCCGCTCTGAGTCTCTCCCAGCTGCTGTCCACGGTGGCCGAGAGAGGAGGAGACGCTGCTGCCTTCAGGGACCACACAGGTCAGCCTGATGATGGCACTTCATTTGAATTTTACTCATCCACCATCCAACAGAGCAACATGATGATCAGCTGGTTGTTGTTTCTGTTTCTGTCTTAGCTTCTCTTGCGCGGCGTTTCCTAAGTCAGCAGTGGGTGACCGCCGTCGGAGAGAGGGAACGAGGAAGCAAATTCAACGAAGCTCTTCACACTCTGCTGAGGTGAATCTGCAGGAAAAATGTCCCTCAAGAACGTAAAGGACAAATATAGCATCAGTGAAAAGCAATAAAACACGCGTGTTAGAGTCTGACTCTGGTTTTATAACATGTACAGCAGCGTGTCGGCAGGTAGGCGACAAAAAGGGAACGCTAAATGAAATGATAAGTTTAAAGTAATTCAGAAATCATGCTGACGTTAGTTTGTGTGCAACAAAACAATCAGAATTTGGTCATTTAAATGAAACAAAGTGTAAATTCACACTGTGTAAATTTTTCTTTACAACCGCCTATTTTAAAGGATCTTTATCCAAAAATGTTTTAATGTGTTAATGTAAGAAAACATTGGCCAACATGTTTTTTTTTATACTTTTAAATATCAATATTATCACTCAAAATCACAATATTGTTAATATTAATATGGTTAAGTTTGTGTATATTCATCACTTTGAGACAATAGTGGTAATTAATCAAAGATCAGGATTTAAATTGGTTTGTAGAATAAACAACGTGATGGTCAGTAGCATCAAATCTTATTGGATTATACTGTATGTGTCTATGTTTGTATCTGCAGTGCAAACACTTATTATTAAACTATGTATTATCATGTATGATGATGATGATGATGATGATGATATCTGTGTGTCTCCGCAGCATCTACCTGGAGCATGTCGACGACGTCCTGAAGGCGGTGGAGGAAATCTCAGGAGAAGGAATCTCTGAACTCCTCAACGCAGCCAAAGACGAGAGCTCGTCCAGCTGGCCGACTCTCAGCAGGTAGATCCTCACCTCACTTCACCTCACCTGTCACATGACCTCAGAGGGAAACGGAAGGTTTGTCAGGAACAACGGCACATTCAGATAAACAGTTAGATTCATCCATATAATTATTATTATCATTATTCATCTGTTTAATGTGTGTTTGTCTTCAGGCCGACGTTCCTGGTGTTCTACAAGGTGTTGATGGCCGAGCTGGAGAAAGCCGTCCGCAAGATTCCTGTCGGCAGATTCAGTGACAACATGGAGGTCAGCCACTAGGTGTCGCACTCCACATGACGGCCTCCTGTGTGTACTGTAGATTAATAATTCATTCATTAAACCGGGAGTGTATTTCAGGACGTGAAAAGCCTCTCTGGGCGGTTCACATCTGTGTAAATCTGCTTCCTCCTTCTAGGTTCAGAGTGACAAACTGCTGACGTGGAACCTGGCTGTCAGAGATTTTCACATCCTGGTCAACCTCGTCAAGGTAAACTGATGACCTCACCTGATGTGATGTCACCGGTCACCCTACATGTTCAAACCTCATCTTCCTGTAAGTTGTGCTTGGTTTCATCCTCCCGTGTTCTTGCAGGTGTTTGATTCTCGGCCGGTCGTCATCGCGTGCCTGAAGGTGAGTCGGATCTCCGCAGAATAAAAGATTTGAACTGCTGCGACTTTCTATGAACTGATCGTGATGTGTGTGTTTTGCAGTACGGACGTCTTTTCCTGGAGTCCTTCCTGAAGTTGGGGATGCCGCTGCTGGACTACAGTTTCAAAAGACACAAGGTAGACATCAAATAAAAGTCTCTTTAAAGTCCCTTTTTCATTTCAAATACTTTGTTTTGTTTCCTCTCAGTTTACAGAATGATTTATGATCAGAGTTTCATCATTACTGCAGGACACTGTACTTCATTTAGTGATCTAATATAAGCAAAAAGCAATTAACAGCCCACCCATTAAATACTGTGATAATAATCGAACCTATATAATCTGTTTTATTTATGCTTTTATTTATTTAAACACATCGATTTTTATATAGAAACTCTAACCTGCAGAAAAGATTGTATCAAAACAAAATGTTTTGAGTTACAAAAGTATTCAGAAATATCTGTTCTTGTAAATAGATTTTCTAGTTTATCTATATTTAAAGGTTCTATGTTGTATAAATTCAGATTTCCTCCTTTTATTAGACCGATTCAACCAATCAGAAGAAAGCATGGTTGATATCGATGCACCTTAAAGCTTGATGTTGGTAAAGCTGCAAAGAGGAGATGTTAAACTATATTTACATGGTTTTAAAATATCTTCTTAAGAATATACAACATGTATAAATACGATAATATATAACCTTTAAGTGGAAGATTTCAGCCTCTTTGTCACTCAAACGTGGGTTTACGGTGAAACACGGGCGTTGTTGTGTTAAATTAAGAAGTGTGTGTGTGTGTGTGTGTTTTTAAGGAGGACGTCCAGAGTTTGCTGAAGACCTTCCAGCTCAGCACCCGGCAGCTCCATCACATGTGTGGACATTCAAAGGTAACGACGGATCCTCTCTGTGATGTTTACATGGACTGATGCTAAATGTTCATCAGGAGGAACTAAATATTGCTTTTAAATCAGAGAACAGACACTCAGAGTCTCCGGGACGTCTGTAACTGAGTATTCATGATGTGTTGATGCTCAGATGAACCAGGACACCAGCTTGACCAATCACGTGCCGGCCCTGAAGAAGAGCCTGGAGCTGTTTGTGTACCGAGTGAAGGCCATGCTGACGCTCAACAACTGTCAGGAGGCCTTCTGGATGGGAAACCTGAAGAACCGCAACCTGAAGGTGACGTCACCGCCGACACTCGTCTCATGTCTCATTTAAAGGCGGAAACCTAAAGACTTAAAGCAGCGCTGCTCTGTTTCCCGCAGGGGGAAGAGATTCTGTCTCAGAGGTCACAAGGAAGTGATGATGATGATGAGGAGGAGAAGGAAGAGCAGCAACGATCACAGGAACAGTCAGAAGATGAGGTACCTGTCGTTTCTAGAAAGAGGCAAATCTAAAATGTGAATTTGGTCGATGCCGAGACATTTTACGTTTTTTATTTATCACAAATTAGAATCTATTATTGACGGTGATTTAAAGCAGAAGTCTCCGACACGTAGCCAACGACCCGGTTCTGATTGGCTCGCGGAAAGTTTGAACAATATGCAGTTTTTTTCCACGCAGACTTAGTTGGGCATGTTGAGGATCAGTTTCAGTGTTTTTCATTTATTTTGGACGATCTCCCCTCGCTCCCTCCACCTGTCAGTGCGGCAGAGGTGGAGCTCCGCCCACAGTGAGACACACAGAGATCAGAGGACACAAACACAGCAGAGGTGGAGCTCCGCCCACAGTGAGACACAGAGATCAGAGGACACAAACACAGCAGAGGTGGAGCTCCGCCCACAGTGAGACACAGAGATCAGAGGACACAAACAGCAGAGACTTTCACACTGAGCTGGAAACTAAATAACATAAAATCTAAAATCAATCGAAGGGAAACACTGGATTTTATTTGTTAAATCTGATATTAGAACGATTTATTTTACACTTTTCAGACGAGTTTGGCCACATAGGAGTTAAAAGAAGCTGATTCAGCTGGTTTGGGTGGAGCTCAGCTATGTAAATAAATATTACTAAACATGAGGACCTCTTGGACACTTTTATTTTGTTACTCTCAGACGAAAACAAGGATTGAGAACTCTGTTTTATAGGAAAAAAATAAATAAACTGGGAGGAAATTTGGATCTTTGAGGGAAAATCAAAATCAGAGTGAAAATAGGAATTTATTGAAAAAAAGTATGTCGACAAATAACAGCAGCTGATAAGAGGACAACAACACAAGTGTTATTTGAAGGAATAAGTCGAGCATTCACTCCTTTCACTGCGGCTGAGTTCAAACCCTCCTCGTCTGTTAGGAACCGTCTGATAAGATAACTGCTGGAGGTCTGAAGCTGATTAGTGTTACGTTGCCTCGGCGTTATGTAGTCGCTGCGTTTTCCCCTTTTAAGTTGCTTTTTATTATGCGAGCATTAAATATTCCTGTTTTCTTGCAGGAGAGTGACTCTGAGGAAACTAAAAAGACACACAGAACAGAGGATCTGGATCCAGGTGATATCACAGATGACTCGGAGTGACACTTTCTTATTAACTGAATAATAAACTGCTTGTTTTGTTTTTAACTTTTGGGTTATAACCTCATTTTCAGTTCACCTTGTCAGGTTTTTGAGGTGTTTTTTTATGTGAACACTTTCCACATTAATGAAACGCTGCAGCTCAGCTGGCGATGGGCAGGTATACGCTCGGCGATGCAAATATGTAATTATAGTATTCTTAATCTGCGGTTTTAACACCGCAAGCACATTAAAACAATATGTATGTTCTTCCACGGTTCTGTTTTTCTGTCAAATATAAAACATGTTTGTCACAGCAGGTTCAATTCTAAAAAAACATTTTTTTTAATTTGTGTTATCATTGTTTGTCTCAAAATAAAAATTAAAATAGAAAAATATTTTGTGCACTTTTAAAAAAAATTAATTTCAGATTATTACTAAAAGGATAATTCTCCTTGTAGACATAATAAAGTTAATCAGCTTTGATACTGAAACAATAATAAAAAAAAGTCTATTCTAATTCTTGTGTGTCTATATTTTCCATAGACCACAGCTTGTCTTTTCTTTCTTGGTTGTTTCATAACTACAGTTTTAAAATGATCCAAATTATATAATCCAGTGAAATAAAGTGTGTGATTGGTGGTATTTATAAACACTGACTTTTTATTTTTTATATATCTCCAAAAGAGCAGAAATTCGTGGAGCCTGGGAACAGAACGCTGCAGTACACTGACTGAACACTGAGATCTTTGTTCCTGACAAATCCCCTGAAAAAAGGGACAGCAGTGATTAGCATAAACTTCAAATGAGGGCAAACAATATCCTTGAGACTTTCGGTGAACATGCCGGGGCGGGACTCGACTCAAATTCGACTCAAAAGTAAAAAAAATGGAATAAACTTTTTCCTCAAATCTGCAGCACGCTGCATGATAATCTGTTCATAACAACTGATGTGAAAACACTGAATTTCAAGGAAAAAGCCAATGAAACCTGGAGGTGAATGGACTGGAGCGTTTTTTTCAAAAGGCTTCTATTGATAATAATTTCTGTCATAAATGTGCTCGGAGTCACAGACATCCTCTACAGACCCAGAGTTCAGTTTGTTGTGTAACGCAACAACAAGGCTGCAAGATTCAGTATTTTTAGTCTCCAGTCTGCTTTCTAGAGTCAGAAACTTTACCTTCTTCATTTCAGTATACGGCAGAATATGTTTTATTTATTTAACAGATGAAATCCTCGTTAGGATTAAAATAGTTCTGGTTATTATTTCACATAACATCACAATAAAAAAAAAGAGGCTGATTTCAACCATTTTTGGAGTAGAATCATGGTTTTCTGCATAATCTTCAATCCTAAATCTGGCTAATTAAAGGCAGCAGCCAGTCCGTCTCCTCCAGGACTCCAGGAGGAGTTAAGGAGTTGACCCATTTTATTTTCAAGGAAAAATCCACCATAAAACATAATTACAATGTTCAGATCAGGTCAACCTTTCCAAACCACATCATCTCCATAAATCAAAGCGAAACAAGGACGATGGTGTCGTAGAAACTGTAGGAGCCACTTTGTGGAGGTGATCTGTTGACATCAGAGACGGTGATAAATAAAATGTCCTCACGGTTCAGTAACGGCTGCTGTTTTGTAATTTTTTTCCATTAACCATTTTGAAGACTTGTCTCCAGATGACATCATCATTTAAATCTGTCTTGCTTCCTTTTAAAAAGATTTTTGTTTGATTGATAAAAACGAATTTGTACAATAGTTCTTTATAAAAAAAACTATTTCAATTTGCAGTGGATTTTTTTGTGGAGTGTAAAAGAGTTTTAACAGTTTTATCAGCAGATCATTTTAAACGTTTTTTCCCGCCATTTTTGTAGATTCTGAAGACTTCATTAAGCTTAAAATGCATTTATTTATTTTTATTAAGCATTTCCAGTTTGTCCTACGTCATTCGGTCCCCAATCACCCCGCATTTTGTCCTTAATGGAGTTCCGTAGTTTTGATAAACTTGTAATCAGACTGCAATGAGTCAGAAAAAAACGCCAATCTTTGACCCCACAATTCTGAAAGAAGCACAAAACAGCCTTCAGATCAACTCTGCGCAGAACTCACAGTGCACAGAATCTAAAATATGTTTTAATGAGACATAAAACAAACAGAAATCCGTGTTTTTGTTCGTTTTCTGCTCAACCTATTGGGTTGAACCATTATGAGGAAAAAAAAAAGGGGGAACCTTTCCTTGTAACGCGTACTCTCTTTTCCGAAGCTAAAGCTTACAAAGAATAATAGGAGTGATTTCTTTTAATACATAAAGTGTCTTAAAGGGAGGTTTGTTGTTTGACAAGAGTAGTTTACACATTCTGACTCGTCATTTAAACAGGACAAGTTCCTGCCACCCCCAAGGTTTGTGAGAATGGTCTCTCCAGGAAGCGTGTTCCACTGTTTGGGGAAACACCACCAACAAACCGTGAACGAGCGCGTCTGTCTTCGGTTCACGACGTCCCGGCGGACACACGACGACGTCCCGGCGGACACACGACGACTCTAACGCAGCCACAACCTCCGTGTCGCCGTTGGCCGCTCCAGGACCGGCGGTGTCGGCGTGTGTGACCCCGGAGGAGGACCGCGAAGCTCCGACTGATTTCTCCGGCAGCTGCGCCGCTCGTGAGGACGATGTCCGACTTGTTCCTGGTGCTGCTGATCCTCGCGCTGCTCGCGTGCCTGCTGGTCACCGTGGGGGGCCTGCTGGTGTACTCGGGGCTCCTGTCCGACGTGGTCATTAAGACCGGGCCGCCTCCCGTCAGGAGCGTCACCATCGCCTATAAGTTCCGGGAGGGGTCGTACAAGGACTGCGGGGCAGCCTACACGGAGAGCTGCAGCCTGGGGCCGAAGCTCAGCTCCATCGGGGTCTTCTACGACGACCCCAAGCAGGTGTGTCACCCCGCGTGTTTACACCTGACCTCGTGACACAACCGCGCAGCCACGTGTCCTCTGTGTCCTGATAAGATGTTGTTTGACCTGGCAGGAGTCCCAAAGGTCCCTCACGAGATGGTTCTCTGGAGGTTTAAAAAGCTGCTGCACGATCACTGCAAACGATCATCTTCATCATTGTAATAACAAACAACACGGCGATCTAGGAAACAACCTTAAAAACAAATTAAAACGAGTATAAATGAAATAAGAGTTGATCACGAAACTCACTGAAGGCTCTCAGATCAAAGTCTGTTTCAAAAGATGTCTCTGACTCTGCAGACCTTTATTTAGAGAAGCTGTGAAGTCAACAGGAAAGTCTCAAAATCACTTCTAGGACATGAAACCGGCGGGATTTGTCCGTTTTCCTGGTTTTAGTTCAAAGTCTGGACAGTTTGAAGATTATCCATCAACCTGATCTTTATTTGTGCGATTAAAAGCTGTTTCTTCTTTAAAATGGTGCAAAAATATGAACCAGTTTCCCTAAAATGTCCAAAACAAAAAAAACAACAACACTATTTTCATACAGAGCCAGAAAATATCAATTTAAAGAAGCTGAACTCAAATATTTTTTGCTTTATTTTTCCAGAAACAAATGATTCAAAACAGTGAATCAACTGTCTAAATAGTTTATGATTCATCTTTTCCGTCAATCAGCTCGTTTTTGCAGTTTAGTGTGTTTCAAAAAAGACACAAAACTAAAATGTCTGCAACTAAATTATCTGATGATTATTTGCGATATAAATTGTTCAGTTTTTAACTTGACTGTGTGGCGTCTTTATATTCCTTCTTTTGTCCAGAAAAACAGTCTAAAATCAAAATACATGTCATGAACTGGTTGTTTAAAAGCTTCAACCTGCAAATGTTTTGCTCAAAAATCAACTAAAATGACAAAACAACTTCTAAAATGGTCGCTGAAGAAATGTCCGTGCATGAGCTAACTGATTAATTCTGGAAAATCAACTTATCATTCTGCTGTAAAAGCTGTGAATGGATCTTTTTTTTAAGTTATGCAACGTGAGTCTTCTGATCAGCCGCCTCATCCGAAGGTCTTGTAAAGATGTTAAAGTCTGATGTTAAAGTCTGATGTGCAGTGGCAGCAGTTTCCATCCAGCGTGTTGGAGCGAGCGAGGCTGAAGGCTGGAACCGGTCAGCTGTTCAGTGCCACGTTGCACTGTTGATATTTTGTTTTCCTCATCGGTGGCTGCGGCCTCGTTCGTCTGCCTGCGACTTCGAGATGCCAATCAGCCGCTTCACATGTCTGCAGACGTGTGAAGGCGCTGCAGGTTGTCTGTCCTCGCGAACCAGAACCAATCTGCTGCAAACGGCTCGCGCGCTCAGCTGCAGATCTGCTTCCTGCTTTCATTCCACTAAACTGCCGTTCATCGCGAGTTTGTGTTTGCTGTCAACAGGAAACGTTGTTCGACCGGCTGTTTATCGAGGACCAGCAGCGGGGTCACATTTCACTGTAGCACCGTTTATTACTTTTTTACTGCTGCCTGATTTAAAAAACCAAAAAGAATGAAATTCTTGTTCTCTTTTATTTGTTTTTACACTTGAGTTTGTTCCAGTCTGAGTCTGATGATCATAACTCGGCTCTCTGTGGAAGAAACACCGTGACGCCCTGGCAGGGCGGCGGCTCTCCTATTTCTGCGTCCACCCACCAGTTTCTCTGTGGTTTTTTAGAAGTGACGGCTTTCAGCAGACGGTGAGTCACGTCGGTGGAAAGTCGTGGCTCTTTTGAGGAGTTTTCCAAACTTTTCTGCCAGTGCTGGAGTTTATGGAGAGTCTGGATCATAAGGAGACGTTACAGCAGGACAACATGCAAAGTTTCCCACACATGGACTTACAATATATATATTACCGGGTATATTTGGAGATCCATTTCACCACTTTGATTCATTTATTTTTTGCAGCAGAGGTGGAGCTCCGCCCACAGTGAGACACACAGAGATCAGAGGACACAAACACAGCAGAGGTGGAGCTCCGCCCACAGTGAGACACACAGAGATCAGAGGACACAAACACAGCAGAGCTGGAGCTCCGCCCACAGTGAGAGACACAGAGATCAGAGGACAGTAACACAGCAGAGTTGGAGCTCCGCCCACAGTGAGACACAGAGATCAGAGGACACAAACACAGCAGAGGTGGAGCTCTGCCCACAGTGAGACACACAGATCAGAGGACACAAACACAGCAGAGGTGGAGCTCCGCCCACAGTGAGACACACAGATCAGAGGACACAAACACAGCAGAGTTGGAGCTCCGCCCACAGTGAGACACACAGATCAGAGGACACAAACACAGCAGAGGTGGAGCTCCGCCCACAGTGAGACACAGAGATCAGAGGACACAAACACAGCAGAGTTGGAGCTCCGCCCACAGTGAGACACACAGAGATCAGAGGACACAAACACAGCAGAGACTCTCACTGAGCTGGAAACAAACGGCTGCTCACAAATGAGGTCAAAAACATAAACACAGTATTTTTCAATGTTACACTGCAGGTCAGTTTATTACCGCAACTTTTCAGATTAAAAGCCCTCCAGTTTCACACAGGGTCCGGACATATTCGAGCTTTATACTGAAACGTGTTTCTTTCAGCGGGTCCCAATCGAAGGGAAACTCTGGATTTTATTCGTTAAATCTGATATTAGAACGATTCATTTGACACTTTTTAAACCAGTTCGGCCACCCAGGAGATGTCTGCACTGCAGGAGGCATTTAGGGAGCAGAAAACCCCTTCATCCCTTCAATTCAACACATTCAAGAAGCTGATTCAGCTGGTTTGGGTGGCGCTCAGCTGTGTGAATAAATGTTACTAAACATGAGGTTATATATTCCATTTGGTAAAGTAGCTCTCAAAGGAGGAAAAAAGCCTGGAGACCTCTGATCTAAGTTGATTGATATTTTAGGGATCCAAACTTTTCATGCTGAATCACCTTTTCACTGTAAAAGCTTTGTTCTATGATGCATTTAAAAAAGTGTGATTGTTTGACTTGTCTGCACCTTAAAGCACCTGTTGGTGCGATCTGATCTCAGCGTTGGATCTGTACTCTCGTTCAGCTCCTTCATTACTGAAGCTTTAACTTCACCCGTTTGCTGTTTTCACTGTTTTCTCTCTGATCACCTCCAACAACAAAAGGAAACTCACACCGAGAGGTGAACTTTGGCTGAGCGGGAATTCTCACAGTGAAACTTGTTTTTGTGTAACTGGGCTGTGAACCGTGATGCAGTAATTCCCCCTGCGAGGTTTACCGGTCTTCCTCCAGCTGGAGCTTGATTTACGCTGGATGTTGGCTGTTCTGCTCACTCGGTCTCATCAGCGGCTCGTTTTCACATCACAAGTGTAAAAAAAGGCTGAATAATAATTCAAACCAGTGAAATCAGAAGCTCAGAAAGTCGAACTGTTCATGTTGAGATTTATTCATGAATATTAGTTTGTGTTTTTCCCTGCAGTATTTTAGCCAAGCTGTTTAATGTAAATTGAATTGTTATTAATGTCAACACGTGTATAAAACACGGGACATGATGGTTGAAATGATGATTTGTAATGTGCTAAAAAAGGATAAATGAAATATTAATTTTTTTAAATAAGAGACGGATAGTTGTGGTAATGTTCTTGAATAGATTTATGTTCTTATGTTCTCTGCAGGTGATTTTTAGTGTGTGTGGGCGGAGCTAAAAACGTATGCAGGTCCCAGAATGTGCTCGGGTGTACGTTTGTTTTCATTTTAGTCGATGAGGAAGTTGTCCTGCCGAAGAGTTGTTAGTTTCATTATTTGTACGGTAATCTGTCCGACCACCTCTCAGATCGCCTCACAATAACCGGAGGGACATTTTAAAACTGAACCAGGTGGAACACTTATCTCAAATGTCTTTTGAAGGTGAAACAGAAAGTCCCTCTTTATTGTCTCAAGCACACCAGATTGAAATGATTTTCATGCTGTTACCATAGCAACACTGTTGATCACATTTAAAGCAGTAAAACTATTCTGATATTTTCCATGTTAAATCGATAGGAAGGCTTTTTAAACAGTTTTTTTTGTTTTCCCTGCTATCCTTTCTTTTTATCCTCACTGCAGGCTGATGGCCACTAGGTGGCACTATTGGCCCTGAAATGGGAGGCAGCAGCATCCTCATCCTCAAAACACCACAACGATCTTCATCGTTAATTTGAGTGTAAAAGCATCGGGAGTGTGACTCAACTTCTCACGCACTCAGAAATGAGTTTCAGCACATTCAAAGCCAATTTGAATTTTCATTTAATTGGCTGGCTGGTCACCGTGACAGCAACGGTTCTCTCTCCTGGTTCTGGTTCTGGTTCTGGTTCCAGAGCTCAGCTGGGTTCCTACGGTTCATGTGGAATTCACCTTGTAACAGAGTCCGTGTTTAATGAGTGATGAGAGCCAGCGGGAGTCAGTGGTTCTGAGGACGAACAGCTGATGGGAGAGCTGGATCCTCTTCCGGTACCGTATCCTCCACGTGGCGGCTCAGACAGCTCGTATGGACCGTTTGCTTTCAGCAGTCGGTTCTGGTTAATGTGGGCGTTGTTGATGCAACACTTAGCGCCGACTGCTCCGGCCCGTCCGGTCCGTTAAGACCACGAAGGCCTCGTGTGTGTGTGTGTGTGTGTGTGTGTGTGTGTGTGTGTGTGTGTGTGTGTGTGTGTGTGTGTGCAGATACACCATAACTTCAGCTGCAACTCTACAGATGTGATGCAGCTGCATTCTCTCATCTACTAAATTCCCCCCTGAAGTTAACCAACACCCCCCCCCCCCCCCCCCCCCCCCCCCCCCCGCCCCTCCGGCACCACGCAACAAGGAGGAGAAAATGAAATGTCATGTGTGGACGTACATGGGAGTGGCAGTGAGAGATGAGGTGCTGTGTGCAGCTGCCTTGGAGGGGGGAGGGGGGTAAAGAGGGGGGGGTCTGACTCACCTTGAGAGCCTCGCGGTGCTCCGATTCATCAATCAGAATTTCAGATCAGAGCACGAAGCATCGCTGCACTTCCAGTCAGATTTATTAGCATTTTTACTGCCGCTTGTCTGTCTGTCGACAGCAACAACATGAAAGGGAGCTGCTGGCTTTTAAAAAGGTGGATATGAAATGAGAAGTAAATAGTCTGAAGTTTGGTCCCGCAGGTCTTCGAGTCAATATTATGCAAGACTGTGGACACGCCAGCTCTCCCTGTAGTCATGATTATGGACCGATGCTGCAAAACGAGAAGGTGGCAATCGAGATATATTAAACGGAAGAAAAAAAACAACTACCAGCTGACATGTTCACATCAGTCAGTAAAACAAGAGGCTGAAGAATGTCTTCCCGTCTTGTGCAACATCCATCTTGTGACACGTTGGACGAGATATTGGATCTGATTATTTATCAGAGGAGCACACGGGGAGAAAGATGGAGGAAGAGGAGAGGTGGACGTCTGTAGAGGAGGAAGTGAGCGTGTGCAGAGGAGGACCAACTCTTTCATATTTCCCTGATCGGCTCGGTGACATCTGGCTGGACGAGCGCCACGCCGTGTCCAGCTGGCCGAGGAGCAGCGAAGCGGCTCCACAACCGCCGCGTAGGAAAACTGAGTCCTGCCTGCAGCAGGCTGCTTATCCTCACCAGTAATTATACATGCCGGAGCTCCCAGGATGCCATGTGTAATTACCAGCTCAGTCTGAGCACAGCCTGAAGGGACGGAGATGCACTGGGCGAACGAGAGAGACACATTTTCCACGGGCCCCTGACTTCAGGGGCCGTCGGGCCCCCCCACCTCATCACCGGCGCTGGGTGGATAATCTGCTGTGGAGACTGGAGGGCCCACTTCCAAACCAGGACTCATGGATGTTCAAACTTTGTAGTTTGAATAAGTCTTGATTTGACAAGTGATGGTTCACTCGAGTGTCCCCATCAACCCCGTTTACAGAAAAGTTGTGATGATTTGTAAATCTTGTATTTAATCAGAAATAGACCAAAGACAAAATGTTGAAACGTGAGAAATTGTTTTGGTTTCAAAAAAGTTGCGACATGCTCATGTTTACCACTTTGTTACGTCATCTCTTGTTTTAACGACACTCTGTAAACGTTTGAGAACTGAGGAGACCAGTTTCTTGAGTTTTGAAAGTGAAATGTGGTCCTATTCTTGCCTGATATAGAATTTCAGCTCTCGTGTTTCTCCAAATGTTTTCAACGGGTGACCGTCTGGACTGCAGGCCGGTTCAGATCATTAGTTTGGATCATATTTATATCTGGTTTCTTTTTTGCATCGTAGAGTTTTAACCTACATTTGTGGATGCAGCGATGAACTGTGTTCACAGACGATGGTTTCCATGGTGTTCCTGAGCCCATGCAGTAATTTCCAAAATCTTAATTGTTTTTCCACACAGTCTTTCACAGAGTGGTGAACCTCTCTCCATCTTCACTGCTGAGAGACTCTGCCTCTCTGAAATCATCTTTTTCTATCCAATCATGTTATTGATCTGTTGCCACGGTAACCTAATTAGTTGAGATGTTGCTGCCATCAAATTCAAAATTAGCATTAACATTTGCTTTGTTTGTGTTTGATCTATTTTTTAATTAAATACAGGTTTACATGATTTGCAAATCCTTCCATTGTTTTTATTTACAGTCCCAACCTGCCTGTTTTTTTTTGTTGCTAACTGCATCTGTTTGGTTAAACACACCTGCTTCACTGAAATCCCAGCGCCATTAATTTAGCTGCAAACAGCCCATCACAGCGTACCTGTGGTCCCGGTGCTCTGCAGCTCTGCAAGTTTCAATTTACATGTTGGTGACTGTGTCTCCGCTGTCTGGTCTGGTCTGGCTGCGGGGGGGGCGGCGGCTTCCCGTCAGCTGAGGCGGCTAATCGCTTCAACATGGAGGCGGTCGACGGCTCTTGTTGAGAAATTGCTTCCCCTGTAATCTTCTGTTCTCCCGCTGGTCAGCTTCTTGCTGGTGTTCACAGAAACACCTTAAACACGTCTGTCTCCACGTATAGAAAATGAATGATCACGTGAAGCACTGAGCAGAAACAGAGCGCCAGCAGAGGCAGCGCTGTGTCTGTTGGTGTGTGTTGTTTGTGTGTTGGTGTCTGTTGGTTTGTGTTGGTTTGTGTTGGTGTGTGTTGTTTGTGTGATGTTTGTGTTGTTGTTGTGTCTGTTTTCTCTTCTGAAACCCAGCGAGCTCTTGTGTTGATGTGGAGACGACTGCAGAGTTTCAGATTTATTTATTGATTTATGTATCGAGGACCGTCGTACCATCACAGACCTCCTTCGACTCCATTCTGTCATGTTGGGAAGTCCAGTTTGCCGACGAGAGCGTGAAGGGAAGACTTGATGTGTCGGGACTTTTTAGTTTCAGTGACAGTTTGGTTTCGACTAACCTGTAAAAAAAAGTCAACATAAAATATCAGAAATGTGTTTGTTTATTTGAAATCCTTGTTTCCTGGTGATGTTGACGGTTTATGAGTTTCATTTAACTTCCTTCCAACGTTAATCGCTCCCGCTGGTTTTATTGAGAGGTTGCTTGTTGCTTCTGTTCCTGAGTCTGATGTCGGTCCTCGTGAGCTCGTTATGACTCTTTGTCTCCGCTGCGTTAATTGGTTGGTTGGTCACTCGGCGTGTTCGTAACGCCGCACCGATGACCAACTCAAAGCAACGCGTCCCAGGAGCCCGAGAGCTCTGGAGATGAGGAGAGTAAATCCTCATTATGTGTCTGCTAATAAAGAATTCCCTCCATCTACTCTGCCTCTTTATTGTCGGAGAGCTCCCGTTCATCAAAGATACGACCCTCGTAGCCTCCAGCAAAGAGTTGCTTTAGAAATTACGTTTCCTCCCAACAGGTCGTGGGATCAGGCTTCAGGGAGTCAGGAACAGATGAGAATGGCTCCATTTAGGCTCCTCCCACGTTCCATATTGATATATGTTTATTTCTCTTTTTTAATGTGGAGAATCGTGCTCTGTATCGAGAAAACCGAAGGAAATGTTTACGTCATTTTTCTGCCGATGACTGAATCCGTTTTTTTTCTGCCGAAACACGACATGTCAGCGTTCAGCTGTCGAGGTAGAAGCACCAGCGCCTTCCCATCATCCTCTCTGCTTCTCACCCGCCCAATCAAACGCCACCGTCGGCTTTCCTCGGCTACCTGCGTGTTAAAAACACGGAAGCTGCCGCCGAGAAATTCTGCCTTTTTTGTGGTTTTAGAATTTCAGACGCAAACAAAACAGCAGCGGTGGAGGAAGACGAGACGAGTCAAGTACACGGAGTGGTGTTCTTCGCTCTCCTAATTGCCTGCAGTCTCTGGAGGAGTGTTATCTGAAGGGAGGCAGAGATGAGATGCAGTTTGTTCTTGCCACTGTGTGGGATGTGAATGATAGCTGGAGCCCTGAATGATATCATTAGTGAACTACTGGTTTGGCTAACACGCCGTAGTCTATCGGAGAGATGGCGAGATGGAGGATAGCGAGGCCGGACCGTGGGAGGACAGTTGTTATCCCTTCTGTGCTCGAGTGCTTGTTGTTGCGTCTTATCAGAGACCGCCAGTGTTGAGCAGCTCGGCACAGAAGCCCCGCTGACAGCCGGACGATGATGAAGGAGGGCGAACAGACCGGCCGCTGCACGTGCAGAGCAAAGAAAACAAAGGATAAGGAACAAAGCTTTCAAACCATCTTAGTCGCACCGTGTACATTATTCATGTGATGATGAAATAATTATATCTAATTCATTATCTGTAAATAAAAATGACTTTTATTTGAGGGTAAACAGTTTCATTATGTTCGCTGTGATTTACAACATCTGGACAGTTCATTGCGCCAAACATCAATCAGATTAAGGAAAAACTAGCGGACCGATTTTCATTCAACTTAATTCAATTCAATTTTATTTCCATCCTGCCTGAATCATAACACAAGTTATTTCAGGACATTTAACAACAGAGCTTTACAACATTACACAAAGGAACCCATCAATTCATCAATTCCCACGTTGGCCGATGAGAGGAAAAAAACTTTCCTTTAACAGGAAGAAACCTCCGACAATAGAAGTAAAAACAGTGTTTTTACAGGAAGGAAAGCCTCCGTCAGAACCAGGCTCGGAGGAGAGGAGCGTCTCCGTCGGCCGGTTGTGGTGACGGAGACGCAGAGACAGAAAAGACGCATGTGAAGCATGGCTGAAAAATATTATGAGTTGTTTTTTTTTGGACCAAATAGTTCCAAGAACTAAAGAGAAACTACACGGGACTTTTTGAGAGTCCGGTTCCTCCTTTACAACACAGCTGTTCCAGAGTCCCGAAAAAAACTCTCCAAAATGTCGATTGACTGATATTTAGTGTTGAATCCAGCCATAACACACACGTCTTTCTTTCATATCAGTAATCTTCCTCTTCCTCCAATTGAAATGTGCTGCTGCAGTACTTTCCTGCGCCACCTCCAACACTGACCGTGTTCAGTGCTTCAGTGTAAACAGGCGTCGTGGATCTCGTGTTGCCTTCGATGAATAATTCCCCGTCAGAAAGCAGCTGATGTGTGTTGTCTGACTCACCGTTGATCATGCTGTCAGGTGACGGGAGACATTATCCGCTCACACGCTGTCACTCATTGTTATTACCCGCCCGACGCAGACGTTTAGAGGCTGGCTGATGAAATGGGTTCATCTGGGCCGGGGAGTTTCACCGGCTGCTTTACGACATGAAAAGCTGCCGTACGAACAAAGTAGGACAGCGTGCAGCGTAGCGGCGACGGCAGAAAATAGCCCCAAATGTGAGAAGTGAGATGGAAAAGAAGAGAAGGTTTTGGCGTTCGGATGTGATAATTATGCGAGGATGCCAGGGACATGAAGATGAGTGTTGCTGGCTTCCATCTGTGCCCCCTCAGCGCCAGGCCTCCACAGACAGCCACCACCGTGGAGCCGGAGCCAGCAGCCTCCTGAAGGAGGGCACCGCAGCGCTTACACCGTTAACCCTTTCATACCAGTTGGTTCAACTTTATACACTTTTAAATTTGTTAATCCAAAAACATTAAACAGCATAAATATAAAAATCAAACGGCAGAGACGTCGTTTGCTTCAGTTGGATAATCTGTCACAGTGAAGATTTTTACTTGCGTTACCGTATTGTTTCTTATATGCTTCTCTGCAAGTTGATTTTTGTACTGAAATTTGAAGATTAGGGTTCAATTTCAATTTTGTGGAGATCGCTAATTTATATTTATTTTGGTTGAAAAAAATTCAGAAAGAAATACGTAGCTTCTTTTACAGGCGATGTAATGCAACCAGGTGATGATCTGGCATCAGGTGAGGCTGCGACTTATTTTGTTTTTACCTGTTCATTGTGCTTCTTTGCGTTAATGCTGCTTGCAGAGTTTAGAGCCTCGTTCATCGTGACGAGTCCTAAAAGCTTTAATTTCGCGGCACAATCTTTGTGACCTTCTGATCTTCCGTGTCTCTCAATGAGCTGTAAAACTTTGGCCAGCTCGGTGAATCCTGTAGTGATCCCGGGGTTGTTAAGTGAGCACGGATCCTCGTCATAAAAAAGACACATCCAGCAAAATAGGCGGTGAAGTTTAGCGCTACCAGCGAGTCATTTTCCACAATAGAAGTCTGAATCTGTTTCGTCCTCTCCGTGTGCAGCTCTAGTTTTGCTGTCAGATTTAATTTAAGTTCGTGCTCTAATGGTAGTTTAGTAAAACTCCATAACAACACTTGCTAATGTTGCTAACAATGATGTCCATACAAAGTGCCTAACGTTTATCTTCCGTTATTGAATGACGTTGATGACATGCTGCGATCTGATTAGTGTGACGCCAGAGAGCGACAGTAGCCTCATCTGATTGGTCAGTCATTTCATTTTAGTTTTTTTACCAAGTGAAGCTTGGCCTGGCTTCCCATCCGCACTGCAATACCATGTTTCACCACACATTTAGGATAGCGCTGTTTCATTTATTGTAAAATACTCATTACTCATACTCAGAAAATACATAAGAGACATCAGAAATAACAAACAATGCTGTTAGTGTTTTTTTTAATAAATGAAAGCTGGATTAACTTGTAATCCAACTTTCAATCATTTTTACATGTGAAAACTAAAATACTGCGATAAGCTCTAGAAAACGGTGATCAGAAATGTGCTGCGTCCTAACGAAACCCCGACCTGCTCCTTTAACACCGGCTCCCACTCTCCATCTGCGGCTGTCAGACAGACTACGAAGCGTCTGCGAGTGGGAGATTCTCCGTCAGATCTTCTTCTGACTGACAACCAGCTCAACGATTGTTCGTCTGCCTCGCTCACATCTGCATGTAAACATGTGGGCACATTAAGAGACATATTGTTGGCCTTGAAGTGAAGGAGATCAAACATCCCTGTCGGCTCCTGTCGGCTCTCTTCAAGTGTCATTAGGCGAGACAAACAACCCTGCAGCTGAACCCACAAATATTCATATGCTTGGTCAAATATGAAGGATTAATATTGGGATAATGTGATTTATCAGTGTTTTCATTCATTCCAAAATAAAAGTACAATGAAAAGCAGTTATCATCTGCAATATTTGGAATAATATTTGCATGTAATGTCATTTCCAGCCGACCTGTCGAACGCAGCACAAACACAGTTTGAACTAACACATGTGACCTGCATGTTGGATCTCTGCAGCGAGATGTTGACCACAGCTGGCAGCGATCTGTCCAGCAACACCTCAGGCGACGTGAAGGTGCAACGTCTCCACGTGTTTAAATCAAACCGCTTCATGATGCAGCATTAAGAACACATTTAGAGTACATCCCCCCAAATCTCTGCTTAAACACCCTCTGTTATTATCGTAAAGTACAGAGGTATGAAAGGGTTATCTGTGCATGACTTGTTAATAAAAAGCAGTCTTCAGTTTTTTTTTAATTTTGGTTAGAAATCACAGACTAAATATATAAAAGTGTTCGTAGCTTCCAGGTCGGAAAAAATAGTTCCGATCCAGAAGTGTCTTCAGCTGCAATACCAGCGAGTGCCACTAGAGGTCGGCTCCAAAAAGCCTCCGGCTCCATAGACTCCCATTCAACTTCTCTCATCAAATCCAAAGTGAATAAAATGTGTCCATCAGTTATCTCGGTGTTGTTAGCTAAAGTCACTCCTTCTTATTAGTTTTCTGGAGGTCCATCTGAAAATAATCCCTCATTCATTAGAAAAGAAGATTCAAGAAGACCTGTTTTTGGGGGCGTGTCTGTTTGATTGACAGGCCTGTGGTGCAGTCAGGTTACAGCTATCGGTGGGCGGGACGTAGTATCGTCAGGTTTCCGATCAGATCGGTCAGATCCACCGCTGGCTCCTCCCCCAGCTCGTCCAAATATGGTCACTTCCTGCTCCAAACCGCTCCGAACTAGTAAGATGGCGACGGCTGAATTCATGTCAGCTGTATCATCTTTGATATTAGTTCACTTTTCCTCGACAACGTTAATTTAAGACGCTGCATTTTCTATTTAATTAATAGAGATATATTTGTGAAAGATTAACACATTTCTGTCTTCGACTAAACAGAAATGTGCTGCTGTGCGATACAGAAAGAAAATAGTTCCTCCAACGAGGGCGTTACTTTGCTTTGTGTTTGATAGCTGCAAAAACAAAGAATATTCTTTATTTACTGGTATGACAACTCTCCGATGGGCCCCAAGGTGGTTTTCTAGATATTCGATATTTTCCTTTATTCATTCTTCTTTTCCTTCTTGTTTCCCCTTCAGAGGCAGACGGAGAAATGCCGCTATGTGGTGGGCAGCGTCCTGAGCGAGGGCGAGGAGAAGCCCGACGAAGAACTGCAGAAGCTCTACGAGAAGTTCGGCTTCAAGGTGTTTTCTCTGCCGGAAGTGAGCCACGCTGTGACCACCAGCTTCCTCTGCACCACCCCTCTGTCCCACGTGCTGGGACCCTACAGGGTGTACCCCCGACTCACATCCTACATCGAGGTACGCACACCGAGAGAACGTGGAAACAGGAAACTGGATTATTATCATTATATTATCATTCGAAGGCTGTTCAGCATCTTGCGCTCGTGCAGATGTTGAATCTTGTTTTAAAAAGAAGCAGTGAAGCATGTCGTGTTTATGGAGAGGTTGCAGTGAAAGGTCTTCATGTTACCTCCTTTTTTTTTTTTTTTTTTTAAAGCCCCTCACTCAAAGACAAGCAGATGTCATGATATGAAACAGTAGAAGAAGAGTTTGTGCTTTTACTGCTGCAGACACCGCTCGTCCTCTTTTCTGCTTCCTGCTCGTCAGAAGACCCTCGATCTCGTTGTTTAATTCATCACATGAGCAGACGAGGTCTTTAAAGGGAATTAAGAATAGAGGAAGTTGTAGGAAATGAAGGCGCGTCCGAGTCCCGCGGCCCATATGGCCCCATGTCCTCGGGACAGGCCGGGAAAAAAAGATATTGACATTTACTGATGACATTTACACACATGGATTCATTTGGGGGCATCCCACTGCATGAATAATACTCTGTGTGTGTGTGTGTGTGTGTGTGTGTGTGTGTGTGTGTGTGTGTGTGTGTGTGTGTGCGCGCATGCATGTGTCAGTCTCCTCACGGGAGGTAAAAAGACTGAAGATGTGTCATCATGTGTGAAACGTATTCTGTATCTCCGTTTCATTTACCTGTTGTTAGTGGAACAAACATCATCTCCCATATTCATGATGATGGAGACGAGTTCACACAGCAGGACGGTTCACGTGTTCCTCTCCACTTCAACCTTTTGTATTTCATCAGTAAACTGCAGGTTTTTTTTTGTTGTTTTTTTTAATTGCTCACATAAAGCGTTTGAACGATCAGCATTTAGAAGTGATGTTGATGGTGCCATTGTGCCACCGGCGAAGTGCTTTGCTGCACCGAGGAAAGTGGGCGCGAGGACGCTGCCAACGGCTTCATCACGCAGCTCTGCCAGCGTTTATCAAAGCCGTGTTCAAATCCACGCTAAAGATAGCCAGCATGTCGTAGGCACCACGTTTCTGAGAGCTTGTGTTGTTGTCTTTCATCCTCTCACAGGATTCTCTTCATTAGGTGCTTTCATTTGTTCAGTAGCTGTGCTGTGTTGTTAGTTTGAGTCCGTATCGACTGCTCTGATGCGTCCGGTGTAAACACCAGCTGCCTCTCGGTCGGAGCTGCCCGACCAGTGATGAGGCGGTGATGTCCCCTGAGCTGGCAGCGCTGGACAAGGTCACTATCGGCTGTAGGCGTCGCTGTAGCATCGACACAATCAGCACCGTCCGATCAGCTGATCATTTAGCAGCTTTTGTTTCTCCTCCGTGGTCTCTGCTGCGCTGTACATACTGTACCCTCAGAGGAAGGACGGAGTGTGCGCTGACGGAGAAAAACGGCCTCCAGGCGACGCCGTAGCATCCCTCCCTGTTCAAATGTAGTCGTATTCCCTCTTTAGAGCCGTAGTGCTGTTACGTAATCGTGGCTGGTGTCAGCTCTTCTCTTTGAAGAGAAAGCGTCCGTTTCTTTTCTCTCACACGTGTCCAGAAGCGTTCGGGTCAACCACCGGACCTGATCAGGTGTCCTCTGATGCTGTACATGTGCTCACAGGACGCCAGCATCCAGTTTACATTGTGGAGCGGCGAGTGCACTGTGTATACCAGAGGGCCATGAATAATGGAGTGTGGTTTAGAGGACGTGTTGGAAATGTGTTCTTATATACTGAAAGTATGATTAATTGAGTAGATTTGTAGTTTGAGGGACTTTGAAAGGAGGGAGACGCTTGTGTGACTTTGTACATTCAGGAGACTTTATTTCTGCACAACTTTGATCTACCAACATCAAAATGGAATTTAAAGCTGCATTTATTGGGTGGGTTGGATGAAGAGACTGAACCTTAACAGAAAGTAATGGACCATAAAATCAAAACGATAAACTAAAAGACTCTAAAATCATCTGTACCACCTGACATGTTTATATTTACCAGCTGATCCTATAATATATCGATTAGTGCTGCTTTTAGGCTTTAAAGGTGTGAGTCACATGAAGTAAACCAGCGTGGAAGTTGACCCGGAGGAGGCCGGCCTCCTGCGGTGCTCCAGTTATCAGCGAGGAGGCCGAGGGTTTCCTTCTGCTCTCTAACACCACCGCAGCTAACCTTTCCTCATCTCTTTCATTCACCACTCAGATTGGTGTTATGGGAGCTTAAAAGATGTGAAGTCGGTGGAAGGTGTCCGCTGTGGTACTGTGGATGTTTTTAAGGTGTTTTCTGGAAACGGAGTTGGATGCCGGAGATGTTGGTCATCTATTTCTGCTGCTGTGTTCAATTCAAACCCGGTGAAAGCAGTGATTGAGTGGCTATGACCACAGGATACTTGGGATTGTATGAAATGGGTGTGAAGGAAGGGAAAATGAGCGGATAAAGAAGTAGCTGTCACACCGTATTAAAAGATTTGAGCAAACCCCTGTTTGATCTTTGTGAAAGCGCCTCTTCAGGACCCACAGCATCACAGCCAATCGTCACTGTGGTATTATTTAGGTGGCTGGCTCAGACAGAAGTGGAGTCGTCCCTGTGAGCAGAAACAAGATGAGAAGCTGATAGCTCCGTTTACTAATCCGTTTATCTGAATCCAGCTTAGAGCATCAGAAAAGCATTTTCTCCCTTTTCACATCGTCATGCCACGGTTCGGTTCACCTCGCAGGTCACACCACAATTACAGCATGTACATAATCAAACACCCTGGAGGGATACTTGATATGAATGCACTCTATTTGTGTCTGTTTTTGTTTTCTATTGTGTTCATAGAAGGAATGTTTAACTGGAGGAGGACGAATCCTGAACAATGCTCACAAACATACAGCTCTGTGAGCAGAACTGGAAAAAAACTCAACACACGATCAACATTTAAGATTCATTTTACAGATTTTTCAAAAAACAAGTGAGTAAAAGTCTGTCCGATTATTTACAGTCGAAGCATCCTGAAGAGTCTAGACCTCGAGTTATTTCTGAAACTACTGGAAGAGCCTTTAACCAATCAGATTTGACCACCAGATGATGGAAGCAACATGTGTGTGGAAATCATAGACTGTCTATAAGTGGACGCAGCTTCCTGGCCAGTGTGGAAGAGCTGTAAAGTGTAAAACCAGTGAGTCTATGGAGCCATTCAACTTCTTTCATAAAATACAAATTCAACACTTTTGTTCTAATTAATTAATATCTATGGAGGAGAAGATGATTCCTCTTCCTCTGTTGTTATTTGCAGGATGTTTTCACTGTTTAACAGTTCATCACTGAACCTCCTACAAGAAGCTCTGAGGCCAAAAGATGAACCGTCATCAACGACTGTCAAATCTTAGCTGATTCTCCAACTGTTGGCGAGCTGGCCGGGAGAAACGCAACTCATCCTGTAAAACCATACGTGCATTAATGATTAGTTTGGATTGGATCCACCTGCAGAGGAACTTTAGAAAGAGACAAGTTGGAGAGAAACCGTCGTCCCATTTCTGTAAAACCTTTATTACTCCCCATGGTGGATCCGAACTGTGGATCCGAACCGTGGATCTTCTCAAACAGCAGCATCGGAGCGGTTCAGGTGTCGCTGTTAATCCTCGTCCGTTTTTATTTCGTGGCACCTTCACGCTTTCACTGTCGCTTCCTCACCTGCACTCGGCTCATGGTTTATTCACCGGCCATCTTCTTTGAAGTTATTATTTGTAAGATTTGTTGTGCTTGTCCGCAGCATTTATATTTAATGTGGGCGGTTGTGATTAGAGGTTAGCCGGTTGAACTGCGCTGATTCCGGTGTAAACAAGAAGCGAGGTGCCCTTCGCTCCGGTCGGACGCTGCTGGGGAGGAATATAAATGTTTAAATGCGTCTGCTCGGTCGTAGCCGGCCATCGTTTCTGCAACAGCAGAGTGAATCCTGAAACGTGGAGTTGTCGTATCGCTGTAAAGACGAAAACCCAGAAAACTCAGCATGCCGTTCGTGATAATGAGTCATAGTGAGTCACAGTGAGTCATAGTGAATAATAGTGAGTCATAGTGAGTTATACTGAGTCATAGTGAGTCAGTGAGTCATAGTGAGTGATAGTGAGTGACAGTGAGTCATAGTGAGTTATACTGAGTCACAGTGAGTCATAGTGAGTCATAGTGAGTTATACTGAGTCACAGTGAGTCATAGTGAGTCATAGTGAGTGATAGTGAGTCATAGTGCGTTATACTGAGTCACAGTGAGTCAATGAGTGATAGTGAGTCATACTGAGTCACAGTGAGTTATACTGAGTCATAGTGAGTCACAGTGAGTCATAGTGAATAATAGTGAGTCATAGTGAGTTATACTGAGTCATAGTGAGTCAGTGAGTCATAGTGAGTGATAGTGAGTGACAGAGAGTCATAGTGAGTTATACTGAGTCATAGTGAGTCAGTGAGTGATAGTGAGTCATAGTGAAGGAGGCGCTGAGGTCTCTCCATCATAAAGTGTGCATGCATGTCAGAAAATCCATCTTTAAAGAAAAGGCACCAGAAGATGTGTTTGTGGGTTTATTCTTACCTCCATGCAGCAGCTGTTGCTCGCTGAACCCGCAGCGTTCTCCTGAAACATCAAATGCTGTTCGTCGAAACCGTTCTCCTTCTAGTTTTCTTGTTTGCCGTCGGTTCAAAAAGGAAAAGAAAGCCGGAGGAAGTCGGATTAACGGTTCTCATAACCAGACGAGTTGTCGTGCAGGTGGAGGATCAAAAAACTCGCCCTCCCGCCACCGCCGCTGCTGGCCGAGGACTTTTATTACAGCTGCTCCTCCGAGTTTATTCAGAAGCTCTTCTTCAGCTCAAAGGAGGCAGCTGAGTGATAATATGAGCCGACTGCTCCACACATGAACTAAAACACCCTCCTGGTTTTTTAGCACACTTCTGTCTCCGACTGAGTCACGCTCGTCCTCGGTGACACGTACACACAGACCATGTATTAATAATAATCTTAAATCATGTTTCGCAGCCATAAAGCCAATTATTTTCTTCTCAACGTCAGGTAAAGGAGTCCTCCCACTCGCTGCCTCTGAATCTCTTCATGTCACCGCTCGGCTTCCTGCTGCCTCGCTGACGGAGTGAGCGCAGGTAGTTTGAGGGTTGAATCGTGCAGATAACAACTCATTTTTTTGCTTTGTTCTGCGTTATATTGACACCATGCAGACGGGACCCTCTGGGGCCGCAGACAGCTGAGCTGTTCAAAGGCTGTTTGGCTACCAGGGTATCTGATTATCTATTCAGGATTATTTTCAGGCTTTGTTCTCAGGTTCCTTTTTTTCCCTTTTGTCCTGCGTCTCCCACCTGTCTCATTGTACAAAGTATGTGATAATGCAGTATGCTAATAGGCTCTCCTTTTGGTAATTGTTTTGTATGCTGCTTGGTGCAAGGGGCGGAGGGAGGGGGGGGTCCACGTGGGACAGCAAACATGTTTTGACACAAGAAACAAGGTCAGTGCGTCTGAGTGTTATCTTGGAAAGAAAACACTTTAATATGAAGGAATAGTTTTTGGAGAATTTCAACTATTTTTCTGAGCCAGAGTGATGAATATCCCAGATGTCTGCTGAAGCTGCCTCACTTTATGGATATATGTGGGATCAGACAGGAGCTCCTCAGCATATGGTGCATTTTGAACTGCATGCTGGGGAGATTTTTCCTCTCAGAAGAACCATAATAAACACAACTTTAGTATTTCACAGGACTGGTGAAACTACCCAGAGACAGCAGCAGCTTTCTGTCTGGGATCATAACCATGAGGCTTTGTTTTCTGTCATCAGACCGGAGCATGAAAGGCTCTAAAGGGGGAGAAAGAGGGGGAGGGGGCAGAGGGGGAGGGGCAGGGGGAGGCAGAGGTGGAGGTGTGGCAGCGCTGCATCTCTCCATCTCTCCCTCCTGCTCTCCCTCCCTCTCTCCCCTCTCTCCCTCTCTCCCTCCCTCCCTCCCTCTCTCCATCTCTCCCTCCCTCCCTCCCTCCCTCTCTCCATCTCTCCCTCCCTCTCTCCCTCCATCTCTCCATCTCTCCCTCTCTCCATCTCTCTCTCTCTCTCTCCTCCCTCTCTCCCTCTCTCCCTCTCTCCCTCCCTCCCTCTCTCCATCTCTCCCTCCCTCCCTCCTCTCTCC
>NW_027185229.1:1365000-1505000 GCF_022577435.1 Embiotoca jacksoni | reverse complement strand
GTCTTTACAGAACAAATTGTGTTTCTAAAACTAAAAGAAATATGGATTTAAGCTTATCGTAGTGCTTTTATTGTTTTCCCACACTTTTATTTAACCACCTCTCTGAGCAGCATTCGATATGATTCTGACTTTCTGTTACTTGCAGCAGGAAAATACTTTAAATTGCATAGTTTGAAACAAAATAAGTCGTTTAACTTGTATTTGCTTTGGGATTGTTTCCTATCCGGAGCGGTCTTTTATTCGCAGCTACCATGAAGCACGCAGTTTAGTTTTATTTCAGCGTTGAGCCAATAGTTTCAGGAGTTCAGTAGTAAAAGTTGATTTGCACGTGTCGGAGTCAGGATGTGGGTCGTGGCGGTCAACTGGGTCTGAACCAGCGGGGTCGACGCTGCCGTGGAGTCTGACGCCAATAATCATCATGCAGCAGCTCCACGAGTCACTTCATAGACATAGACATGAATTAACTTCAGCTCACCGTGAGCTCAGATTCACAGTCGCAGTCGACTTCATGGGCAGACGGAGTTTTCTCATAATAAAAGGAAGTCTTGTTTGTTTTCTTAAGGGGAGCAGATACTCTTGAGAAATTAAAAACATAAATTAGTTTGCATGAAAAGCTTCCATATAAGAATTTAATTATTGTAAAACTAAGAACCTGATTTCACACCAGAGCGTGTAATACACCTCTAAGTTCACCAAACTATGTGCAAGTAACGTTTTCTACGTCTTATAAATTACTCAATGATTATTTATGTAACTTGGATATGTTACATTATGCAAGTAACTTACCTAAATTAATAAAAAGCCTTCTCATGGAGTCAAACACCGTCCTCCTGTCTCGGGCCCTCCAACCACTCCTGACCTGCAGACTTTAGTTCTAGTTTGTACTTTATCTATATTATATATATTATATACTATATATATATATATATATATATATATATAACTATTATCCATATTGGATAATCCTGACCACCCTCTCCACCTGCTGCAGGGACAGAGGAGGACGTTCTCCAAAAGACTCCTCCAGCTCCGCTGTCACAAGGACAGATACAGGAGATCGTTCCTGATACAGGAGATCGTTCCTGATACAGGAGATCATTCCTGATACAAGAGATCATTCCAGATACAGGAGATCATTCCTGGTACAGGAGATCATTCCTGATAGAGGAGATCATTCCTGATACAGGAGATCATTCCAGATACAGGAGATCATTCCAGATACATGAGATCATTCCTGATACAGGAGATCATTCCAGATACAGGAGATCATTCCAGATACAGGAGATCATTCCAGATACAGGAGATCATTCCTGATACAGGAGATCATTCCAGATACAGGAGATCATTCCTGATACAGGAGATCATTCCTGCCCACTGCAATAAGACTGTACAATAACTCACCTCTGGCAAAATCCATCACACAACAATAACACTGTTGACTGTGTTTCTTGGTTGTTTGTATATAATATATATAGATATATACTGTACTGTATATACTGTGCATTTTATATTTTTTCTATTATTCTATTATTATCTATTGCTTCTGTATGCTGCTGTAGTGAAAAAATTTCCCCTCGGGGATTAATAAAGTAACTACCTAACCTAAGCTAAGCTAACCTACTTTAGTCACATGACTTCCATCATATGATCTGCTTCTTCAAACTGCTTCTTACACATGCGTGTACTTGTCACGCCTACAGGTGAGGCAAAACGTGACACTGACACGGTATTCTCTATGGGACTGATGGGTAATAATAACAGGAATAATAATAATAATAATTAAAGCTTGAAGGATTGATTAACACGCCAACACCTGTCGGGGGGGCGAGCCAGATGTTGTTGGACGCCTCTGTGACTTGTTCTGTTTTTTAGACGTTATGTTTTGCACATTTTCTACCACTTCCTGTGTCCACTATGTTTCACTGTGTCGATTTCAGCTGGATCTCTCCATCTCTTATTATGCCACGCCACCTCCCTGCCACGCCACCTCCCTGCCTCACCACCTCCCCACCTCCCTGCCACGCCACCTCCCTGCCTCACCGCCACGCCACCTCCCTGCCACACCGCCACGCCACCTCCCTGCCACGCCACCTCCCTGCCTCACCACCTCCCTGCCTCACCACCTCCCTGCCTCACCACCTCCCCACCTCCCTGCCACGCCACCTCCCTGCCACGCCACCTCCCTGCCACACCGCCACGCCACCTCCCTGCCTCACCACCTCCCTGCCACACCACCTCCCTGCCACGCCGCCTCACCACCTCCCTGCCACGCCGCCTCCCTGCCACACCTTCTCCCTGCCACGCCGCCTCACCACCTCCCTGCCACACCACCTCCCTGCCACGCCGCCTCACCACCTCCCTGCCTCACCACCTCACCACCTCCCTGCCACACCACCTCCCTGCCACGCCGCCTCACCACCTCCCTGCCACACCACCTCCCTGCCACGCCGCCTCACCACCTCCCTGCCACACCACCTCCCTGCCACACCACCTCCCTGCCTCACCACCTCGCCACCTCCCTGCCACACCGCCGTGGGTGAGCAAATATTAAACAGATGCCTGATTACTCAGAAAAACCGTCTCGGTGGAACATTCGGCGGCTAATCCTCCAGTCTGTGGCCGCGGAGACGCCGGAGCTGATGTGTCACAAGAGATCAGCTGTTGACATTTCCTGAAATCTTCTACGACTTTTGCTTTCCTGTCACTCGGTTTTACGGCTGCGGACCTCTTCCTCCCTCCGTGTGTGTTTGGGAGTTGTGTTTCCAGTGGATGCACACCAAGATGCTGGACTTATGTAAAGTAGCCGTGCAGACATGCACCGGCCTTCCGGGTGTTTCCGTGCCAACAGGAAGAGAAAGGACTCGTATTATGAGGGGAGACGGGGCGTGCTGTGTTTATGCTGGAAACGTGCTAATAGTCTGGCAACACTATGCTGGATGCTGTGGGAGTGCAGCTTGTTCCACGGTGATTCACGGCTTCGTGTCTGCTTCGTTTTGCATTCTTGTTGGTTCCCCTTTAAAATATGCTCTGTGTTGGAAGTTATTACCACAACTACAGTTGGACAGCTTCCTAGTACAAAGAAAATCTTAGAAAATACTCAGATTTATGACATTTTCTAAGAGTTTCCCCTCAAAGTTCAGACTAGATCCTGATAACGATGGAAGATATTGACGGAACATTTCGGCCATGAAGAGAGCTCCTCGGGGGGAAACGGTGAGGAGGACTTTGAAGAGGTTTAATCAGAGGAGAAAATGACAGTTGTCCATCATCAGCGATCACACAGACGTTCCATTTCTGGAGGTCACCGACCACTCGGTGTCATTATCACACGGAGATCAGCAGTCACACCTTTTAAAAGGGTCGTCACGGCGACCAGCAAGGTCCGCCGCACCTCGCCACTCGGATAATAGTCTGTCTCTTCTCGCTCAGACTTTCGAGGAGAATCTTTCTTAATCATTCCTCAGCTACGACGCCGGTAGATATTTGAACCCAACGTAGGAGCTCTGTGAGAGGAGACCGGTTGTGAATACGACTGCAGATTTAGAAACTCGACCTTTCTTTGGATTTCATTCGTGGTTCACATACTTTATCCATTAACCAGCACTCTGAGCATCAGCATCATAAATCAAATCGTTATGTCGCATACACATCCGACATACAAACAAACATAGAGCCTGAAGTATCTTGCTGTCGGCCCATTTCGAGGTTAAAATGACTTTTAGCAAGTAAAACCAAACACAACACAGAAAGCAGGGCCTCATAATACGTATTATTTCAGAGGCATATTTCTATTGAATAACCTTGAATCGTTTTTTGCCCTCACCCAATATATTCTGTGAAGCTCAATCTTACTCTTATTCAAATATATTCTGTAGTGAGGCTGCAGAATCCTTTGGTTTCATCTTCAAATCGTAGATCAGGACGTCTTATTTCACTCTTTTCAAACAGATGTTTGGCTGCTCACCATGAATCGTGTCCACCGCGGTAACTCTGTGCACAGCACGCTAGCTAGCTCTGTGCTAGCTCTGTGGAAGCCCTGTGCTAGCTCTGTGGTAGCCCTGTGCTAGCCCTATGGTAGCCCTGTGCTAGCTCTGTGGTAGCCCTGTGCTAGCTCTGTGGTAGCCCTGTGCTAGCCCTATGGTAGCCCTGTGCTAGCCCTATGGTAGCCCTGTGCCAGCTCTGTGGTAGCCCTGTGCTAGCTCTGTGGTAGCCCTGTGCCAGCTCTGTGGTAGCCCTGTGCTAGCCCTATGGTAGCCCTGTGCTAGCTCTGTGGTAGCCCTGTGCTAGCCCTGTGGTAGCCCTGTGGTAGCCCTGTGCTAGCCCTGTGGTAGCCCTGTGCTAGCCCTATGGTAGCCCTGTGCCAGCTCTGTGCTACCTCTGGGCTAGCCCTGTGGTAGCCCTGTGCTAGCCCTATGGTAGCCCTGTGCTAGCTCTGTGCTACCTCTGGGCTAGCTCTATGTTGCAGGGAGTCTTGCATGTGAGATGTTTAGTTTAATTCTAAACTGAATGAAAACTAAAGATTTGTACTGTAACTTTGGTTTTATTCAAATGTTTTTTATAAAATTGGAATTAAAATAAAAGAGTATTGTTCAAGTCTTTTTAAACGATGGTCGGCCCCGACTACAAATGAAACATCATCTTTAAAGCAACTCTTCTTACAATCCACAGTATCTCCGCTGTTATCTGATCTTTCTTGCGACCTCTCAGGTATTTACATGAAACTCAGATTGTTCTTTATTTTCCCGCCACCGATGAACAGGACGTCCAGGTGTGACGGGAGGATTGTAGGTAGATGACTGTAAGACGAGAACAAGGTTTTCTGTATCCTCTTCTGTATGAAAACCTCCTTGAAAGCAGCTGTGTTGGAGCTGAGCGGAGGTCTCCGACCGAATGAGGACAAATGACGTGAAACTCTCGGATAAAACCCTGAATCTTAATCTTCTGTCCTCCGTCGTCGCTCCTGCTTCGTCCTCGGCGCCTCCCTCGCTGCCCTCCTGCAGCTCCGGCACCTCCCGGGGAATTAAAGAGCTTCAGAGCTGCCGTGTTGTTTCATGTGAGTGATTGTCAGAGACCGTCTCCGCCGTCCATTTCACCTTTGAAGCTCTCGTCTGATCTTGTAGCTTCACTGAAAAATAAAATGTGAAGGAAATAAGAAAGACTCAGTTAGATAATGAAATTAAGTCAATTCAAATAATTGTCACTCTGAATCTTTATGCAGGAGATTATTCATTAAAGTGGACACCGTTCGACTGCTGTGTTACAGGAGACGTGTTTTCAGATTTTTTGAAATTTGTTTTTATTTTTTTATTGTCTTTCCTCCGAATGGTGTTTGTTGAACTTTGTGACCCAATTTGCAGCTCTGGATTGGTGTCCCATCTGTGGCCCAATTCATCTTCAAACCTGCTGAAACAACACACCGATCTGAGAAACCGCTCGTATTGATTCTTCAACGACGACTCTGCGGGCGATCCGATCTGTCGTAGTAATTTCTGCCTTTATTGAATTCAGCGTGGGGACGTTTTTTAGAGGCAGTTTGTCCAACATAATACCTTTTAATGAAGTCTCTACTGCTCACTCAGTGTGTGTGTGTGTGCGAGAGAGAGTTTGTGTTTTCTTTCCCTTCCTGTTTGTTAATTCTCAAAGGCAAGAATTGACTTCTCCTTTATGTGGCAATTATTCCGGAGCGTTCACTGACATCCTGTGAAAACCTGAAACGTTCATGTTTGGACTGTTGGAGAAAAAAAAACACCGAGACACACGGAAAACTACAGAACCGTAACGCGGCGACGTTGCTAACCACTGCACCTCCGTGCCATCTTTACCCGAGCCGGACCCGAGGACGGCTGCAGCATCATGTCGGCCATGTTTGTTCATAGCGTGAAGCACCAGGAACAAGCAGCTTTATTCATGAACATTCGCTTACGACGGTGGATCCACACGTGTTGAGACTGCTCCTGTTGCGCGGGAATGGTGTGCAGCACGGTGACGTGCACGGAGCAGAGCGAAGCTGCAACCTTCATGAGTATTTATTCCAAGTTTGGCCGCTTAATCAACATCAGCACCTGAGTTACACGCTTTTTTCCTGCCCACTGGTTCGAGCGTGTCGGAGATTTCTCCCCGGACACGTCAAACTCAGTAAGTGAAGCGACGAGTCGGTCGACTTGTTTCTGAGTGACGTTCTCGTTTCAAGAGGGGCGGAGCTTCACTGCCCGAGACCGGAGAAGGCGTGTTGGGTCAGGAGACACCAGCTGGGTTTTTATTTGACGTAGGCGGGTTGTGTCACCGTGAATTCGTCCCCCAAAGTCAGACTGTCAACACCGAGTTCCACTGGGACATTAAAATGTTCCTGGACTGTTGCACGGTGGCAGTTTGGTTCTGCAACATGACAACGTGCAAGTTTCTCACCCTCAACAACCGGATTTTCAGCTCCCTATGATTTCTTTCTGTTCCCCATAAAACATCAAATTCTCACGAACTTTAATCTGGGCTTTCTGCTCAAATTTCAGCCGAAGTCTCTGCCAGTGTTCCCGTTAACGTGCGTCACTCGGGTGCTGATGTTGATCAAGCTCCGCCCCTCCTCCGGACACGGCAGCGTGCAGCAGTCTGAAACGTTTTGATCCGCTGCAAATTAACATGAGAGAAGAGACGAATGTAAGGAGCTCCCGCTGTGACGCTGCGTGATTGACGGCTTGACCGCAGGCAAGTAGTGATACGTAAATGTGACGGTATACAGTTTGTATGAGGCACCGCTGTGGTGCAGCAGTGAAGGAGTGGTGGGGAGATGCATTGTCACCAGTCAGCACACGCATGTTAACACGCATGTTGACCAACACATTCACACGTTCACACCGACAGATGAGTACAGGCAGGAAACCTGCATATTCCACTTCAGTCATGTTTCACATTGATTATTTTTCTCCAGTTCACCAACTAGTTGCTGAAACTTATTTAATTTTCTGTAACTGAAGACGGACACGCTGATGTCGACCACATTCGCCTCATTTCCGTGTTTGCCGGCGTGTAAAACCTGTTTGCAGCTGAAATTGCAGAAGAAAATGAGCCATCAGCAGCCGGTGTAGAAAGCAGGAGCATCGCCATCCTTCACGTGTCCCAGTCAGTTAAACACCGCTGGTTCACAGCTCAAAGTCAGCTGAACATCTCCATATTCACCAATGTTGTTAAAATATGGAGCAATACATCTCAACAACGACCTCCAACCAGGGCAAGTCGAAGGTTTTCCAGAATGTAAAAAGCAACCGTGCATTAAAATCATTGGTGCAAATGAAGATACAATAAATCTGTTGCTGTTTTGACTTGCAGAGTAGAAATCATGTCAAAATCCGACTGCCAGACTTCTACATGTATGTTAGCTGCATGTGTAGCGTGAAGTAGAAGTACTGTCCGTGTGCTGCAGCGCGACGCTCTCGGCTCGGCGCTGGACGTCACCAATCTGTGTTGAAACCGGCGAGACGTCGGAGAAACACTTTACGGGTGCAAATATTGATTCTGTTTATTCGCCCGCTGCGGTCGGATATTTACTCTGATTAGGATCAAACATTCAAACCAGGAAGACTTTGCTCCAACATGTCAGCCGTATGTCACAGTCAAAAAAATACAGACTTAAACATGTTAATATTAATATTTATCAGGATGTAAAGCTACGTCCCTTTTAGGACATTTGTTTATCACTTTAAACACCGTTGTTCTCCAAGTTCAACAAATAAATAAATAAAATATGAATCAAATATTTCCATAATATCCTTCAACTTGCAATTTTTTCTAATTTCCACAATTTTACTGCAAAAAAAAAAAACCTCACTGAAAACTCCACAAGTTACATCTCAGTTTTTGACGAAAATGTATTTGTGATTTTAGAGAAAATCTCCTGCAAACTCAAACATTTTTAATCAAAACAATCACAAAACAAACTCCTGGAGGAACTGATTTACACTTTTTCCCCAAGTTTAATTTATTGTAGTTTGACTTCCTGAATGTATTGATATAAATCTATTTCAGTCGACATGCTCCTCCCCTTTCTCATCTGCATGTTCCTGTTTTTAAAGTCCATGTCGCAACATGTGACAACAACAACAACAACAACATCGGAGCTAACCGACATGCTGAAAACCTGAAGTCTCAATAATTATTTGAATAATTCAATAATTCAGCCTGCTTGATTCCTTTTCTTGGGTTTTAGCCATTTTGAAGTCGGATCCAAATGTTCCACCCAGGCAAGTTTACCTCCAGCAGCATTTAGCGAAGGCGCCATCGCTGCTAAACAATCAGCTCGTTTATATTCCTTTAAACCAATCACAGTGTTGTTTTCACCAGAATGATAAATAGGTGCAGCCAGACCGTTCTCCAAAGTTAGGTCCTCTTGTGTTCACTAGAAAAGACGTTTAGATGTCTTTTAATCGGATCTCTGTATTTTAGTTTCGGGAATATTTTCAGGATATTTTGCGTGAAAATTGTTTAGAAAGTGAGAAGAATAAACCTTAACAATGAATTTACTAGCGTTCAAACCAAATAATCCAGTTGCACTGTGATTCATGAATAATAATTTGGTGTTTTCCAAAGTAAATGAAGTGGTTGTGTGTGAAGTTCTGGTCTTGTTGGGTGTGCGTGTCACTGGAGCTCCTGTTGCTTTGACCTGTTTGTGAAGCTGCTGAAGGCATGTTTGGGAGATGAGTGGTGCTGATGAAGACTCGCTGTCTCTGCTCCACATCTTCACCATCACAACCAGGAAGCAGCAGAAGCCTGAGACGAGTCAGATTTGGGTTTTTTGTGGGTGTAGTGAAGCTTGAATGTCCCCGAGAACGTGTGGATATGAATGTTGGAAAAAGGGTTTATGTGCTTGCATGAATTTATGTCAATCGGGTAGGCGTGTGTGCCTGTGGATATGTGTGTGTGTGTGTGTGTGTGTGTGTGTGTGTGTGTGTGTGTGTGTGTGTGTGTGTGTGTGTGTTAGCTGTAGAAATCATGTTTTCCATGTCACCAAGTGTGTACGAAGTGAACCGGGCCCCGGTGGTGTGTGAGCTGCTCCATTAGATCAGGGCGGTAAATTGATTGTAAGCGTGTCGTTGTCTCCATCAGAAAGTGCCAGTGATTGCGGAGGCGGCTGAGCGTGCTGGCGCCTAATTTGATCACTCAGTAGCTAATGCAATCTGCGTTACGGCAGCTCCCGCAGATTGGGATTAATGTGCCAATAGGCCGAGCAGCAATGGAGAGGCGGAGGAGAGTTAGACGGGCGGCAGACGACGCGTGCAGCCTGGTGATCAATAGAAGTTACCGGATGACAGAATCCTCCGTTCATCCGCCGGACCAATCCATCGGGAAACTACAGACAGCACGGGGAGGCGGTGTTACTCAGCTGCACACCATCTTTTATCAACTGTAGTTCAAATATAAACATTTGATCATTATTATAACAAAATAATAGTATAACAGTTGAAAAAGCTGCAAGCTGGATGTTTGTCAGCATGTTTAGTGTCTTATTTTGAAGACAAAATGGAAAGAAAAAAAGCCTCAAGGAAGAAATTTACATTTTAAAGTTTGAATCTTTCAAATGTTTCATCTGTGTTTGTGCTCAATGTTGTTTGGAAGACTTCAACTGGCAAAATCACATAAGATACCTTTGAAATGAGTAAATCCAGCAGAAATCTGAAGACCTTTCTTTAATCTCCAGTGCTTTCATCCTTCCGGTATGTTTTTTACAGTTATGTATTCAGTTGTGCGTCAGAGTCTAACTAAACTTCACAGTAAGTTGGACTTGTATTTGTTGACTAAACTGAATTCAGACTGACCTCGTATGAGTTTTGGAGGCCGGAGGAGCTGGTCGGTGATAATAAGCGTCCTGCCTGTCCACTCCCATTATCTCCCGTCACATTCACTGCTGAACCCAAATGCCACATTAGCATGCCTGAGCCTCGTCCCACCGGCATCCCGCTGACAGCTTTCATACCTGAGCTGCCTCTAGATCTCCCATTCAGACGAGCTCCAGCTTCCATCATGGTTTATGCATCCGCTCGCTCTTCATGGATCTGTCGCAGAAAATGGCACACGGTGGAAAATGTTGTGCTTTGTTCAGAGGAAAGTCTGCTTCTGTTCCTCCAGCTCAACTCAGGAAGATGGAGGAGGGCTGTATGATCAGTAAATATGTAATCTACGATGTTCAAAAGCAAATTCATATTTTGAACCACACAATATTGGCCAGTTGCTCCAGCAAATTGCAATAATTAACGCAAATTTAAGCAAAATTCCTTCAATTTTTCAACAAAAAGTGTCGATTTACGGCCGAGTAAAAGTTTTAAAGTAGTCTTTCCAAACAAAACTCGCTTTATTACCAAAAATAACTTCCTCCTGGAGGGACCGACTGGCCACGATAAAGTCAGCGTACGCATGTTAGAGTATTTTCTTCTAGTTTATTCAAACTGAAACACATTCAGGCCGTCTTCAGTTGAACAGGTTTGATTCTCTTTAGAAGGATGAAAGCTGCGGTTCATCCCTCATCCTTCACCATCAGAGCCGGCGTGTCGTGGTCAGCAGTTTCCTCCGTAAGGGATGAAGAGGGTCCGTCACACTGTGTGAAATCTTTATTACCTTTCAGGCATTTATTATCTAAAGAGGTTTAGAGAGGAGACATGAGGAAGTTGATCTGCAGCTACAGGTGGTCGTGCAAATGGAGATGTTTCGTTGGCTTTTCCAAAAGTGGTAGGTCGATGTGGAAAACATCAAATTCACCTTCGACACCATTGTATTCATTTTGAAATCCGACAAATGAGATGATGAGAGGCGTAGTTAATCTGATCCTGAAACGTCCTCCAGCAATGAAACGGGATCAGGTTTAATTGAAAGTGCTCAGCAGGAGCATTCAACAACAGTTCAGAGAAATGACTTGAAACTGTTCCTGAAGCCGTTTGAACGGCCAGCCGTGCTGCTTCTGTCCTGCAGCCGTGCAGAGGTGGAGGCTGACACTTTACTGAGTAAACCGACATTAACACCCTCACAGCACAATGAATCCTCCGTAAACACCAATTTAAGCCGTTAGAGCTTATTATATCTATATTTTGTTGACATTTTTAAACTTTAAACCTTTTCACAAAAGACATTTTCTACGTTTGATGATTGTTTTCGTTTTGTTGTGACTACGGTGGTCTGACCTGTTCTTCCTGTTGCAGTGAAAACATACTTGAGATAGAGACGTCTTTTACATCTGAAACACAGGATCTGGTACTTTACCCAGTATTCATTGTAATATAACTAAATTGTGCAACTAATTAAAAACAAAATATTTCAGTCCTTTCAGGAAATCTTGTAATCGCAATAAATAATACAAATGTTTGCAGGAGCTTGCAATTTAGCAAAATTCCCACGATTCTTCCGCAAAAATGTCGTCAACAGAAGCTCAGCTGGAATATGACGTCATAGTAATTCTTTCAAAGTAGTAGTAGAAACACGGAAGTACAAGGCATTCTGGGTAATGTAGTCTCATTGAAATGAGGAACATGTTCAATGAGTTTTCTCCACTTCCAGCTGAGAGACTGAACTTTGTTTTAGTGTTGAATGAATGTGATTTAAAGCATGTAAATGTCTTATTCTGACAGCAGATGTGTTCTTTGTTCTGTATTTCAGTCACAGACGGTTTGTTCTGGAAACATTCATCACTTTAGACTCTTTTTATCACTTTGAGCCACGTGATGCTTCTCTAAGTTCAATAAATACATTAAAAATGTTCCCTCTCAAGGGCAGATGAGATATTTTAACATTCAACGTGCAACAGTTGAAGACCCCCCCCCCCCCCCCCCCCCCCTCACATGCTCACTCTAATTCCCCTGTTTGTCCACCGGGGGCTGGAAACATTATGAGCAGCAGGAAAGGTTAATTCTACATAGAAATACAGTCAGAGTCAAACCGCTCTGAGATGATGCTCTCATATGACACACACACACACACACACACACACACACACACACACACACACACACACACACACACACACACACACACACACACACACACACCTGAAAGCAGTTTGTCCAGCAGCAGCAGGATGACCGTAGAGCTTCATGCACCTCCAGGCCAGACGTCCTATCAACAAGTGACTCAATCCAGACCTGAGTTGTCCAGCAGTGTAATGAGAGATGAACATAGTGTACAGCTGATCAAACCCCCCCTTCCTCCTCCCCCCACCCCCGACCTGGGGTCCCTCGTAGTTGCCGACTGAGTGCTCGTTCCTCTGTGAACTGGAGTGCAGACGGCTAGCGGGGCAACTTTATTAATGCCATTCAGGAGGCTGTCGCTCAGAGCTGTGTGTGTGTGTGTGTGTGTGTGTGTGTGTGTGTGTGTGTGTGTGTGTGTGTGTGTGTGTGTGTGTGTGTGTGTGTGTGTGTGTGTGAGTGAGAGAGAAATACCATCAGCATCTTCACGCCGCTGAGCGGTTTACCAAGCAGGATGGCAGACGGTGATGGGACGCAGCCGAGCGCGGTGAGCAGGAGGAGGGAAAGTATGTCGACCACTAGACTGCTAAACATCCTCCTCTTCCTCCTCCTCCTCCTCCTCCTCCTCCTCCTCTCTGTGTATTTATGGCTTCTAATATGTGTGGCGGCTGCAGATGACACGTAGCTCACCTGCTGAGTTGAAGCCTGAAGGAGCAGACAGACTCTCTGCAGCAGGACGCCACTCAGCTGCTCTGCAGGCGTGAAATGAAGGAGATGATATGAAGATAAGCAGCAGGACATGAACCGGTCGCAGCTCAGTAAATAATACAGCCAGGATTTAAAGAACAAGTTCACCACATTTCCTCAAGTCTGTTTTTAAACGGTACTCGCGTGCTCATCAGTGTTATTGGCTTCCTTCCTAATGTGAGAGATCTGCAGCCACTGATTGGCTTAAATTCTTCTGCTCCAGGTCCACCTGATGTTAAACAGCAGTTGATGTGATCGCAAATGTTTGATTTTGTGGTGGATTTTTTTCAAAAAGTTTGATGTCATTTTTTAGTTTTTTGCAGTAAAATTGCAAAAATTGTTGTTTTTTTTTAAAAACATAAAGCATTTTTTTTAAATAATTCTGCTGCACATCACCGAAAATTTTTACTTCTCATCTTTTTTTAATGTATTTATTGAACTTAGAGAACCATCACCACAAACCGCGTCACTTCCTGTTCAGCAGTTTGTTTTGGTGGTGAGAGGAGAGGGGGCGGAGCCTCGATGATTGGAAATGAGGACTTATTTTTGGTAATAAAGTGAGTTTTGTTTGTCCAAAATCACAGCTGCAGTTACCACTTATCACCACAGGTGTCGCCAAAGACAACAAAGCAGAGATCCACTTGATTGTAACTTTAAAACAAACTTTACTGAAGTCTCATTTTAGTTTCTGCTCACATATTTCAAAATGTATTTTTGCAAAAACAATTGTGAGAATTTCTTCATATTTCTAACATTAGAGTCGTATTAGGAAGTTTATCTTATTCCATAACTGTGTTGTTTAAGAAGTGATTTAGACCCGAGTGCAGGTCTGATGTGTGTTTGTTATATTTACGAACGACAGTAATCAGATATACATTTAATTATGTGCACTTTATTATGTAATTTATCTGTTTTCTTCCTGAATCGGATGTAAACTGATGATATCAGCCGTAGAAGGAGCTGGAGTGTGTGTGTGTGTGTGTGTGTGTGTGTGTGTGTGTGTGTATGTGTGTGTGTGTGTGTGTGTGTGTGTGTGTGTGTGTGTGTGTGTGTGTGTGTGTGCGCGTTTGTGTGTGCAGGCGTGCTGCTTTGCCTTTGCACATGTCTGCTAATTGGAGGGAGATTGTGCTATAAATAGAGTTTTATTGGAACCTTTTATACCGAGTGGCAGGTCGAGTTTATTGCAGACATGTTCCTCCTCACAGTGCGGTGCTGTGTGTGTGTGTGTGTGTGTGTGTGTGTGTGTGTGTGTGTGTGTGTGTGTATGTGGGAATGAACAGGCGTGTTACATTACATAGGTTGAATGAGGTAATGAGCGTCGGTGGAGGACGCTGTACATTAATAACGTGAAATAAAACCGTAACACTGTGCTGAGCCTTCATTCATCTCCTGCTGTCAGCTGTGACGAATACTTTCATATGGACACCCCCCCTCCGAGACTCGTTGGCAGCTTATTGTTCTCCATATTTTCCATGTCTGGGGAACCTTTTTTTTGTATTTGGCTGAAAATGAAGATAAATAGTCTCTATGTTTTGTGTGGCGAGCAGGGAACAAATTTACATTTTCTTCTCCCCCTCACTCATTTGCATATCTGCTCATTTGGCCGCTGGACTCTGTGTTGTGTTCACTTCCCTGTTGACACAGTCTAATGATGTAGAGATTCAAACACTCAAAGAACACCACCAGGTCATTAGGCACTTTTATTCCTCATATCAGGCGTCGCTCCAGGATTTGATATTCAATATGTCTATTGGTATTATATATACAGTATCATATCTGGTTCTCTGAGGAATTCTACAGCTTTTATTTCCAAGAGCTCATTTAATTTCCTCACATTAAATCTATTGGTAAGCAGGAGAATCCATTTGGGTTTTCTGTGTTTTTGATCTTATTTTATTTAGTTTTTTTGGCAGCAGTCCAGCAGCTTTGTGAGTCATCTTTTGAAATGTTTCATCATTTCACTATTATTTTTAACACAGTTTTCATCGCTGTCACAAATCCAATTAACGTGATGAGGTTGACTCAGGGGTAAAACCTTTTTTAAGAACCCCAGAAAACCACCAGCTGGAACAACAGCATTAATGTAAGTTGTTTTTAAGAGGTAACCTGGAACTAAATTTGTTCCCGTTTAAAAAAGGAACAACATCCAAAGGAGAAATCTCCTCTTTGCTGAAGAACTTTTCCAACCTGTCCATCATATTCAGAAAGAAGAATTTCTGGGCCTAAACGATGACAGAACTTAATGGATTTAATTAAAGTTTGATCCCTCAGAATCCTTTTTAGAGCAGCTGGCTGTCGTGACTCCGTTGGTAAAAGGTTTGTTTTCACTAGAGAACATTTGCCAATTAAGACTATTACTTAGCTGTACGTCGGTAGAAGGGGAACTCTTATTTTTACTTTATTCTTAATTATAATAGTCAGATTCTGTCCGTCACCATCTTTGCTAGTTTGGAGCAGGAAGTGACCATATTTGGACGAGCTGGGGGAGGAGCCAGCGGCGGATCTGACCGATCTGATCAGAAACCTGACGATACTACGTCCCGCCCACCGATAGCTGTAACCTGACTGCACCACAGACCTGTCAATCAAACAGACACGTCCCCAAAAACAGGTCTTCTTGAATCTTCTTTTCTAATGAATGAGGGATTATTTTCAGATGGACCTCCAGAAAACTAATAAGAAGGAGTGACTTTAGCTAACAACACCGAGATAACTGATGGACACATTTTATTCACTTTGGATTTGATGAGAGAAGTTGAATGGGAGTCTATGGAGCCGGAGGCTTTTTGGAGCCGACCTCTAGTGGCACTCGCTGGTATTGCAGCTGAAGACACTTCTGGATCGGAATCATTTTACAGACCTGAAGCTACGAACTCTTATATCCATTTTATATTTTTTTCCCTTTCATATCCAGTCTGTGGTTTTATATCCAGTCTGTAGTTTTTTTTTTTATCCAGTCTGTGGTTTTATATCCAGTCTGTAGTTTTATATAAAGTCTGTAGTTTTTTTTTATCCAGTCTGTGGTTTTATATCCAGTCTGTGGTTTTATATCCAGTCTGTAGTTTTATATAAAGTCTGTAGTTTTATATCCACTCTGTAGTTTTATATCCAGTCTGTAGTTTTATATCCAGTCTGTAGTTTTATATCCAGTCTGTAGTTTTATATCCAGTCTGTAGTTTTTTTTATCCAGTCTGTGGTTTTATATCCAGTCTGTAGTTTTATATCCAGTCTGTAGTTTTTTTTATCCAGTCTGTGGTTTTATATCCAGTCTGTGGTTTTATATCCAGTCTGTAGTTTTATATCCAGTCTGTGGTTTTATATCCAGTCTGTGGTTTTATATCCAGTCTGTGGTTTTATATCCAGTCTGTGGTTTTATATCCAGTCTGTGGTTTTATATCCAGTCTGTAGTTTTATATCCAGTCTGTAGTTTTATATCCAGTCTGTAGTTTTTTTTATCCAGTCTGTGGTTTTATATCCAGTCTGTAGTTTTATATCCAGTCTGTAGTTTTTTTTATCCAGTCTGTGGTTTTATATCCAGTCTGTGGTTTTATATCCAGTCTGTGGTTTTATATCCAGTCTGTGGTTTTATATCCAGTCTGTGGTTTTATATCCAGTCTGTGGTTTAAACACATCCAGTGTGACAAGAATTCATGTTGACTTGGGACCAGTTTTATTATTTTAGTTAAAAACATTAAATATAAGGAATAATATCTGGTAGTGACGCAACATGATAATTCACATACAAGATGAATGTCTGTGACTACAGGCCATAAAAAGCCTTCTGAGTGTTTGTTTAAATTGTTTTGAGAATCATAAATATTTATGTTTGCATCTTGAGGCCTCCTGACGACTTAGAATTTAATCAGGCGCTTTTATTTTTACAAGTAAAAACAACCTAAAAACCAGCACCTCGTGAAATGAGTGGGTGAATCGCAGACATGTGAAGAACACGCAGCACCGCTCGTTGTGTTTCTGCCTCTTTTCCTCGTTTTGCTCTGCGGACTGAACTCCGTGCTTCAGAAGACGTTTGGCAGCCGCTCTGCACTTCTCCCACATCTTCTGCAATCCCTCAGATTATCAAAGTATCCAGTCTCCATGGAAAACAGACGGGCGGGGGGGTGGGATCATCTTTAGCAGAGGCGGTTGCCCTGGCAACAGGCTCGCTAAAGTCCAGTGCAGGGGTAAAACACAGCTGACTCGACCACATACCTGGCCGGCTGACAGGATGAAGAACCTGCCTGTCTCGGTTCAGCTTGTCCACCAGAATAATGTGAAGAACCTTTGAGATCTTCGCCGGATGAACTGACACTTTTCTGTTTCTGAAGTATTTTTCTTTCCTTTACCTCCTGTCTTTATTGTATTTTACCTGTGCAGATTAAAAGTATTGACATTATCGGTAATATGCAGCAGAACCTTTGACACCAGCAGTCAAACGGACCGCAGCGGTGGGCTGCCTCGTCTTGCACTCGTCCTAGTTTGCATTTTGTGAGCGTGCTGTCACTCAAACCGCACCGTGTCAGGGATTGTTAGGTTGAGCTGCTGAGCGCTTCAGTTTTCTTCACTTTCCTGTGCAGAAGTCTCTTTCATTGAAGACTGTCGGTGTCATGTGTTTCATTTGAGGAAGCAGTCAGCGGTGTTGACATTTTCCATCATCTGTGTTGCTGTCAGCACCGGTAGAAAATCATAAAAGCTGTAGCTGACACGCTGCAGGTGCTGCGCTCAGACGTGCTACAGTAAAATAAAGTAACGTTGCTCAATACATGATGTCAGGAGAGAAGAAGAGGAAGTTTATTGATTTCCTCTCGTTTGGAGCGGCATCCAAAATCAGGAGGACTAAATAATGTATCGGTAATTGATGCGGCCCGACAACACCCGCACATCGACCTGAGCGGACTCTACGGCCGCGTCGGGGGTGTTGATGCTCCGTCCTGACTGGAAGCAGCTCTGCTGCTGACATCGACCAGCCTGGTTTCCACGGGGACCGGACCATCCAATTAGTAATACCCGGACAAGTTGGGAGACATGAAAAGGTCCGAAATGAAAATGTCAGCCATATGAGATGCAGCTGAGTGTCCGCCCTGCTGGTGCCACAGCTTTAGGTTTTAACAAACGGCCTCAATATCAGGAAATGCTGAATACATTTTTAAGATATACGCTGCATCAAATATACAACAACGCTGCAGAGATGCTCTACCATCTCTAACCAAATCAAAAACCTCGTCAGGAACTTTAAGGAGAGAAAGCAGGAGGTAGAAAAGTACAAAGCGGAATCTGTGATGTGAAAGCCAGCAGGTATTTAAAAGCATGAAGCTCTGAATCTGAATACAGACAGACAGACAGACAGACAGACAGACAGCATGGGGAAGTGGAAGTTTTCCCGGCAGGGCCAGAACATAATGAGCACCTCTCAGGTGGAGTGACAGGAGGAGGAGGGCCGGTCGGGGCTGATGGACAGGACAAATAGTCATTTAAAGTCGGTGAGGTGTGGCCGGATTGAAGGAGCTGCAGGAGGATGGACGGTCCGACCGTAGGAGCAACGAGCAGAGTACAGTAACGACAACAGAGGAGGAGGTCTCTGCTGATCAGCATGTTTTTCTTCCCAATAAATGTTAGATTAAATATCCTGAACATTTTATGCACAAATGCAGATGTAAAACAGGAATTATCCACATCAGTAGTGCAACAGATCATTTCGGTGAAGGTGCGTCAGGTTGAAAGTCTTTTCAGCTCTGAGTGACGTCATCCGTCAGCAGTCGGACCTCGTGATCGGTATCCGACATTCAGTCGCTGCCTTGAAATTGAGTTGGAGAATCTCCAACCTTTTTTCCTCTGAGAGCTACTTTGACAAAATGAAAGTGTCCAAGAGCGCCTCGTGTTTAGAAACATTTATTCACATAGCTGAGCTCCACCCAAACCAGCTGAATCAGCTTCTTTAACAACAACACAACGGATCTGACTTTGACTGCAGACAGTAACCAGGCCAATAAAAGTCCAAAACTAGACAGATTTCATGAAGATCAGGAAACAGTGGTTTTTTTCCTGTTGGCCCACGGTGATATTTGACAAGCTCGTGCTTATTCGCCTTTTTCTTAAGTGCTGTCAAATCCGAACTGTAATGACTACAAACTGTAACGAGAACATTTAGAAAGAAAATGGAGAGACGACTGTTTTGGACAATAATTTCTGCAAAATAATAAAAGTACTATTACGCAGATTAGAGTAGTGTTTTAATTGTTCTCAAATTCTATTTTAGATTAAAGTTTCTGCAAAATATGTAACATTTTAATTACATTTTCAATTTGTTGACATAAAAGAAGCTGATTCACCTGCTTTGGGTGGAGCTCAGCTATGTGAATAAATGTTACTCAACATGTGGAGCTCTCAGATACTTTTATTTTGCCTGTATAACATCCGTATATGCATCACCGTGCCTTTTTCCTCCAGCGCCATCATTAGGATAACTTTTGTGATTTAAAGTGAAATGTCATCACTGCTGTTGGATGGATTTCTATTAACTTTGATACAAACATTCAGGTCACCAACCAGACAAATCATTTTATTGCTATCACCAAATAACTGAAATTATTGATACTCCCATAAGCCTAAACTATATTTTGTATTAAGGTCTAATCATCATCTAATCATCACGGTGATGAATGTTATATGGGGAAAATATCTGGAAAACTTCTGCACCAATTCATCCATTCCTGTGTTACAGTGATCACATCATAATCATGTTTAAACCTTTATTTATATTCTTTCGTTTTGTAATTATTATTTGTCAGTCAGGTGTTTCAGAAGCAAAATGTACCAAAGTGATGTTGGTGGGAGAAAAAGTGATGAACTCCTGAGATGTGAACTTAAACTCACATCTGCCTGTTAGTCAGACGGATCCAACAACATATATTTCTCCTCCTGATTTAATGTTTGGTGCTGCTACGACTCACCGGCGGCCCACCGGGTCCACGGGCCCACCAGGAGAACTCCCACTCCTCCAGATGGTCTGTGGGCTTCTGACTGCCAACGTCCATCTCAACTTAATTTTCAATATCTAAGTAATTAAAGCAGTGGCACCGAAAGGTAGCCAGTTCTGTCATCATTAAAACATAATAATTTAAAAACAGATTACCAAAATAAAGTGCTTAATTTTGACAAGAAGTTTAAATCGTAAAAACCTTCAAAACTGAGAGAAGCAGCAGCTCCGCTCCTCCACAGGAAGTGTTATAATGAATAAAGTGTAAAGGGACAACAGGTGGTTAAAAGAATTGGAACAAGCAACATAAAGCTGTTGTTTATCGCACTTTTTCTTCAGCTCTTTGTTCTCTGTATTTTCTCCCTTAAACAACAGTGTCTGATATTATTTCTCCCCCAGCAGACGTGACAACGTAGGCGACAGATCAATCACATCATCATACCTTCATCATGAAGAGATGGCTCGCACTGGTGTTTGTGTTTAGCATCGAAACAAACCTATAAAACTGAAATATTGGCTGATGTTTCTCTCTCATTTTTCTTCTTATACGATAATGTAATGGTGCTTTTTTTTTTTTTTTTTACCCAAATCAGCCGGCGACTCGCCCTATTTTCTCTCCGATTTATCTTCAACTTCTTGTCTGACTCTCACTTTATTTTCTTCTTGTATTCGTTTGCCTCCTGCCCCGTCGTTTGGCTCCCGTTTCTTATAAAACACAGTCATTAGGGCCGGATCAGGCTGCGAGCAGCGGATCCGGGCTCTCAGATCGGAGCTCTGTCAGCAGAAGGGGTTGTTAATTGTAAGCATTAGGCTGCCGTCGTGCCACGCTGAGAGCCTGAATAGCGGGTGGCCCGCGGCTTAAACACGGTTCTCGGCCTTTGGACAGCAGCGACTTTTTGGCGACTTTCAACCCAGACCCAACAGCCTGCCTCGTCTCGGGGCTGACATCGGACCAGCCCTCCCTGTGTTCGCTCCGTTTGTCTTCGGGGGATGGAGGCGTGATGAGAAAACAAATTGTTATCTTTGGTAGCACTTAAAACGTGCCATTAGTCATAAGATTAGTTCCAGTTTCCTGTTTCCTTCCACTGTTCCCTTCACACTGATTGTGGCCATGGACATGAAGGCAGTTCGCTGCCTTGATCACTCCTCTGTCGGCTATATGTGCAGTTTATGGAGGTTAATTAAAACACTTGAACATAATTAAACTCTCATAACCCCACTGCCATAATTAGATATCTCAATACTGTGGCTTCATAGACTCGACACTATGTTGTGATGTTTGCCGCAGTGGTTCAATCAGAGCTGATAAAAGTGAGTACACTTGGAAAATTTCAGTAAAATTTGAGAGCTTGGTTCTTGGACTTCAGCCTCGTATTTCAACCATCAGTGATGTCATCATCCATCAGTGATGTCATCGTTGGTTCATGAACGTTATGAAGCCTCCAGTTCAGATTCTGTCCGTCACCATCTTTGCTAGTTCGGAGCGGTTCGGAGCAGGAAGTGACCATATTTGGATGAGCTGGGGGAGGAGCCAGCGGTGGATCTGACCGATCTGATTGGAAACCTGACGATACTATGTCCCGCCCACCGATAGCTGTAACCTGACTGCACCACAGGCCTGTCAATCAAACAGACACGCCCCCAAAAACAGGTCTTCTTGAATCTTCTTTTCTAATGAATGAGGGATTATTTTCAGATGGACCTCCAGAAAACTAATAAGAAGGAGTGACTTTAGCTAACAACACCGAGATAACTGATGGACACATTTTATTCACTTTGGATTTGATGAGAGAAGTTGAATGGGAGTCTATGGAGCCGGAGGCTTTTTGGAGCCGACCTCTAGTGGCACTCGCTGGTATTGCAGCTGAAGACACTTCTGGATCAGAACCATTTTAGAGACCCGTAATCTTCACCCACTTTTATGTAGTTTGTGGTTTTACGAAAACATACCTTCTTGTTCAAATCCACAGAATTGGATTTCGAATTATCCTCAAAGAGGGTTTCCAAAGGGCATTTTTTGCACATGCTGATTGGTTCAAATTAATGTGTGGTGTATTCCCAGTAGGATGGAACGACTGCAGACGCTTCCCTATGGAGCGTAACCAGGCTCCCATTTTGCCAATTAAATACTGAAACGTGAATATTGTGCAGAATATTCAGTAAATTTGGATTTTCTTTACTTTAAAGCAAATGAAGAGGTTCAGAAGTCCTTTTTGTAGAAAGTTGAATGTCATTTGTCGTGTGCATCCTCTTCCTGTGTGAAGGTCTGGGATGGTTACCAATGTTTTTTTCATATCGTGGTAGAATGGCTGATATCCCGACTGGTCCGGACTTCACGAGGGACAACTGACCCAGGGAGTCCTGAGCAACAGAAATTTGTTTCTCTGTTCATTCTGATGTTTGGAGGGAATATTTTTCATCACCCATGACTTCCCTTCTATTCAACGCAGGTCTTTTTTTTTTTTTTTTTTTTTTTTTTTTTTTTTTTACCTCACAACTCTTATAATTCGTCCCGTCTGTCATTTAATTCTTTGGCCAAATCTTCAACAAAACACCAGACACAACTCATTACAGGCGCATTAATCACATCGGCGCTACATTAATCACACCTTCTCTGTCCGTGGACGATACTTTTTTGCTGCTGCCTCCTTTCATAACTTTTAATTATGTCTGGACAAGTGTGTGTATGAATTGATTGGCTGTGCATGGCTCTGTAAGGATGCCACCGGGACGCAGAGGCACATTTTTAATGATCTTTCTGAGGTTGTGTGTTTTTTGTGGAGCTTCATTAAACTGCTGAAACTTAACAAAATGCCATTTCCTGAGAAGAAGCCCTCTTCACTTGACAGGTCAGAAATGATTCACGAATAATTTTCTGGTCCCACTAAAAGCCTGCAGGTTCGCTGGTGCAGAGAAGCTGCAGAGTTATTATATGACTAATATTTAAGGTGCTCTGTACATGAGAGGCCTGCAGGAGTAAAGATTCGATGGTCTATTGTGTCGCCACGTCTCTTCCTCCTAATTGTATCTCATTAGAATAGAGATGAGAATATCTCTAACATTAGACTCTCAGATTAAGATCTCAATTAGAGCACAGAATCCGTCGGCCTGTTTAAAATTAATCACTATTCATATTCATGTATTTCCATATCCTGCTCTCCAATGCAATGCTTCACTGAATCTTAAAGCTTTAATGTTCAGGACTAATAGACTGCAAACCTCTCCAACGGTTTTCTTAATGGCCTCGTTCTTTTCTCCTGAATCTCTTCTCAGAAGGAAATCTCACAAAGCTGCTGTTTGTTTTCTTCAGGCCTTAAAGAACATTCAGTGAAGGGTGTATTTAGAGCTCCAGGAACTTCAGTGGGTTTACATGTAACAAACTTAGTTAACGCAGTTTGATTTTTACATGAGATGCTGTAATTCAGACTGGTTTCTAAAAGTGTAGACGTTAGGGGCTTTGTTGTATCTAAAATAACTGAAAACTAAGTTTGACGAAAACTGAAATAAATAAGTCCATAAAAGGCCGTTTTTACAGAATATTTCACCTAATATTTAAATGTTCTCAACAAATCATAATAAAAACGCAGGTTGCAGCATCCATAGACTTCTGATTACAGATTTTCTTACCTGCATTAACCAGATTACTCTTAATACTCATGCCGACAGCATTAGTAGTCAGCAGGATTTGTGAACTACACACATATATTATATCAGAATAAAACCTCAGCAGTATATTTTCAGGTTTCCCTTCGAACTGTCCTGTTTTTAATCTTTTATCGTCGTCTAAAAACACCCTGATCAGAAGAAGGAAAGGAAACCGTGAGGGGGAGTTTATAATCGACCGCTGGGAGCGAGCTGCTCTTATTGCCTCTCGCCAGCTCACCGGATCAATCGCGGAGGACCTCTGGAGACCACAGCAGCTGCTGACAGAGTCACTATACTTGTAGCTCATCAAGTGTTTGTGTTTATTGATTGCATGAGTGCAACGAGAGGTTGCAACAAACCCACCGCCCTGCCTTCCTGCTCCTCCGGCGCCGGAGTCCTTCCAGCGGTGCCATTTTCAGCCCTCAGATCTCCGCGACCTCCACACAGCCGTATTTGCACACGGCGAGGAGGTGATGGAAGACGCCCGGGCCTGCTGAGAGGGATGCAGAAAATAGCCCTATCACAGGCAGAATGAAAATACTATGTTCTGGGGAAGTGTGTGACCATGAGGGACAGTCGGAATTGGACACCTCTGCCGAGGTGTGAAGTAGAGTTTTTGTCTCTTTGCGTGGATAGGAAGGAGGGAGGAGGTCACAGAGGGTGTGAGGAGGGTGGATTATGTGGCTGTAATGCTGCAGTGGGAGTAAATAGACCAGCGGTAAGAGAGAGCTCAGGAGACTGGCACCAATCGTCACCATGAGGCGCCCGGCTTTTGTATTAATTTTCCTTTTTCGTATGCCGGGGGACCAGAGTGAAAAATCACCTGCCTATAAATAGATGTGTGTGTTTGTATGGATGTTTTCTGTGTTGAGGCTGTTGTGTTGAAGCACCTTGCAGACGCTCATCAGGCCGGAGTCTTCCTCCGTGCTGCAGGTTGTTGCTGAATGAACACTCTGTCTTCCTTTCATTATTCAGCGCAGCTCCACAGCCATATCTCACATCTCTCCCTGGAGGAGGGGGGGGGGGGGCTGTCACTGCTTCTTACTCCCGACAGGACCACTGTTGTTTGTCTCAGGATCAGTAGTTTCTTTAAACGGTGAGAAGAGGAAAACCATCAGTTCATCTGCGATGCTCCCTTCAATCCATTGTGAAGTGTTGTAATTTCATTTTTCGGTTTCTGCGTACTTCGCCTGAAGCTGCCTCATCGCCGTCTACTTCAGGAGGTGATTTCATGTTTTAGGGAAAAGCTTTGAGCAGTTTTTGTGTCTCTGATCACAACCAAACTCTTCAGTCAAAACAGTCGCTGCTCTGAATCATTACTAAAGCTAATTAAGAGTGTAACAACACTGGCTGGAAATACAGTATAATGTATCATTAAACTGCAAGATGTGTATTTATGTGGACATCAGCAAAACCGTCCATCAGTTATCTCGGTGTTGTTAGCTAAAGTCACTCCTTCTTCTTAGTTTTCTGGAGGTCCATCTGAAAATAATCCCTCATTCATTAGAAAAGAAGATTCAAGAAGACCTGTTTTTGGGGGCGTGTCTGTTTGATTGACAGGCCTGCGGTGCAGTCAGGTTACAGCTATCGGTGGGCGGGACGTAGTATCGTCAGGTTTCCAATCAGATCGGTCAGATCCACCGCTGGCTCCTCCCCCAGCTCGTCCAAATATGGTCACTTCCTGCTCCAAACTGCTCCGAACTAGTAAGATGGTGACGGACAGAATCTGAACTGGAGGATTCATAACGTTCATGAACCAACGATGACATCACTGATGGTTGATGACATCACTGCTGGATGATGACATCACTGCTGGATGATGACATCACTGATGGTTGAAATACGAGGCTGAAGTCCAAGAACCAAGCTCTCAAATTTTACTGAAATTTTCCAAGTGTACTCACTTTTATCAGCTCTGATTGAACCACTGCGGCAAACATCACAACATAGTGTCGAGTCTATGAAGCCACAGTATTGAGATATCTAATTATGGCAGCGGGGTTATGAGAGTTTAATTATGAGAATATTTGCACCAAATTTCATGGAAATCCATCCATCAGATCTGGAGATTTTAAAGTCCAAAGTGGTGGACAGACATTTCCCCCCCTAGAGCCACAACCATAGAATGAATTCACCACTTTTATAATTAAAGATATAAAGAAGGAGATACAGCAGTGTTTTTAACATAAATGTGAGGATTTATTTTGTACTGCTGCTTTGTATGTAATCTGCCATCACAGATTGTGTTCAGTGATGTATGGCACAGTCATTATGGGCTTCCTTGGAGGTCGCTTCATTTTGGAGGTACACTAACTCATTGGTTATCTTCAGGCTATGTGTCATCGAGTTACCCAACATGAACCAGCGCAGATCAGTGAACCAAGACTTTGCCCCAGCAAATGCAAAAATACAATTTTGAAATTCGCCCTGAACTATTTGATTATTAATCAACTTGGCGTCTAATCTCACAGCGTCTCAGTTTTACCTGCAAAGCTCCAGAGCCGGGTACCAATGCGTTCCTCTTCTCCTCGGGTTGTTTGATGTCGGCTAATATATATTGTATATAATTAATATTGGCCTCAGGACTCGGGGTGCAGAGTATAATGTCAGCAACATACTCAGTTAAGATTTTAACCACGCGACTCAGAGTGACGTAAAAATGACCCACATCACACCTGCTGACATCCCTCTTGAGACTCAGATTCTCTGACGTGTCCAGTCTCTTATTTTTCTGGGATGTCCAGACGTGAAAAGAAGAAAACCAGCCCGATGCTCAGATCTTTGAAAATGTTTGTTTTGATATCATATCTTTTAAGACACATCTGTAAGAGGAGGCGTGTTCGTGATATTCACCCGACCCGAGCGGACCGAAGACATTTCATATATAAACTGCCGTCCTTCTGGCCCAGTTCCTCCGCGGACGTCTTTATGGTTCAGAGTTGGTTAAGTGATGCAGTAAATGCAGCTGCAGGGGTTGTTATCTGTGTTTACGTTCCTCTTATTGGTATTTCTACTGGAGGAAGGATGCTGTGTATTCAGAGAGCAGCTGCCAGAGGTCAAAAACACGACCGAACCCCCCAATGGGACCCTCGCCTGCATCTGACACACGCGCACGCACGCACGCACGCACGCACGCACACACACACACACACACACACACACACACACACACACACACACACACACACTGATTGCACTCAACAATACATTCACAGCGCATGCTTTCAGCAAACAATTGTCCCAATCGCTCCTGATTTACCCGAAGGTGTCGTTAGATCACCGACTAATGACCTCACCACTTAAACAAAGTGATTTCAGCTGCACTAATTTCTTGCTTTAAAGGAAATCATTTTAGGTCAAAAGAAGAAAACTAGATATTATTTATGCATAAGGGATGATCCCAATCAGCTTATGCATCTTGTAATTATTTCTGATATTTTCTGTCGTATCTGTAGTCCGGTCTCGTTTGGTTTGATCTGAGAAAAGCAGTTTGAGTTTCGACTGTCACCTTATGAGACTCATGAAGATCATGAAACTCATCTTGATTGTTACAGATGCAATTATCAAACTCCCGGGAGGCTGCCTGATGAGCGGTGGGGTAAAATGTGACACTTTTATTGATTTTGTGGGGAATTACAGCTTCTATCTTCCAATGTAGGTAAAAGGTCGACCACTGAGTCGCACCCCGGGGGTGTGAAGGAGATTGAGATGGTCAAGGGCACATCAGGAGAACTGGGCTTCGTTCTATTAGATGATGGTCGCACAGCTGGCTGTCACTTCCCATCAGATTACCTATTTCTTTTGTGGCCACGCCTCCTTCTTATTGACTTTTTCTGAGAAATCAGGTGGTTTTCATTTGAAATGAAAACGTGTATTATCAGGGGTCTCCAAGCTTTTTTCCTCTGAGATCTACTTTGACAAAATGAAAGTGTTCCTTAAAGCCTCCTGCAGTGAACGCAACTCGTGTCACCAAACTGGTTTAAAAAGTTTCAAATAAATCGTTCTACAATCAGATTTAACTAATAAAATCCAGTGTTTCCCTTCGATTGGGACCCTCTGCCCCTCCTGAAAGAAACACATGTCCAAGTAAAAACCGAGTATATGACAGACACTCTTTATAGCTCCGCCCCTCTGCTGTGTTTCTGTCCTCTGATCTCTGTGTCTCACTGTGGGCGGAGCTCCTCCTCTGCTATTGCATATTGTTTAAACCTTCAGCGAGCTCAGAACCGGGTCGTGGGCTGCTGGTAGTCAGTGAGCAACAGTTTGGAGAATGCATATCTTGTATATCTTTAATTATTGGCTGCATAAAAAATAATAAATATATATCACACCTCAGTTATATTCTGATTACACCCCAGTCCTTGGCTGACCTCCAGTTTGCGGCTGGAACAAGACTTTTACGAGCATTTCCTTTCAAATAAATGCTGTTTAAGTTGTAAGAGAAACGTATTTCTTTTGTAGAGTAGCCGAATGCCTCAGTCACTTATTCACCACTAATTTACATGTAATGTGTTTAATAACGAAAACACTTCAGCGCTGCAAGATCATTAATTATCACGGAGTGAGGTTGTATAACGTGGAGAGAAGGGCCACGGCCGATAGTGACCCATTTTGTCGAGCCATGAAGAAGGTTAGGAAAAGGGAACGGTCTGTTTCACTGGTGTTTTTCCCGGCTGGATCTCCACCAGGATGCCACGTCCTCCCGGTGAGACCGGGATGATCGCTGCCGTTCAGGCGAGGAAGCGACCGACCTGTTTTCAGACGGTTCAGTCTCATCTTCCTCCGTCTCCTGCAGGTGAACACGTTTCGATCCCAGCAGCTTCACGACGCACGTGCAGGTTAAGTGGATGCATGTGCATGATATGCTATAGGGAGATAGATGGCACCCAATCAGCAGCAGACGTGGAGGCAGAGATCAGTAAAGGCCAGTGGAAGGAAATAGAACATCTTGCTTGTGGTATAATTCAAACATTGGAGCCAGGAGCGAGTTTTGATTATGACGGGACAGTTCATCTGTCCGCTATTTCTTTATTCATTTCCCCAGTGAGAGGAAATATGGATTACTGGTCAGTGAGACCTGCTTTGATCTGCATATCAAAGCTTAATAATAGATGCTGGAAGTGTTTTTGCTTTTGTTGGCTGTCAGGCGAAAAATTTGGGGTGTAAGAAAAGAATAATAAAATCGATTTTAGACGCTGAACAACAATATGGAAAGAGCTTGAAGTAACACTTGTTCTAAACTTTAACTATAAACATATAAACGTGTTTGTAGCTTCCAGACCTGAACAATCAGGCTGTTGTTGTTGTTGTTGTTGTTGTTGTTGTTAGCTAAAGTCACTCCTTCTTATTAGTTTTCTGGAGGTCCATCTGAAAATAATCCCTCATTCATTAGAAAAGAAGATTCAAGAAGACCTGTTTTTGGGGGCGTGTCTGTTTGATTGACAGGCCTGTGGTGCAGTCAGGTTATCTTTGCCTCATAAAAACAGTTTCTATGATTTCTGCCCTGACATTTAATTTCTGCCCTTTTTCAAATTTATAAAGAAATATAGAGAATATTTCGAAAATAAAAGGAATTCCCCACCGCTGTATGTGTGGCAGTTTGTGTCTGTGTTTACTTTTTATTAAATGTCAACTGATACTGATAAAAGAAAACGAATTAATATCACTTGAAGTTTATTTAATATGTGAATGACTTGTAGACAAAGACAAATGGAGTCAAGTATGAATTACAATATAATTTGGAGACGTTCTCCTTGTTAACGATAGAGGGAATGATAAGAAATAACATATTTACATGTAGAGTGACAGAGTTCTTTGAAATCAATACTAATATGAAAGTTGAACTGAAATAAATATTATTACCACAGATTAAACCAATCTGCAGTGAGGGATTCGGTTTAATAAACAATTTGGATAGAAGCTCATCAGAAGGTGAGAATAAAACTGAGGCCGCCTCGTACCACAGACACGCTGACAGTTGTGAACAAGGTCCTGTTTAACCAGATCAATTGTGCCGTCACGTGTGTTGGTAGACATCTATCTCACACGAGGCTTTCTTAGTCTTTACGCTACAATATTCCTTGGAGACGTGTGTGTGTGTGTGTGTGTGTGTGCGCGTGTGTGTGTGTGTGTGTGTGTGTGTGTGTGTGTGTGTGTGTGTGTGTGTGTGTGTGTGCATGCGCGGTAACTGGCTTTGTTTGAATTCCCTGCTCATTATCGGTGCAGGTTGAAGAAGACGGGTGCTCATTTGCATCAGTAGCCTCGGGGCTGCAGCCACTGTGAGCAGCAGCCAGGTGATTCATAGCGGCTCCCACGCTCTTATTTTGTAAAGGATTAAATTAAAACCAATCAATCAGCCGAGATCATCCTGACCCAAAGGAAAAGGAGCCAGGTGACGGCCGTGAGACCGACCAGCTGCTTTCTGTCTGTCCCTCTCAGAATAGACCTTTTTTTTTATTTTTTTTTTATCACACAGCCTAGTATGTACATTCAACAGATTCAGAGATGAATTTATTAAATCCTGAAGGAGGAAGAACAGTGAGCATAAAAATCTAATAAAGAGAAAGAGTGTGAGATGGATCAGTGAATGTGTCCATGTGGGAAAGAAAAGGTGTCAAAATCACGGAAGTACTATTCAACATAGAAAATACATTTATCTGTAGCAGCTTGATAGAAACTTAGAAAGTTTGTTCACTTTGCAAACAGCATCTGCAGAAAAAAAGTGTTTTTTTGTGTGCAGATGAAGATTTTAGAGAAAGTGCTTGGGTTGTGTTTCTGGTTTCCCGTCTGCAGCCAGCGGAGCCGCTTCATCGTGTCTGTAGCTGCCGAGCTGGAAGGAGCCCGACTGGAGCTGTGATCACAGCGCAGCTGTCAGCGTGACTGCGATGCAGCCGTGTGCTCTGCGCTCCGTCTCCGTGTCTCAGAACTGGACGTATCCGCAGCACCGCAGCTTTAACCTTAAAAGCAGCTGAAGTCCGAGCAGGAAGCACATCAGCAGCTTCAGCAGAGCTGCAGCTGAGCTCGACGCCCGCGGCTGCAGACTGTCAGAAAATGTCCTTTACAATGAGGAAGGAGCCAAATTGGATCATGTAATGTGTCAGACCAGCTCTCCTTTCTATTGTATCTGCAGAGCGTTTCCCCTAAAAGGTGCAGCGTGAGGATTCAGGGGAAAGAAATGGAATATAATATTCATTACATCACATTACATTTATCTGACGCTTTTATCCAAAGCGACTTACAATAAGTGCATTTCAACCATGAGGGTTCAAAACCAGAACAACAGGAATCAAGAAAATACAATTTCTTCAAATTTCACTTTATTAATCCCTGAGGGGAAATTTCTTCGCGACAGCAAGGGGGGGGGGGGGCTCTCAGGGGGGAGCTGCTGCAGCAGGCTGCCACTAGCGCGGCGCCAGGTAACCTGACCTGAGGTGCATGTTTTTGGATGATGGGAGGAAGCCAGAGAGAACCCACGCAAGCACAGGGAGAACATGCAAACTCCACACAGAAAGGCCCAGGACCGGATTCGAACCCGGAACCTTTTTGCTGTGAGGCGACAGTGCTAACCACTGCACCACCGTGCCGCCCATAATTCACCATTTTCAGGTATATTCTAAGGATGCTCTGATGCTTTTGAGTCTGATCACCAATCACACACTCTATTTCAAACCTTTTATTTATTGTGCAGCATTATTTATATATTTAACTATTCTTAACAACGCTGTACATTATGTTTTCAAATTAAGAGATAATAAAGTGTCATTAATTGATTATATTCCGTGCTGTGCTACAAGCTATCTACACTTGCTGGCTCAGACTGATGTTGTCTTTTATTATTCTCCTGAAATAACAGGCAGCAGGCTCTGATAGGTAGAGGTTCATCAAATATCTCTCTTTAATAAGAAAAATACAAACTGAAGCAATTTAAACTGAGCACAGAGTTTTTTTAGGGCTGATATCGGCCGATCAGTGGCTGATTGATTGAAACGCCCTCCATATAGTCATGTCTTTTGTTGGGGAGGGATGAGGAGGAGGTCCTCTTTCTCGGAGCCTGCCATGTTTCACCGCCATGTTTCTACAGTAGCCCAGAAGGGACAAACTAAACTCGGGCTCTATAGAGCGACTTTCACGTTCTAAGTTTGGCAGCTACATAGATTCTCTTGCTGCATCGTAAGAGGAAGAGGAAGAGCCTAAAAACCTCCTCCACACCGTCAGTGTGTTATAACCTGCTGGACCAACACACTGACTGCTCACATGGATCAGAACGAATGTAAAAGTTATGGCATAGGACTGTAAAAACTTCCCACCGTGACCTTTCTGCCTCCGTGAAGTCGAGCAAACTGTTCTTCTGATTTTGATGGACTGAAGTTGAACCTGCTGTCGATCCTCTTCGGTGTCCAAAACGTTCATCTGTCACTTTGCGAGCGATCATCAGAGCAGCAGCTTCCCTCTTACTTCCTCCTCATCAGAGAGCTCCCTCCCCTGCAGCCCCCCCGAGAACTGTATGGAAGCATAAAGCAAAAATGATGCAAGAGTAATGTCCACTTTAGAGAAAATATGGTATAATATTTATGAACTCTCCACTTTCTGCGAACACCATCGGAGAGTGCACATGTAGACACATTGATGTGGATTGTAATGCAACTTTAATGCACCTACATAGGAGGGCTTATATTCACATTAATATGTGGGAGACATCGCGTTATGTTGGCATTTCTGAGCTACATATCTCTGATATTTTGTTCTGTCTGTCTAAAAACCTCCAAGATTGGTCATTGTTGTTTGAGCTTTTTATGTATATTTAGAATTTGGTGTGAGGTTTTAAAAAAAAGAGGATTTAATTGTTATAAAACCTTTTGAGTGTTTGACGGATGTGTAGCTTCTTCAGTAGAACTGATTCAACCCTTCTGGAGTGTTTCAGTTGATTCCCCTGAAACATCAGCGTACAACATACATATATAATGTACAACATACATATATAACATACAATATACATACATAATGTACAATATACATACATAATGTACAACATACATACATAATGTACAATATACATATATAACGTACAATATACATATATAACGTACAATATACATACATAACATACAATATACATACATAGCGTACAATATACATATATAACGTACAATATACATACATAAAATACAACATACATACATAACGTACAATATACATACATAATGTACAATATATATATATGTATATATAATGTACAATATACATACATAATGTACAACATACATATATAACGTACAATATACATATATAACGTACAATATACATACATAATGTACAATATACATACATAATGTACAATATACATATATAATGTACAATATACATAAAATACAACATACATACATAACGTACACTATACATACATAATGTACAATATATATAACGTACAATATACATACATAACGTACAATATACTTACATAATGTACAATATACATATATAACATACAATATACATAAAATACAACATACATACATAACGTACAATATACATACATAATGTACAATATACATATATAACGTACAATATACATACATAAAATACAACATACATACATAACGTACAATATACATACATAATGTACAATATATATAACGTACAATATACATACATAATGTACAACATACATACATAACGTACAACATACATATATAACGTACAATATACATACATAACGTACAATATACATATATAACGTACAACATACATATATAACGTACAACATACATATATAACGTAAAACATATATATAATGTAAAACATATATATAACGTACAATATACATATATAACGTACAATATACATACATAACGTACAATATACATATATAACGTACAATATACATACATAATATACAACATACATACATAACGTACAATATACATACATAATGTACAATATATATATATATATATATAATGTACAATATACATACATAATGTACAACATACATATATTACGTACAATATACATATATAACGTACAATATACATACATAACGTACAATATACATACATAATGTACAATATATATAATGTACAATATACATACATAACGTACAATATACATACATAATGTACAATATACATATATAACACAATATACATACATAAAATACAACATACATACATAACGTACAATATACATACATAATGTACAATATACATATATAACATACAATATACATACATAAAATACAACATACATACATAACGTACAATATACATACATAATGTACAATATATATAACGTACAATATACATACATAATGTACAACATACATACATAACGTACAATATACATACATAATGTACAATATACATACATAACGTACAACATACATATATAACGTACAATATACATACATAACGTACAATATACATATATAACGTACAACATACATATATAACGTACAACATACATATATAACGTACAATATACATATATAACGTACAACATACATATATAACGTACGACATACATGTATAACGTAAAACCTACATATATAACATACATATATAACGTACAATATACTTACATAATGTACAATACACATAATGTACGATATACATATAACACAACATACATATGTAACGTACAACATACATATATAACAAACAATAGACATATATAACGTAAATATACATATATAACATACAGCATACATATATAACGTACAATATACATATATAATGTACAACATGCATATATAACGTACAATATACATATATAACGTACAATATACATACATAACGTACAATATACATATATAACGTACAGCATACATATATAATGTACAATATACATATATAACATACATATATAACATACATATATAACGTACAATATACATAACGATGGCAGATTAACGGAAAAGACCAGAATTAATTGGACTTGTGAAAATGAACACACATCATTGTTGTATCCTGAACTTGAGCAGACGATCTTCTCAGTGTTGGTCTGATCTTTCTCGTAGCTTAAAGCGACTCATCTCCTTTCTGTCTCTTTCCTCTCGCGGCACCATGTTGTTCTGAAAGTTAAGCACTTTCCTAATTACAGGAACATGCACACGTTTGTTAACATCAGCTGATATTCAGGCGTCTCCGTGTCCTCGGGGTTTTATGTGTTGTAGATCTAACCTCCTCTTTTGTGTCTCTTTTTTTTTCAACAGGAGAGGAAGCTCTGTGCGTTCCCAACTATTGAGATCTGCAGCTCAGACGTCATCAACTACATGGTTCCACTGTCCCGTCAGACGGACTTCTTCGTACCTGAAATGAAGGAGGTGAAAGCAGATGTGAAAGAAGAGGACTCAGATGAAGACAGAGGGACCGACATCACAGGTAGAATTTTACACACCATCACACACCGTCGAAATGAGGCTGATCCAGAAGTGTCTTCAGCTGCAATACCAGCGAGTGCCACTAGAGGTCGGCTCCAAAAAGCCTCCGGCTCCATAGACTCCCATTCAACTTCTCTCATCAAATCCAAAGTGAATAAAATGTGTCCATCAGTTATCTCGGTGTTGTTAGCTAAAGTCACTCCTTCTTATTAGTTTTCTGGAGGTCCATCTGAAAATAATCCCTCATTCATTAGAAAAGAAGATTCAAGAAGACCTGTTTTTGGGGGCGTGTCTGTTTGATTGACAGGCCTGCGGTGCAGTCAGGTTACAGCTATCGGTGGGCGGGACGTAGTATCGTCAGGTTTCCGATCAGATCAGTCAGATCCACCGCTGGCTCCTCCCCCAGCTCGTCCAAATATGGTCACTTCCTGCTCCAAACCGCTCCAAGCTAGCAAAGATGGTGACGGACAGAATCTGAACTGGAGGATTCATAACGTTCACAAACCAACGATGACATCATTGATGGTTGATGACATCACTGATGGTTGATGACATCACTGATGTTTCGTATCAGTATCTGTTTTTCTGAACTGATGAAGAATCCGAAACGTTTTGTGGGCACGACTGCAAAATCTGAGCTTCTGAAAACATTTGATTCGGTTTTTATCCTCCGACTTTTATTTAAACGTGTAGCTGTCACAGAAATGCGTAATTTGTTGTTTTATTTTGGCGGAGTCCATGGTGGCACGACTGTTTCCTTTAGTGTTTAACAGCCAATTGAGATGGAGAGTTGATTGAGTTTTATAGTTTTTGTAAGACAAGCTGATCATCAGCAGTTTCAAGTGGCGTCGCTACGGTAACGACGCTGCATTAAGGGTGTGCTGTCTGCAGTTGGAAACAGAAGATTCTTTTGCAGAAACGTGCAGCAGGTTTCTGCTCCGGTGAGACAACAGATTTTGTCAGCTTGAAGCAAACAGAGGAAATATGAGGCTGCTTTTACCCCCCCACCACCCTTTTATCCCCCCCCACTACCTCGATCATGGAGGACGTGTGATATATGAGACTCTGGAATTGTTCTGTCATTACAAGTTTGTGTCTTGGAGCGCGACATGGTCTCTGCTGCGATCACTCTGGACCGCTGGCTCGGTGTCACGCCAGTATCGACTCTGTCAGTGTACAAATCACCAGAGGAGGAAAATGCTGTTGGGCTGCTGGGACGGAGTGGGCGGAGTCAGGCTGATAAACATCCTGTGGAAACCCAACAGGTAGAAGGTCTTACATGATCTCTGCATGTTTATGGGTTTCAGTGTGTTTAGATGGCGTTGAAATAAAGAACCGCCGGTCGTCGGCCGCCGAGCCGCTGAGACGCTGGTGAACTGAAAGTTGAGGAAAGTCACAACCTTAAATGAGTTAGTCGGCGTCACCGGACCGAGACAAAGTTTGGATTATTGCTCAGCTTTCTAACAAATGGGAAAGTTAATAAGAAAGAAATAAAGTGCTCGAAAAACATTTCAGCACAGTAATTCAGATGAAATTCAGCTGCTGTCGCATGTTTTCAAAATCACACGAGAAGAAAGCAATTTTCAGATGGTGTCTTTCATCCACTAGTAAACACACACACACGCACGCACGCACGCACGCACACACACACACACACACACACACACACACACACACACACACACACACACACACACGCACACACACACACACGCACACACACACACACACACACGCACACACACGCACACGCACGTCTCTGAATGTGATTACATGTTGTCTTTCTATCCTCCCAGTGTTCAGGTACAGATGGATGCGGCTCTCCTGCTTGTCGTATCTTCTAATTTCATAAATCTATGTTTGTCCTTCACCGTTCGTCTCATCTGCTTCAGACTCGCCGTGTGTGTTGCTGGTGAGTTTGGTGTGATTTGGACATGAGACACGTTTCATATAAATACATTTTCATAAAAAGGTGACTGATAAACTACCGCAAAATGACCGCAAACCTGGCGACCTCGGCCGGCTAACCGGGTCTTTTTAACTACTTCCACCACGAGCTGTTTGCTCTGCGGTTGAAACACCGAGGATCAGCACCAAGCTCAATTAACTCTAAAGACGATGGTACCACCCGCCAGGCCATCGTACCGCCATGATAACAGGTTCTTTTCAACCAGCTCTGCACTCGTGGTGCTAAAACAAGATGCTTAATTATCATTATCTTACCATAAAGACAGGAAACCGCTCGCCTGGCTGTTCCCAAAAAACTCCCGTCAGCACTCCGACTTGTTAACTGGTTTGGTGCTTGTACAGTTAGAACTGTGAACCCAACCAGTTGTCTGAGTCGAGGCAGCGATCGTATACAGCGTCGACGTAAAGACAGGATGAGGCGTGAATTATCTCGGAGCTCTGAGTTCACAAAGCTCGAAATGTTTCAGCTTGAGCTAAAAACAAATATGTGCAAACCTCAGAGGCTTCGTGAATCTTCTCCGTCTTCTAAAGAGTGAGGATGAAGGACGACGATAGAAAACGGAGTCTCTGGTGAAACGGAAGATCAGTCGGAGGAGCGGCGCGTCCATCGTGGTCCGTAGACGGCTGTTTGTTTACAAATGATACAACTTCACTTCCTGTCTGCACAGTTTCAGAGAGAATCACGTTCTCGGTGTCTCAGTATATTTAGTCAAATTCAGCTTCATCAGATTGAATGAAGCCGTTATTCATTTGAATCTTTTAGTTTCTAAACGCAGGAAGTCGCAGGAACGTCGACCTTCTCGCTTCCAACTCTCCACACAAATACGTCACGTCTGCTTTCGACCCCGTTTAGAAGAACGTCAGATTCTTTTATGCTCCTTTTGAAGCACTTAACACTCGGGACCTCTTTATTGTTCAGCGGAGCGCTGACAGGAAGTAGCAGCGTGTTTGAAGTGAATATTCTGCCTGGAAATAAGATTGTAAAAACAGTTCGGTTGTTTGTTGGTGAAGTTTTCTTTAAAAACCTCTTCAATTTTTTTCTTCTGCAACAGAAACAATTTTAGTTGAAGTGGACATTTTTTTAAATTGTTGAACATCTGCACGGTTACAGGACGTCACGCAGGGAGAAGAGGAAGAGGAAGAGGAAGAGGAAGATGTGAAGGAAAGAAAAATAAATATCGACGTCACAGCTGGAATCTGTGATTTTTTAAGGCTTCGGAGAAATGAAGACTCCTCAAAACAAAGTCCAAGTGTGTGTGTGTATGTGTGTGTGTGTGTGTGTGTGTGTGTGTGTGTGTGTGTGTGTGTGTGTGTGTGTGTGTGTGTGTGTGAATGTGTGTGTGTGTGTGTGTGTGTGTGTGAATGTGTGTGTGTGTGTGTGTGTGTGTGTGTGTGTGTGTGTGTGTATGTGTATGTATAGGTGTGTGTGTGTGTGTGTGTGTGTGTATGTGTATGTATAGGTGTGTGTGTGTGTGTGTGTGTGTGTGTGTGTGTGTGTGTGTGTGTGTGTGTGTGTGTGTGTGTGTGTGTATGTGTATGTATAGGTGTGTGTGTGTGTGTGTGTGTGTGTGTGTGTGTGTGTGTGTATGTGTATGTATAGGTGTGTGTGTGTGTGTGTGTGTGTGTGTGTGTGTGTGTGTGTGTGTGTGTGTGTATGTGTATGTATAGGTGTGTGTGTGTGTGTGTGTGTGTGTGTGTGTGTGTGTGTGTGTGTGTGTGTGTGTGTGTGTGTGTGTGTGTGTGTGTGTGTAAGTCCCTCTTCTGAGCGTGCGATGCTGCCGACATCTTTTCCGCGGGTCGTGCAGGTTAGCGAGCGTCCTGCTGAGCGTTCGTCCCGATCGGACCGGAGAGCAGCGAACAATGAAAACTCTTTAATGATGATCAGCTGATCGCTGCAGGGACTCGTTTTGTGCTGCGAGAAGCTTGTTAATCTTTTGAGGAAAGAAACGCACCTCAGTTAAAACCAGGCCAGCGGGCTTCGTGTTGAAACCAGATACTCCGACGTCAGAGATCAACTTCATGCAGAAAGAAACAGCAAGCTTCCTGAAGTTATTCACACAATTCAAATTTGTAAACTCAACGTCTATTTGTAAAGTCAAATCATGAAGTAACTTCAGGTCATGAGGTAACAATGTTCAGTTTACTGTAGGTGACTGATAATTGTGGAAACAATCATGAACATTTTGAATATCCGCCTCCTGCGTCGCTTCTTATCTTCGGTTTTTGCGTTTCTTGTCACACTTTTCTCGGCATCCATTCAGACTCTGATTCTCCAAACTCTCAGCGAGCTTCAGCTCCGTCTGCGTCTCATTATCTCCTGAAAAAGAAAAAAAATCCTCTCCTCCGTTTCAAACAGCTTGAAGAACAAGACCTTGATTCTCTGCTAATAATCCCAATGGGCCCAATTTAGCAACTAATTCAGGCAAATGTTATCTAAAAGACTTTCAGAGGCTTCAGCCACAGAACCAATTTCACAACTTGCTTGCAGTTGTGAAAGGGTGGAAGTTGTCGGTGTGTTGAGGCTCTTCCTCGGGGGGCCGTCCACCCAATTACCCTAAATACACCCATTATTTCCCCTAAAATTCTTGATATTGTAAAACGAGTCTCTCTGGGATAAAATGCTTTTCCTACAACATGCAAATGGGATTAATTCACTTCATAAACGCTCATATACATAAAACCTATATGTATTTTAAAGCACTTTCACACCCGACCTGCTCCCCTGAAGATCCTCCCCGCTGCTTCTGTTTGGACTTGCTGGCCAATCAACATGCCCGTAAATAGACATTTACAATAATCCAAATGGACTTCATATATAATATCCGACACTCCACTGCCGGATGTGATAATTAGATTGCTGAGATTCAAATGAATGAAAAGGAAGGCGTGACCTCGGTGAGACTCCCTGTTTATTGTGTCGAGGTCCCCGATGACACATTTAGTGCAAACACACTTAGATGTGCAGATGAGATTCATTCGGAGTGTGAAAGCAGAAGGAAAATGATGCGGACAAAAGTGTTGGAGTGTCCAGAGGGACACGTCAGGTTAGCTTTTATTGGTCAAACACATTTTAACTTCAAGGAGTTTAACTTTGCAGAAATGAAACCAGACGGTTCAACCTGCATGTTCCACCGAACACGGGCCGTCCTCTGCACGGCTTCATGTTCTCATCTTACGTCCTGATTCGGTCATGTTTCCTTCCTCTCCGTGCTTCTAGCAGGGAAACGTTGTTGTTTGGTTATTTGTCAGTTTTGGAGATGCTGTGGAGATGTCACATTCAGTTGCTTTGTTTCAGATTGTTGGTGGTGAACTGTGAGTAGTTCCAAGTTTTAAATCATCTTTGGTCTGGACCAATCAGCATCCAGCAGTGATGTCATCGTTGGTTTGTGAACGTTATGAATCCTCCAGTTCAGATTCTGTCCGTCACCATCTTGCTATTTCGGAGCGGTTTGAAGCAGGAAGTGACCATATTTGGACGAGCTGGGGGAGGAGCCAGCGGTGGATCTGACCGATCTGATTGGAAACCTGACGATACTACGTCCCGCCCACCGATAGCTGTAACCTGACTGCACCACAGGCCTGTCAATCAAACAGACACGCCCCCAAAAACAGGTCTTCTTGAATCTTCTTTTCTAATGAATGAGGGATTATTTTCAGATGGACCTCCAGAAAACTAATAAGAAGGAGTGACTTTAGCTAACAACACCGAGATAACTGATGGACACATTTTATTCACTTTGGATTTGATGAGAGAAGTTGAATGGGAGTCTATGGAGCCGGAGGCTTTTTGGAGCCGACCTCTAGTGGCACTCGCTGGTATTGCAGCTGAAGACACTTCTGGATCAGAACCATTTTACAGACCTGAAGCTACGAACCTTTAATATCCAGTCTGTGGTCTGAACCGACCCTAACGGGACCTTTAACTTTTGTGTCCTGGAGAACTGACGCAGTTCAGTTGATAAAATGAGAAAGTTTTATTTCTTATTAAAAAGGGGGCGGGTTCAGTAGGTGGTTCTTGGTTACAGAAGATCGCTGTTCACTTCCTGTTTTTTAATACCATTTTTTCTGTTACCATGGCGATGAGGAAATAGTAACCGAAATGCACAACACACCTTAATGTCAGTAATCAGTTATCTTTCTGTGTTTTTCACCAGGTAGAAATAATCAAACCTGTACGATGAATAAAACGGAGGTTTTGTTGATTTGATCGCAGCTTAAACGAGTGTTTGAGAATATAATCCATACGTGAGCCTTTTCACTGCGTTTTATTCACATGCTTTTCTTCCACCTCTGAAGACGAAGTGTGGAAAGAACACTGAGGAGTGTTTGTTGTGTAGGTGGGAGGTGTGAAGTGCTTCTTACAGATCTCAGTCCTAAAGCGTATTTTGATTTAGATTTTACGGAAGCGAACCAACAGACGTCTCGTCTCGTCTCTCGTTCAGTTTGGTCCGTCTCCATCTTTAATCCTCCCGACACGCAGCGCTCTGCTGTCCAGGGATTGTTGGACAAAATGTGTTTGAATACACTCACCCTGTGGACGGAGAACAGCGGTATCCAGGCGGTGTGAGTGTACATCAGGTCACAGTGAATCAGAGATCAAAGGTTTGAGACGGAAAGTATTAGCGAGCTCATCATGTGGGCGAGGAAATCTCCATCAATTAAGCTAATGGAGGTTGTTCGTGGTTCCAGATCGACGCTGCAGACGGCGGCAGCAGGAATATTCCCTCTGCAGCGCTGCAGTCAACGACACAACCACAACACAGGATGATTAGCAGCTAGTAATACTAACATGCTAACGACCGGTCCGTGACTTCATATCAAAGCTCGTTTGTGTCTGTAGATAACGATGTTTCTCCTCTGAGATCAGCTCGGGCTCAACATTCATTTTTTGTGCAGAGAAGTTTCAGGAGACCAACATTACTTCTCATCTTTGATCAAAGGATGGTGGAGTATGTAAATCAGAGACTCATATCTTCACAGCGTTGCATCATCTTTAATGAGCTCTACGCATCACGTTAATGTGACTTCATGTGTCAACCAGGAGACGAAAGACGACCCGACCGGCCGGCTGCTCACCGAACCGCTTCGCTCCAGTTTTGATGAATTATAATGATTGCCAAAGGTCAAAGGTCACACACCTGTAAAATATCCCAACATCTACTTGAAGAACCAGCACAATATTTTCTACATTTTACTTAAAGGGAGCTTTCTTTGCGTGTAATAATATTATTTTGTCAGCCGGTCCCTCGACTTCATGTTTAGTCTTCTGGTGGATTCGGTCACAAATGACGACGTTCTTTGTGGAGTATTAAGTGAGTTTTTTGCAGGAAAATTGTGGAAAGTTGAAAATATTGCAAATAGCAGTTGGTTTTGATGGTAAGAGGAGAGGGGGCGGAGCTTAATGATTGGAAATGATGAGTTATATTTGTTAATAAAGTGAGTTTTGTTTGTTTGTAAAGGCGACTTCATGCCGTCATACTTTCAGCAGAGTTTTTGTTGATGATTTTTTTTTTGTGGAAAAATTGCAGGAATTTTGCAAAATTGGAAGCAGCTGCAAATATTGCTGAGGTTGCTTGAATTAGCGTTAATCATTGCACGGCCTCGCCTCTCTCAACCTGTTTGATCCGTCTGTATTTTCTGTGTTTGGCTGCAGGTGCAGATTCCCACAGCGACGTGAGCTCGGTGAGCGGCGGCGTGCCGTGGGACAGCCGGGAGACGTCCCTGGCCGCCTCCACCGCCGCCTCCTTGGCCTCCTCCCTGCCACTCAGGGACATCATGGACGCAAACGAAGACATTAAGCACAGGGAACACAGCGACAGAGGCTCCAACGAGTCTATAGGCAGCGGCTCGTCCTTCGAAGAGCTCGACATGGATCAGGAGGAGCAGCAGGAGGAGGGAGCGGAGAGGGCGCAGAAGGAAGATGGGGAGGAGGAGGGGGGGGAGCAGGAGGAGGAGCAGGAGGAGGCGGCTGTCCCTGAGGGCCGAGATGGAGCCGGAGAAGCAGTTGAACTGGTGGCTGAGAAGAAGGAGCACTCGGGAGGAGGAGAGCAGTAGAGGAGGCTGCGTCCTGGTTATCTGACCTGGAATCTGGTTGGTGGATCTGAAGCCGTTCGTTTCATCACCAACACGCCGTGTTTCTGCGCCTTCTGAATCTCTTTCTGAAGCCTGTACTCTTTGTTATCATGTAATCTCGTTTTTTAAAAATAAATCCTGATCCGGTGTTAAAAACATAAAAGAAACAGACGACCCCGCTGGTTTAACTATCCCATGTTTCCTATCAAACTAATCTGCTGCGCATCGCCGCCCTTCCTGCTCCGATTGGAGGCGACGCCTCGTGTGAGATTAGTATCAAAGGAAATCTGATGACACCGACGGTCCCGACCAGCCAGACCGGTCCGTCTCCGTGATACAGTCGATGTTGTCCTGAGGAGATTTCTGTCACGTGTTTGTGTGCGTTTCCTGAATTCGGTGTCTTGATATGAAGTACTGGTTGAGTGAACAGCTGAACTTCTGATGGACCTATTTCATTGTTATTTACTAATCTGAGGCGGAGGACACATTAAGTATGCCGACGCCTCCGTGTCACCAGGATTAAATAAGAAAATTCAAAGATGCTTTCCCTTCGGAGACTGTACAGACTATTTTATCGTCACTGTGCTCAGATAATTGCTTTTTGTTTTTTTTTTTGTATGTAATGTTTGTTTTTCTTCACTTCTGTTTCTCCTGTTGTAGCCAGAATTCACAGAGTAGTGGTGACGTGTTTGTAGGTGAACGCTGTGGCGCTGCTGGAGACGGTGGAGGTGATGTACAGCACGTTGCAATGTTTGTGTCTTTCTGTGAGTAATAAAAACTTCAACTGTTCATTCAACAGGAATCAGCTGTTGATTTTGTTGTTTTTAATGCGTCTCCGACACAGAAACCAGAAAGTGACCAGTTTGAGCACCGAGGACGTTTCTCATCACTTCTATTGGTGTTTCCTGTCAGTCTGGGAGATGCAGCAGAGGACGAGTGGCCGTGTTGTTCACAAGTCATTGATGAAGCAGTCGCTTCTTAGTCAGTTATTAAGCTTTCTCTTAAAGCCCTTTCATGCTCTCACAGCGGTGACTGCCGTTGGCTCTGCTTTGTTTGGGAACCGACGTGAATTCAGCAGCTCAATAAAAAGAATGTTCAAGAAAAAGCCAATAATGGCAGTTTTTCTTCTTTTTTTTTCAGGGCAAATTCAGCAAATTAGCTGTTTTAAGATTATTTTGAAAGAGTATTTTCCCCCGACACACTTTAGCCGTTTAATGAGTGCACAAAATAATTCCAATTTAGGTACCTTTGGGAAGCATAAACACTCTTAAAAGCATTATTACAAAATGTTATTGTGTCCAAATTCTGTCACTTTAGCAGGAGGAGTGTTAACTGAGTGGTTTGGCATTTGTGTCACAGTTTATCTAATCAGCTGTGTACAGCAGAAGAACATGTTTGATGGACATACGTGTTCTTTAGCCAGCGGCTCCTTAATGAGCATCATGACCTATAAGTATGAATGTTGTCTCCCATCCAACACAATCGTATGCATGATGATTTTACTGATTAATACACCAACAACCAGACAGAAAATGAAGTCTTATTTTAAATAAATAATCTTTTTTTTTAATGAAAAGTTTGACGACATCCGATAGTATGCTATCTATATTTTGGACGACAAACTATAATATTACTTTTTTATCTTTTAAACACGTCTAAAATATGATATATAAAAAAAAAAAAAAAAGTCACACTATAGCATGTCGTCCAAAATATGATAAAAAAAAAAGTCATACTATAGCATGTCGTCTAAAATATGATAAAAAAAAGTCATACTATAGCATGTCGTCTAAAATATGATAAAAAAGTCATACTATAGCATGTCGTCCAAAATATGATAAAAAAAAAAGTCATACTATAACATGTCGTCCAAAATATGATAAAAAAAAAGTCATACTATAGCATGTCGTCTATAATATGATAAAAAAAAAGTCATACTATAGCATGTCGTCCAAAATATGATAAAAAAAAGTCATACTATAGCATGTCGTCTAAAATATGATAAAAAAAAGTCATACTATAGCATGTCGTCCAAAATATGATAAAAAAAAAAAAGTCATACTATAGCATGTCGTCCAAAATATGATAAAAAAAAAAAGTCATACTATAGCATGTCGTCCAAAATATGATAAAAAAAAAAAGTCATACTATAGCATGTCGTCCAAAATATGATACAAAAAAAGTCATACTATAGCATGTCGTCTAAAATATGATAAAAAAGTCATACTATAGCATGTCGTCTAAAATATGATAAAAAAGTCATACTATAGCATGTCGTCCAAAATATGATAAAAAAAAAGTCATACTATAACATGTCGTCTAAAATATGATAAAAAAGTCATACTATAACATGTCGTCCAAAATATGATATAAAAGTCATACTATAACATGTCGTCCAAAATATGATATAAAAGTCATACTATAGCATGTCGTCTAAAATATGATATAAAAGTCATACTATAACATGTCGTCTAAAATATGATAAAAAAAAGTCATACTATAACATGTCGTCCAAAATATGATAAAAAAAGTCATACTATAACATGTCGTCCAAAATATGATATAAAAGTCATACTATAACATGTCGTCTAAAATATGATAAAAAAGTCATACTATAACATGTCGTCTAAAATATGATAAAAAAGTCATACTATAACATGTCGTCCAAAATATGATATAAAAGTCATACTATAACATGTCGTCCAAAATATGATATAAAAGTCATACTATAGCGTGTCGTCTAAAATATGATATAAAAGTCATACTATAACATGTCGTCTAAAATATGATAAAAAAAAGTCATACTATAACATGTCGTCCAAAATATGATAAAAAAGTCGTACTATAACATGTCGTCCAAAATATGACATAAAAGTCATACTATAACATGTCGTCTAAAATATGATAAAAAAGTCATACTATAACATGTCGTCCAAAATATGATATAAAAGTCATACTATAACATGTCGTCCAAAATATGATATAAAAGTCATACTATAACATGTCGTCTAAAATATGATAAAAAAAAGTCATACTATAACATGTCGTCTAAAATATGATAAAAAAGTCATACTATAACATGTCGTCTAAAATATGATATAAAAGTCATACTATAACATGTCGTCTAAAATATGATAAAAAAGTCATACTATAACATGTCTAAAATATGATAAAAAAAGTCATACTATAACATGTCGTCCAAAATATGATATAAAAGTCATACTATAACATGTCGTCTAAAATATGATATAAAAGTCATACTATAACATGTCGTCTAAAATATGATAATAAAGTCATACTATAACATGTCGTCTAAAATATGATAAAAAAGTCATACTATAACATGTCGTCCAAAATATGATATAAAAGTCATACTATAACATGTCGTCTAAAATATGATAATAAAGTCATACTATAACATGTCGTCTAAAATATGATAATAAAGTCATACTATAGCATGTCGTCTAAAATATGATAATAAAGTCATACTATAACATGTCGTCCAAAATATGATATAAAAGTCATACTATAACATGTCGTCTAAAATATGATAAAAAAGTCATACTATAACATGTCGTCTAAAATATGATATAAAAGTCATACTATAGCATGTCGTCTAAAATATGATAAAAAAGTCATACTATAACATGTCGTCCAAAATATGATAAAAAAGTCATACTATAACATGTCATCCAAAATATGACATAAAAGTCATACTATAACATGTCGTCTAAAATATGATAAAAAAGTCATACTATAACATGTCGTCTAAAATATGATATAAAAGTCATACTATAGCATGTCGTCTAAAATATGATAAAAAAGTCATACTATAACATGTCGTCCAAAATATGATAAAAAAGTCATACTATAACATGTCGTCCAAAATATGACATAAAAGTCATACTATAACATGTCGTCTAAAATATGATAAAAAAGTCATACTATAACATGTCGTCCAAAATATGATATAAAAGTCATACTATAACATGTCGTCCAAAATATGATATAAAAGTCATACTATAACATGTCGTCTAAAATATGATAAAAAAAAGTCATACTATAACATGTCGTCTAAAATATGATAAAAAAGTCATACTATAACATGTCGTCTAAAATATGATATAAAAGTCATACTATAACATGTCGTCTAAAATATGATAAAAAAGTCATACTATAACATGTCTAAAATATGATAAAAAAAGTCATACTATAACATGTCGTCCAAAATATGATATAAAAGTCATACTATAACATGTCGTCTAAAATATGATATAAAAGTCATACTATAACATGTCGTCTAAAATATGATAATAAAGTCATACTATAACATGTCGTCTAAAATATGATAAAAAAGTCATACTATAACATGTCGTCCAAAATATGATATAAAAGTCATACTATAACATGTCGTCTAAAATATGATAATAAAGTCATACTATAACATGTCGTCTAAAATATGATAATAAAGTCATACTATAGCATGTCGTCTAAAATATGATAATAAAGTCATACTATAACATGTCGTCCAAAATATGATATAAAAGTCATACTATAACATGTCGTCTAAAATATGATAAAAAAGTCATACTATAACATGTCGTCTAAAATATGATAAAAAAGTCATACTATAGCATGTCGTCCAAAATATGATAAAAAAAAGTCATACTATAACATGTCGTCTAAAATATGATAAAAAAGTCATACTATAGCATGTCGTCTAAAATATGATATAAAAGTCATACTATAACATGTCGTCTAAAATATGATAAAAAAGTCATACTATAGCATGTCGTCTAAAATATGATATAAAAGTCATACTATAGCATGTCGTCTAAAATATGATAAAAAAGTCATACTATAACATGTCGTCCAAAATATGATATAAAAGTCATACTATAGCATGTCGTCCAAAATATGATATAAAAGTCATACTATAGCATGTCGTCTAAAATATGATAAAAAAAAAGTCATACTATAAGATGTCGTCTAAAATATGATAAAAAAAAGTCACACTATAGCATGTCGTCTAAAATATGATAAAAAAAAGTCATACTATAACATGTCGTCTAAAATATGATAAAAAAGTCATACTATAACATGTCGTCCAAAATATGATATAAAAGTCATACTATAACATGTCGTCCAAAATATGATATAAAAGTCATACTATAGCATGTCGTCTAAAATATGATATAAAAGTCATACTATAACATGTCGTCTAAAATATGATAAAAAAAAGTCATACTATAACATGTCGTCCAAAATATGATAAAAAAGTCATACTATAACATGTCGTCCAAAATATGATATAAAAGTCATACTATAACATGTCGTCTAAAATATGATAAAAAAGTCATACTATAACATGTCGTCTAAAATATGATAAAAAAGTCATACTATAACATGTCGTCCAAAATATGATATAAAAGTCATACTATAACATGTCGTCCAAAATATGATATAAAAGTCATACTATAGCATGTCGTCTAAAATATGATATAAAAGTCATACTATAACATGTCGTCTAAAATATGATAAAAAAAAGTCATACTATAACATGTCGTCCAAAATATGATAAAAAAGTCGTACTATAACATGTCGTCCAAAATATGATATAAAAGTCATACTATAACATGTCGTCTAAAATATGATAATAAAGTCATACTATAACATGTCGTCTAAAATATGATAATAAAGTCATACTATAGCATGTCGTCTAAAATATGATAATAAAGTCATACTATAACATGTCGTCCAAAATATGATATAAAAGTCATACTATAACATGTCGTCTAAAATATGATAATAAAGTCATACTATAACATGTCGTCTAAAATATGATAATAAAGTCATACTATAGCATGTCGTCTAAAATATGATAATAAAGTCATACTATAACATGTCGTCCAAAATATGATATAAAAGTCATACTATAACATGTCGTCTAAAATATGATACAAAAGTCATACTATAACATGTCGTCCAAAATATGATATAAAAGTCATACTATAACATGTCGTCCAAAATATGATATAAAAGTCATACTATAACATGTCGTCTAAAATATGATAAAAAAGTCATACTATAACATGTCGTCCAAAATATGATATAAAAGACATACTATAACATGTCGTCTAAAATATGATAATAAAGTCATACTATAACATGTCGTCTAAAATATGATAATAAAGTCATACTATAGCATGTCGTCTAAAATATGATAATAAAGTCATACTATAACATGTCGTCCAAAATATGATATAAAAGTCATACTATAACATGTCGTCTAAAATATGATAAAAAAGTCATACTATAACATGTCGTCCAAAATATGATATAAAAGTCATACTATAACATGTCGTCCAAAATATGATATAAAAGTCATACTATAACATGTCGTCTAAAATATGATAATAAAGTCATACTATAGCATGTCGTCTAAAATATGATATAAAAGTCATACTATAACATGTCGTCTAAAATATGATAAAAAAAAGTCATACTATAACATGTCGTCTAAAATATGATATAAAAGTCATACTATAGCATGTCGTCTAAAATATGATAATAAAGTCATACTATAACATGTCGTCCAAAATATGATATAAAAGTCATACTATAACATGTCGTCTAAAATATGATAAAAAAAAGTCATACTATAACATGTCGTCTAAAATATGATATAAAAGTCATACTATAACATGTCGTCTAAAATATGATAAAAAAGTCATACTATAACATGTCGTCCAAAATATGATATAAAAGTCATACTATAACATGTCGTCCAAAATATGATATAAAAGTCATACTATAACATGTCGTCCAAAATATGATATAAAAGTCATACTATAGCATGTCGTCTAAAATATGATATAAAAGTCATACTATAACATGTCGTCTAAAATATGATAAAAAAAAGTCATACTATAACATGTCGTCCAAAATATGATAAAAAAGTCATACTATAACATGTCGTCCAAAATATGATATAAAAGTCATACTATAACATGTCGTCTAAAATATGATATAAAAGTCATACTATAGCATGTCGTCTAAAATATGATAATAAAGTCATACTATAACATGTCGTCCAAAATATGATATTTAAAGTCATACTATAACATGTCGTCTAAAATATGATAAAAAAGTCATACTATAACATGTCGTCCAAAATATGATATAAAAGTCATACTATAACATGTCGTCCAAAATATGATATAAAAGTCATACTATAACATGTCGTCTAAAATATGATAATAAAGTCATACTATAGCATGTCGTCTAAAATATGATATAAAAGTCATACTATAACATGTCGTCTAAAATATGATAAAAAAAAAGTCATACTATAACATGTCGTCTAAAATATGATATAAAAGTCATACTATAACATGTCGTCTAAAATATGATAAAAAAGTCATACTATAACATGTCGTCCAAAATATGATAAAAAAGTCATACTATAACATGTCGTCCAAAATATGATATAAAAGTCATACTATAACATGTCGTCTAAAATATGATAAAAAAGTCATACTATAACATGTCGTCCAAAATATGATATAAAAGTCATACTATAACATGTCGTCTAAAATATGATAAAAAAGTCATACTATAACATGTCGTCCAAAATATGATATAAAAGTCATACTATAACATGTCGTCCAAAATATGATATAAAAGTCATACTATAGCATGTCGTCTAAAATATGATATAAAAGTCATACTATAACATGTCGTCTAAAATATGATAAAAAAAAGTCATACTATAACATGTCGTCCAAAATATGATAAAAAAGTCATACTATAACATGTCGTCCAAAATATGATATAAAAGTCATACTATAACATGTCGTCTAAAATATGATAAAAAAAGTCATACTATAACATGTCGTCCAAAATATGATATAAAAGTCATACTATAACATGTCGTCTAAAATATGATAATAAAGTCATGCTATAACATGTCGTCTAAAATATGATAAAAAAAAAGTCATACTATAACATGTCGTCTAAAATATGATAAAAAAAAGTCATACTATAACATGTCGTCCAAAATATGATAATAAAGTCATACTATAACATGTCGTCCAAAATATGATATAAAAGTCATACTATAACATGTCGTCTAAAATATGATATAAAAGTCATACTATAACATGTCGTCTAAAATATGATATAAAAGTCATACTATAACATGTCGTCTAAAATATGATATAAAAGTCATACTACAACATGTCGTCTAAAATATGATAAAAAAGTCATACTATAACATGTCGTCTAAAATATGATATAAAAGTCATACTATAACATGTCGTCTAAAATATGATATAAAAGTCATACTATAGCATGTCGTCTAAAATATGATAAAAAAGTCATACTATAGTATGTCGTCTAAAATATGATATAAAAGTCATACTATAACATGTCGTCTAAAATATGATATAAAAGTCATACTATAACATGTCGTCTAAAATATGATATAAAAGTCATACTATAACATGTCGTCTAAAATATGATATAAAAGTCATACTACAACATGTCGTCTAAAATATGATAAAAAAAGTCATACTATAACATGTCGTCTAAAATATGATATAAAAGTCATACTATAGCATGTCGTCTAAAATATGATATAAAAGTCATACTATAGTATGTCGTCTAAAATATGATATAAAAGTCATACTATAGTATGTCGTCTAAAACATGATATAAAAGTCATACTATAGCATGTCGTCTAAAATATGATATAAAAGTCATACTATAACATGTCGTCTAAAATATGATAAAAAAGTCATACTATAACATGTCGTCTAAAATATGATAATAAAGTCATACTATAACATGTCGTCCAAAACATGATATAAAAGTCATACTATAACATGTCGTCCAAAATATGATATAAAAGTCATACTATAGCATGTCGTCTAAAATAAAAAAGCAACATGTCATTTATTCATCTGAACTCTCAAACATCGATATCGTTATCTTGGTCTAAAATATGATATCCATTAGGCTGTTGTTGAATGTCCTACATGATGGCAGCAGATACGGAGGGTTGATAAATAAAAATAAATAAAAAATATGAATGGAGAGAGGTATCAAAGGCATTTAAGATATGAGGCAAAAAATATCACTGAATTAGTTCAGGAGCAGAAAACACAACCAGCAACCAAATGCCCAACTGGAGCTTCAGCAACTAGTCATTTAAAACACTGTTTCCAGATTCTTAATGATAATATATTCTGCTTCATTTTGTCCTCCATGATAATAAATTAAAACATTTTTGCTTGTGTTATGTTGCTCGAGATAAAACAAAGAATAAATTTAAGTGCTGAAACTGTTTCCTGTTGGTGTTCCTTCTGGTGGAGGAACACCAACAGTTTAGTTTGTCCATCATGTGTCATGAAGAAATGAAGCATCACTTCTTGTCAACACATCATCCTGGATATTTATCCCTCATCCAACACTCCTCCAGACATTTATGAGATCGGTGCAGCTCGTGCCTGCAGAGGTGTGATCGGTCCGCGGGGACAGATGTCCTCACCACATGTCTGTTGCATTTTCAGTCTCATCCTGGCAACCCAACCTTTGTCCACAGGCAAAAATGAAAATGAGTGAGGAAGAGACTGCGATGACACACTGGGTCAACAACTGATTTAATTAATTGTGAAACCTAGAGGGGTGTCATGCAGCGCCAGGGCACGGAGATTATTGTCTTCCCAAGATGTCAATTATTAATCACATTAGATTGCAATTGGAGGGAGAGAGAGAGAGAGAGACAGAGAGAGAGAGAGAGAGAGAGAGAGAGAGGAGAGAGAGAGAGAGAGAGAGAGAGAGAGACAGAGAGAGAGAGAGAGAGAGAGAGAGACAGAGAGAGACAGAGAGACAGCGAGAGAGACAGAGAGAGAGAGAGAGAGAGAGACAGAGAGAGAGAGAGAGAGAGAGAGAGAGAGAGAGAGAGAGAGAGAGGCGATGTCTCAACATACACATTTAGAAGCGATCAGCGCGCGTGAAGCTGCTTTGCAGAAGGGTAGCATCGCATCCCGCATCTCTGTCATCTGGGACTGACCTCACACTCTCTCGTGCCTTGTCACAACTTGTTCCCAAATAAAAAAAAAAAATCAGTCTCTGAAGAATCTGTATTTTTACGACCCCCTGCGGAGCACGTGAACAAATAGGAGGCGATTCCCCCCCCCGCTAATATTCACGTGTCATCCAACAGTTCTCCAAACGGGAAAGAGAAACCGCAGAGTGGAGATGACATGATGTTCATTTAGAGGCAGATGTCTCCGGGACTGCTCCTCCTGTCTTTGTTCTAACCCTTCTGAGAGTTGAGGCTGTCTCGTGCAGGTTGGAGAGCTGAGCCACAGCGAGCGCGCGCTCATCAGCTGATACATTAAAACATTGCTGCCAGTCACTGAGAAATTTGTCCACCAACAGGTAGACTTCAAACTTTGTCTCCCGCGCTAAATTAGATCCTCTGTCATTAAACCAGGCTCACCATCTTTTTTTTAAATGTTCCTGTTTATGTCCATCACACTTGAGGCTCGAGAGCGTGAACGCCTTTTTTAGGCGAGAACAATGAAGTGGGCGTCATGTTGCGTTTGTTTCCCGGCGTGTTGAGGGAGTGTGACTTTTAAACCGCTGCTGACAGGATCGGACCTCCAGGAATCCTCTTTGCGCGGCTCGGCTTGTTCAGCACCACGGCCAGCTCCTGGCACGCGGCTCAAACTTCAGGCAGCGACAGTCGCCTGCTTCATCCATCCGTCCGTCCATCCGTCCATCCATCCATCCGTCCATCCGTCCGTCCATCCGTCCGTCCGTCCATCCATCCAGCTCCACTGTAGTCCCCAGCCACGCTCGTTTCAGGCTTAAAAGCAGTGCGGAGGATATGCGTTGGAGCACACGGTGCGTTCACTGCACGGCAGCGCTGGAAACTGAGGAACCCTGCAGCAGGTAAGAAGAAACGCTGAAGGCTTCACGGTGCATTTTTCTGAACTTTACCAGCTGGTTTGTAGAGAAGGTAAACTAAGTCCGCTCATTCAGGCTGGACTTTGTTGGGAGCTGACCTAATGTTGATCAAATGTCTGGAGTTTGCATCATTTAGTTCTGAAAAAGGCGTCAATTTGTGCGTAATTTACGCTTTTCTGGCGATGTGATGATTCTTTTATCGTGATTGTTTATTATACGAGGAGCACGTTTTACCTCCTTTTTGTTTACCATTACATCCCCGGCTGAAGCCATACAAGCTGCACAACCTTCCAAATGTGCGAGGCTGCTGAGGAACTACTAAACAGACGCTGCAGTGTTTCACACCAACAGACATCTCTCCTTATCTCGCTCATTTGGAAAATCACTTGTTCGATAAAAAGTGTGAAACATTAGAGAGAGGTCCGTTTAACAGTTAAAAACTTCATCAGAATTAGTTTGTGTGCCACAGAGTGTTCGAGGGAGGACGATGATCTTGTTCTGTTTGTATTTTCTGGAGTTGGAGTCTCCTGTCTTAGAAAATGTAACATGTTTTGCTGTTGAATTAAAACAGACATTTAAATCGTGCTTACACTGATGAACAGCGAGATACTCCATGTGTGAGTAACTCCTCACTGAGTTTAAAATACATTTTGAAACACATGAGGAATAGGACTGAACACCCACAGGTGCAGAAATGTTGAGGCTGCATCGTTAATACTGGACAAAGTCATCAAGGGAAGCAGAATGTACTGTGGATGCTTCCTGCAGTCCCAGGGGCATCTGAGCTGCAGATTCAGCAGATAAAACACATTAAAAAGAAGCTTCAGTGTTCAGTGTAATCAGTTCAGCCAACACAAAGATTTATTTTATCCCAAAAATAATAGAATAATTAGGAAGCTGTTTCATGGACCATCAGATGGATGTTTCTGAATGTTCTTACGTAACCAGCTTGCACAGTAAACAGAATGGTCTGTTAGCCCTGCACTCACGGCTGAAGATGTTGATCACTATGAATTATTCAGGTCACGACTGACTGAAGAAGAACATGCTCCGCTACCATCATCTGAGTCCAGACACAAAGCGTGTCCTACCTCTCAGCTCCGTCCTGTGTGCTTCACCTGTTACTTTGGACGCGATGCTGAGTGGACTCTCTGCCAATGTGTAACACGGGGACAGGAATCCATGATGACTGTAATTACTGTGGGTGCTGGGCGACCAGAGCGGGGCAGCAGCAGGTACAAAAAAAATGGAAAATGTTTTCATTATCTGCCAAGAGAAAGAAAAACTCTGTTTTATGACAACAAGGTTCTCTGGGAAGCCTCTTTCTAGGAAAAGCTGCCACCAGGATGCATCGATAGGACCGATAACACAGCACAACAAAACTTTTCTCAGTTTCAAGTTAAGAGACATCTGCCTTGTTACTTCATCATCACTCAAACCTTTTACCATCCACAGGGGAAGCCATCAGTGATTAAAGTCCTGTATGATGAAGCACGCCGGTCCAATCAAAAAGGACAGATTAACAGCTTCCTCATGGTCATGCAAACACACACACACACACACACATACACACACATACACACATACACACACATACACACACACACACACACACACACACACACACACACACACACACATACACACATACACACACACACACACACACACACACACATACACACACACACACATACACACACACACACACACACACATACACACAAGCATGCAGGGGGCTGGACGTCTGCCAGTATCGTCCATGTGAAGTCTCGTCTATATCGTGCACCTGATACCCACAACATCTGTTAAATGAAATATTAAATATCTCGCCACACTCCTGTTAATGGAGGTGTTTATGCACTGATTTGTATTTGGGAAGCTGATCTGCAACACTCTTAATAAGGCAAGTGCACATGATGAAGGCTGAGTGACCATGAAGGATCACAAGTGACAGAAAACAGTCTTGGCTCTGATTTTAGATGCAAACAATGACTGTAATTTATGTTTTAATGATGCATTCTGGGTACATTTCCAATTAAATAAATTCCAATATTTATTGTGCCATCATGCCAAAAATCTCATTCATGGAGAAGCTTCCAGTTAATTAATGATGTGCGCGCGACTCTCAGGTTGAAATGAACTGCTGCACTGCCTGAGTGAGAGGTTTGTAGGTGAGTCCTAGGTCAGCTGCACAATATGGTGAGTGATAATGAACCCTCATTAATTCCTCTGAAATAAATCCTGACTTCAGTAATGCAAAAGCATTTAAAAAGGATTTGTTTTACATCTGTGGATGAAAACTGGAAGTCTGGTTTCCTCTTCTGTTCAGGAGATGTTCACGTTCACAAAGATAGAGTCTGTTTGTACAAATGGTCGGTGGAGGAGGGGGGTGGGGCGTGTGTGTGTGTGTGGGGGGGGGGGGGGGGGGTGGGGGGGGTGGGGGGGGGGGTTCCAGTGGGGGATGGGGGTCAGGCCAGCTGACCTCTCTGCTTCAGTAAAACAAAAGTGATGGCAGCTGAGTTAACGTATTAAAGCAGTGGCACTGTGTTCGGCTGGTGGTCGCAACAATTCCTCAGGATTTCTCAGATTATTTCATTTGAATCTTTTTTACCATCTTGAAGGAATAAATCTGCAGCGTTTTAATCAGAACGGAAATATGTATTTAAATATTAAAACTGAAACACCTGATTTTATCCAGATTCTGCAGTCATGTCCGGTTGGTAGTTGACTTCTAGACTTTACAGTTGCTTTGTTGTTGTTGGATCAGTCTTTGAATGGACGTTCAGGTGTTTGAACTGGCTGGATTTAATGTTTGTTTTTTATTTTTATGTTTTTTGCCAATGTTGGAGCAACGTTGGTTATTTCACATGCAAGATTTACAAATTTCTGTATTTGTCTGTATTCGCTCATTTGAATTAGGTGGTGCGAAAAAATGTGATGTCATGTACTTCAGTGCACCAATCAGGTCTTACCAAGCTTTGGGTCTAAATCTGACGACAGCTGTGGACTTGCTTGATTTGCTAATTGTATTGGATGCAGCACACACACAACATGAAGGATGATTTATTTAGTCGTAATTATTTAATGTTCTAGAGAAACACTTTGGATTAAAAACTAGGGTTTAAAAAGCACAAGTCAAGGACAGGTTTCCATATTTATTTGTTACTGGAAAGTTGAATCAAAGTAAAATGAATAAACTAAAAAGGAACACAATAAAGAGGGAAATATCACTGTAATCTTGCCTGGTGGTATTCCCGCAATATCACAACTTGGTCTTTAGGTTTTATTTTGACTGTTGGCAATAACTCAATTTAAAAAAAAGCAAACTTGGTTGCTCTGACTTTAAAATGTACAAATGATGTCACATGTAAAATAATGCAGCTTAAATTCCATCACTGATATGACTTCCTGGTCCAGAACGAGCACTTCGAATGATATCACTCAAAGGAAAAAAAGCCTTTGGTGTTTCAGCCCACTTTCCTTTAACCGTGTGGTGCTGTGATGGTGAATAATGCAAAGCTACAATAAAAACCTGTGGAGCAAAAGCACCAAACATCCATCACGGTGCTCGGGCCAATTGCAGACGTGGCAATAATGATCTCTGACAGACAAGGAGAGCGGATGAATGTTTGATGAGGGAGGCAGAACGGGGCTCCTGGGAGGCGACGGGACCGCCGAGTACGAGGGAGGGAATCCCCCCTTCAGGTGGAGCGAGAGGAGATGGATGACGCAGTCAGCTCTGGAAGACGGAGCGAGCGGTTTGTTAAACAGAAGCACATCAACATACGCAGATTATAATGAAGTAAATGTGAGACTCAGCCTCACTCAGCCAGGCGTTATGAATGCAGATGTCCTCTCAATCGATTCACGTCTTCTTAACGGTCGCAGCCTCTTCAGACAATGTCTTCAAATTTCTTTGGCTCATATTCAAACTTCAATGTCCTCCACCATCTTTAATTGATAGTTGAAGAAACGTCCTTTCTGGAAAGGAGACATTTCTTCGTTTTAATGACGTAACAGCGCGTTTTATGGATGTTGTCGGTCTTTCCTGCAACATTAATCGAACTGGACTCAAATACTGGGTTTGTGTTCAGATATAACTCAGATAGGTATCCTGTAAATATTCATGTGTCATCACTAGATTGTATCAATAATATTAGTGTCATCTGTCTTTAAAATTTGGGGTAGAAAACCTCGAGAATTTTTTTTTTTTTCAGATTAAATAAACTAAAGCTGTTTTTTCTCTCCAAGTAGAAATAAACTGTAACAAAACACAACATTAGTTCCATGCAGGACGTCCTCCTAAAAAAATGTCTTTCTACACAATATGTCAACTCACAAAATGAGATCAACACTTTTTCGCACTTAAATGACAACATAGGTAATTTGAACGTTGGAGACAATAAACGAAAGGACATACTGGAGCTTCATCGTCATGGTAACAGTAGTTTACACGGTTAAAAAGTCACAGTTTGGTTAGGTTACGGAAAAAAGTCACAAAAATAACTAGGTTTGTTACTTAAGCTACATCACGTACGTTAAACTGCATCAGTTAAAATAATTCAATACTAATATGTTCGCTTCACACGGAAAACAAACTACAGACGATATATTTGAAAGTGGACGTGTCTGAGGTGGTAACACGTCCTCCAGGCTGGGACTGAATACCTGCCCCGAGTCAAGGAGTTTAAGTATCTTAAGGGTGAAGTAGCTTCCGGAAGTGCCTTAAACTGCAATACCACCGAGTGCCACCAGGGGTTGGCTCCATAGACGCCAATTCAACTTCTCATTAAATATAAAATAAATACATTTTCTTCCACGAGTCACTTTGGTGTCGTTTGCTACTAATCCTAAAAAACATCACGCGCCACAAACATAAACAGCAGCTCCACTTCAAGTTATTTCCTTAAACAGCTGGGAACTATAATATTAATCAAACTGCATTTGTTGGGGACAGTTTTAGGCGACGGAATAACACGTCCTTTTCGGTACGCTGGAGGATTTTAAGTGCAGAAGAAGGTGGAACTGACCCAACATAGACAACAGTGTCTGTGTTCATCTAAATGAAGGAACGAGAAATTAGTGATTTTGGACAACGGAGGAAAATACAGCGTCACGAAATGAAAATATTCAACTGCAGCCTATGACAGAGTTTCATTTGTCACAGGTGATCCCATCTTGAGCCTCATTCACTGTTTGTGCATAATGATATATGTATGTGTGCACTCTTCCCCATTAGCAGCCTCTCCCCCCCTCCCCCCCTCCCCCCGACCATCCTCTTTGTCAGCTGGAAATGTGATTTTGAGGGAAGCCTGACTTCCATTACCTTCGCTTCCTCTCAGCGAGTCGTTCCACTGGGGACCTTCAACCTGCCCATTCAGGCTCTGGGCTGCATATACAGCAGATGACCTCCACTCTGGGGGTGGTGGGGGAGGGGGATGGATGTGGGAGGGGGGAGGGGTTATTAGCATATTAATGCTGCACTCTACTCCTGGGGCCAAATGAGTGTCATTTAAAAATCAGTGTGGATGGCATCTTTCTCAAACGCCTCCCTCATCCCTCTGCTGCCCACACGGCCATCCACTCCTCTTTTTATGATTATGATTATTTTTTTCTCTGCCCTCTCACATCTGCTATCCTTTCTTGTATTTTATCAACCCCACCACCACCACCACCACCACCATCCACTCCCCCCATTCCTTCACACAGTCTGGTTTGAAGTGTGAGAGGCTGGCAGGCTTTACGCTCTTGAATTAAAAAGGCCATCTGGTGACGAGGGAAACGAGATGGCAGGCTAGAGGAGGGGAGCGAAGAAACGAGAGGCACCGCTCGTCTTTGAAGTTAATGTGTAGACAGAATCCTGGGTGGGATATTACATCCAAAAGTCTAAATATTGCTCTTAGCATCTGTCACTTATGCATGCACACACTACTTTGGAGTTGCATTATACGGATCTAGTATTCAGCTACAAATAGTGTTGTTCAGCAGCAACAAAGATTCACTGGTTCGAGGAAACCCAAAGTCGTAAAGTCATATTTACAATACAGACATGAGAGTGGTTTAAACTGATAACTCCTCAGTGTTAATGTCTGAACCTGAGGATGCACTCGCACATGAATTGTTTCGTCTGAAGGTATTTTATGTAGACGAGCTGGAGATGACCAACCTTTCCCGCTCCTAACTTTGCATCGACAGAATAGTTAAAGGCCAGTTTTCCAGAAGGAGTCTCGTTTGGACACACGAGTGTGGAGACAGAGGTGCACATCATTAGTATTATATGTTATTAGTGTATATTATGTTGTGTAAATGTAATGTCCTCTGGTGAGACGCAGGCCTCCGGTGGGAGTGCAGGATCGGGGAGGAGACTGACAACGTGTCCGCCACAAATCCTTTTGTCACCATTCCCTCTCGAGATCGAGTGCTTGCGTGCTTCACCAGTGATGCTGCAGAATTCAAGTCAAAATAAGGACATTTAGCGATCTTACAGCCTGATGTTTACTTTAAATCTGCCATGTGGGATTTTAGGACTCGTGTTTCACATGCTGCAGCCAGAACACCCTGCAGACATTACCACGTCCAACAGTCGTCTGCACGGGAAGCGGTTGTGACTCGGCCCACATGTGCAGGCTGTTGCAGTTTCACTTTTGTGGCAAAAGAAAAAGGATCTTTTAAGTTTCAGTGACGGTTGCTGAAACACGCTGCTTGATGTCACTTCTTATTTCTTTTTAAAAGATGCGTTTGCATCTTCAAGGCTGTGAGTGATTCTTTATCAAACAGTTGCAGAATAATACGGCTCCATCAGAGGTAAGATATTAAAGCGGGAGCTGCACCCATCAGCGGTCTGAAACAGACTCTTGTTTGTTTCGTTCGGGGCGTGCTGCAGTTTAAAAGGAAAAAACATGAAACGCTGCGGCTGGAATCTGATCGGTGAGGTCAGCTCACAGTGCAGGCTTCTTCCCAGTTCTCCCACAAGGCCGAGCACCATGCATGATCAGACTGCCCCACTTGTCCTGGTCTGTCTTCCACTTTCTCTCAACCCTCTCCATCTACTGGCAAGTTTCCATGGAAACAACGGTGAGAGAGAGAGAGACAGAGGATAGGGAGAGAAAAAAAACCAAAGAACGTGGTCTGCAGTCTGACTCCTGTTTCACAGCTTTATGTTGTTTTTAAAGGTAAGTCAGCATTTTGAAACAGAGAGAAAGAAATATGAGTATTAATATCGCCCTGCTTTGTTTTCATAATCTCCCTTCAATACAGTTAATTACTACTCGTCAGCCTACTTAACTTGTTGAGACAGAGGATACGAGACAGATCATTGTGGCTCAATAATTGACTCTGATAAAGTTCTCCTGCACTCAACACTCGCCTTAATTAAGCCTCTGGGGTTTGTGGCGACCGACACTGGTGATGAAAGGCAAAAAAACTCGCCGCAGATTAACGACTAAAATCAAGTGTACGCACAAAAACAGAAATATGCAAACACATTCTTTTACACAGATTTATAAAGCCACTGCTGCTGCTTCATAAATGTTAATCACTGTGGAAGTGAACGCACACATGTGAGCCCCGTTTCCTCTCAGACGGAAACGCCTGAAACGGATATTTGCGTATTGATACCTGCCCACTCACTGGACGTTTGCTACGCTGGTACGACTCTCCTTCAACACCACAACAGCTGTCAGTTTGCAGCTGTGGACATTCACGGCTCCTTTTATACATTTATCTCACATCTGTTTGTCGGTCTAATTGTAAACAATCATCAGGAGTTTGTGGGAAATGTGGTCTTATCATTATCATTATCTTATTGTTATTATCTTATCATTAAAATGAGGAATACTGTATGTTAAATGAGGTTTTTTTTTACACACTTCCAGCTGTAAGAGACTGAACTTTGTTTTTGTGCATACAGTCTGTGTTGGATTAATATGAAGTACACAGCATGTGAAGCTCTTATTCTGACAGCAGATTCAGCCTTTGTGTTCTATCTTACAGTCACAGACGGTCTGTTATACAGCGACAGCAGCAGATGAATGTGAGGAGTCATCAGCTGATTACTGGAAGAGGAAAGAAGAAAAAACAAAGTTCTGATTTAAATTTTTTGATTTATTTTTCTCCAATTCACATTTTTGGTGAGATGTTGGATAATTTGAACGTTTGTTTAACTAAAACCATTAGAAAAAGTTTAAAGGGCAAATTCCCAGTTTGGTGAGACGCGATAAAGGTATTAAACAAACATTTAATCTGTGACAATGTGTTGTATTTTAAAAGCTTTTCAAATGATCCTTTGTGTCAAATCTTCATCTGAAAGGTAACTCAAGCTGTCGGAAAAACATCGTGGCGAAAAATAATAAAGTAGCATCAAATGGAAACAGTCATGTAAAGTAAAAGTACCTTGATTAGTACCGTAGTTACGTCCCGCCGCTGTCAGTCTTTGTGCTTAACTTGGTTGATCATCTCCAGACCGTAGCTTCATATTTAATAGATGGATATGAGGTGGGAACCACTTTTCTTGTCCCACTCTCTGTTAGAAAGGATTTCCAAACTGCTGAACCACTTGCATCAGACTTGGAGTCGCTGCTCCGAAAGTACAAACTGTCCAAGTTTTGTAGTAATGTGGCGGCACACGAGCTGCACTTGTCGTTTCCTCTCCTGTCACTCAGAGACTCTGACTGGTGGCAGATCAATAGAGTTACTGACTCTTTAAATAAACACATGCAGGGAATTTATAATCATTCATAACTTAAAGGCAGATTTTCTCACCAAAACTGATGTAACCCACGTTAGTTTTACCAGAAACTAAAGGGTTAACTCACACATGCAATACCGACGTTCACCAGAGGGGCGCTGTGGTGCACGTCGGGAGATCAAAGCCTCCTGAAGAAGACCCTTCATGTCTCCATCAGCAGGTCATGATCTCCATGAAGATCTCATTGGGTTGATTTCTGCTCTCTGCTGTTGAGGATCTTTATTTATTTGGTCGTTAACCAGACCGACTCCGAAGGAAGAAGTTCTTCGTTGCTGCAGAGCTACAAAGGAGGACAGTTGTTTAGTTGTTAGTTGGGTTAAAGATACCGATCAGGAGAGAAGAGAACAATAACCAGTCGGAGATAAATATGAATTAGTTGATGAATATTATTTTACGGGGTTGATATCTGCGATTGTGGAGCTACATGTACGCAACGGGGCTAGCTAAGCGCCGGTTGAGGCGAGCGGGAACGATGACGTCATGTTCTTGTTTTAGCGCCAGAAGTAAAGGTCAGATTGAGAACAGCTGTTGAGTGTGTTGCTTAGTAACGGTGGACGTTTAAATAATGCCTGTTAGGTGTAAGTGACAGATGTCACTGAGACATGAGTACATGTGTGTGTGAGATACGGTGCTATGTTAATATTGACCATAGTGAATATTATATATATATATATATATATATATGTATGTGTGTGTATACTATATTACTGGTCATTTACTGTTACACCAACGATAGAGTTTATAAATTACAGTAGTGACATCGTATTAAATTCTGCTGCATGCAGATTGTTTTTGTTTGTATGGATCCGTGATGGAGACAGCGATCCCCAGAAACCTCCACAGAGCTGGAGCTGAGTGACCCTGTGACCCCTGATCATCTTTGGGCTTCTTGGATTCTCCTGCAGGAGCACCGAGGAGCAGAAGACTGAGATCAGAGTTAGTCTGAGAGCCTCCAGACATAAACTACCGGGTAGTAGACTGAAAGACAAGAGACTGAAACTGACTGACTGAGAGAGAAATACCGGTATTGGGTTCATTTCTTGAATTTGTTATTTTTCTTTGTTGTTCCCTTGATTTTCTGTGTGTGTTAATAACTCGAATAAATTGCAGTTCAGTTCCTTGTTTTAAACTGCAAACATTTTCCGTGTTTCATTCACTCCCAGAGCGACCTAAAGACAGGACTAAACCTAATACAGGAAATCTAATGTGTTACATAGACTACACTGAGGTTTTTCATAAAACCCTAAAAGGACTGTTTGTCTCGGTACGAGTCACTTTTATGAAGAAGAAATTCTCACGTTAATTTGGAGTTTCGCTCAACGTATCAAAAATACATAATGCAACACACTACAGATGAATATTTTTATGCAGCTCTCGATAAAATCAACGCGTTGGCGGCAAAATGAATTTGTGCGCTCAAAATAGATTTGAATACTTTATCAGCTTTTATTTTCATGCGTGCGTTTTTTTTTTCTCTCGTGCATAAATAGTGTTTTTATGCGACTGCATGAGCAGTTAATGTGATTTGACAAAATGTTCCTCGGGGACATGGTTTGTTATCTCTGCAGTATTTCGGTGTACAGGAGCATGTGCACATGGGATTATAAAAGAGTTGTACAATCATCTGCTGAAGAAGAAAAGTAACACGAGGTCACAAAGACAATGAGACGAGAGGAAGAGGAGAGAAGGAGCTTTACAACCAACAGGAGAAAAGCATTTAGAGGATGTTTGTGTCGTCCTCGCTGACCGCTGCTCTGATGTGAACTCTGTCCTCCAGCTGCTGCCAGCGCTTCATTAGCGTCATATTTTATACATCTTCCAATCATCAATTTACATAACAGAGACGTTCTGAACCGTCCTCGTTATTTCTGTAAAAAAACCTGAAGATGTTTTACTCAAAGTTTACTCCACGAGTCGTATCACGCATGATGACACTTAACAAATGTCTTTATTTTTCTTTCTTGCATATTAATCATCATCAATAAATAGATAATAAACAATAAAGGATGCAAATATTAACTAACTTGCGCCGACAACGGCAAATATTTCCAGAGGGGACGTCCGTCCCTGCCAGACACGACGTCCGCGAGACAAAGGCATCATTGTGCTCGGGCTCAAAAAGCTGCGACTGACTTTCTGTGTTTGATCTGCAGGCTGTAATCTACAAACACTCTGGAGGAGAGACGGCCGCGAGGACGGCGATGATGCTGTAAATGGCCTCTGTGAGAATAAAAACAGTGCTGCTCTGAGACCCGGCGGTGCCGCTGCGCCTTCCTGTTCTTTTCCTCGTCGAACGCCGACCGGACGCTGACCCCAGACCGCAGGCGGGACGCTGCCCTCGTTTCGCCCGGGGATATGTCATTGGGGAAATCCCCTGAGTCGGGGGTGCGCCCTGCGCCCCGACCCCTCCGGCTGTCCCACCTCAGCCTGCTCTGCCTGTGCGTGTCTCTCCTGACCCGGGCGGCCCACGGTTTGCCCGTGGTGGGTTTTAACACCGACGCCAAGAGGGAGATCACGCTGGACGGAGACTTGATGCTGGGCGGCCTGTTCCCGGTGCACCAGAAGGGCGAAGGCGTGGAGGACTGTGGCAAGATCAACGCTCAGAGAGGCATCCAGAGACTGGAGGCCATGCTGCTGGCTTTAGACGACATCAACAGGGACGATCGCATCCTCCCCGGGATCAGACTGGGAGCTCACATACTGGACACGTGCTCCAAGGACACCTACGCTCTGGAGCAGTCTCTGGAGTTCGTCAGGGCGTCCCTCACCAAAGTGGACGACAGCGAGTACACGTGTCCCGACGGCTCGTACGCCATCCACGACGACGTCCCCCTGGCGATCTCCGGCGTCATCGGAGGCTCCTACAGCGACGTCTCCATCCAGGTAGGACGACGTCACCACCTCGTATTTGTAAAATGAAAATGAATTTCCATCTTTGCTTTGTGCCGTGAAATGACTCGTCAAACGCCACTCGAGTTACCGAAGGTGTGTTTGACTGTTGGCAGCCAGAGAGAGAGAGAGAGAGAGAGTGATGGATTGTCATACAAGTGTCCATTTAGACTTAAGTACCATGTTCGAGATGTTAACACGGGGACTGAATGAGTATCGGTTCCACACGGAGGATCTGTTTACCTGCACGCCCACACGCCCGGCTGATCTAATTTACTGGATCTCTTTCTCTTTCCGGGTAATTCACACTTCAGCGGCGGTCCTGTCGGAGGCAGACGTGCTCCAGATGTTGCTCGGGACGGGCTGACAGGATGACTAGTGACGGCATGATTACTCACAGCAGCGGCGCCTCTCGGCTCACTCGAGCTGATGCGATGAAAGCTCTGCTAATTGGGTTTCTGAATCTCAAGCTGTAATATGGCTGCCACATCAATGTAATTGCAAGTCATTTTGAAAGGAGATAGTGTGTCCTTTGGAGCTGAGATTTGTAAATACCCACAAATATAGATGCCGTGAAGCATCAAGTCAGAGTCATCATCGTCTCAGCGGCCTCAGACGAAGAGCACGGTTCACCTCCCCTGAGACACGTCCTCGTGTCCCACATATCTGCTTGGTTGAAGACAGAGACGCGCTCTACCCGTCCAGAAATAATAACTGGATTCAAATCACAGATAAACCACAGATTGAGGAGGAAGCCCTGCCAGCGGCGGTCTGCCGTTAGCAGCTACTTACGGACGAGCCGGGCTGAACCGCCTGTCGCTCGCAGCGCCACTTTCCTTCTCCGTGATATCCGTCTGGGAACTCGCGTCAGCGTTAGCAGTCACGCTGAAGGGCGGACCAATCAGCGAGCGGTGTCGGTGGTTAACCGCATTTGTCCCGCCCCTCCTTCACTGGGGTTGGACGGCTGGTGACAGCGTCGAGCGCAGTGCTAATATTTTTCAACTGTCATTGACGGGAATTTTTTTTAATTTTTTTTTTTTAAAATAAAACAAGAAAATAAAATTGCTGCATGTTAAGTGTTCAGCGCAGAATAAACGTTCAGCACCTCGTCATGCAGCTGGAGTTCATCAATACAATACAAAAAAAAACATGCTGTATTCAGGAAAAACCACTGTGGTGAAGCCAGGCTAGGTGGTGAATTAATCAGAGGGAGTAGCTGTTTCACTGCCGGTCAATATTTTATAGATATAGAAGTTTAAACCAGTGTGTTGAAAATCTATTTGTTTGACTGAAACTCATCCTCATTTCTTTTTCGAAGGAGTTCCATAAGAACTTTTTTGTTTTACAGCTGAAATTGAATCTCTCAGATTCACCTGCAGAGGAATCTTCTTTTCTAATGAATGAGGGATTATTTTCAGATGGACCTCCAGAAAACTAATAAGAAGGAGTGACTTTAGCTAACAACACCGAGATAACTGATGGACACATTTTATTCACTTTGGATTTGATGAGAGAAGTTGAATGGGAGTCTATGGAGCCGGAGGCTTTTTGGAGCCGACCTCTAGTGGCACTCGCTGGTATTGCAGCTGAAGGCACTTTATTTTTCAGACCCAGAAGCTACGAACACATTTATATATAATCTATTTCTTAGAAATAAGGAGGATTGATAGACGCATATACTAATGGTTTTGTTATATTTTAGCGACTATTCGAACATTTGAAATTCATGCCTTGTCCTACCAAGTAAATCCTACTTTTAAAAGTAGGTTAAGTTAAATATTCCCATTTGTGCTGGAGCTCTACAAAGATCTTTGTTTACTGTAGTCCTGCCTAGCGTACAGTACAGTGATGCATCGTAGAGGCGGAGAGCTCCTGGGAAATGATGCAAGAGGAGGATTCAGAGCACCTAGAAAGGGAATCCTGGCGAAAAGGACAGTTTGGAAATAAAGGATTTGATAAACGAGCGGTAATTTTAGCAAAACTCTGCATCTGGGCTTCCTCAGAGAGCGCCCTTGTCTTGTGGTAATTTATGGATGTACTATTACCGGCCTGAGGTCTGAGGTCCGCTCCAGCTTGTCACTGAATCTTCCTCATCAGTCGTAGCTTCACCGCAGGACGCCGCTCCCTCTCTCACCGTGAACAACTCGGCATTGTAATGAAGTTCAGTTGGGAGGCGATCTCTCTGCCGCTCTTTCTTCTGGCTGGTTGCTGAGCATCTAATCATGGCAGTAAATTTGAGTTGTGCCCTTTTGAAAATCAGAAGAAGTGTATGTGTTCAGACAAGCTCTCACGACGTTATTGCACAGAGTTATGCATTTGGGCCATGAGACTACGTGGCCTTTCTGTGCTGCCGCTGGATACCGTCTCCGCTCAGTGCGTCTGTCCTTTGTGAGCGGCCGGTTTGTCCAGAATCTAAAGTAACTAACGCCGACCTCCGAGTGAACCGGCCTTCCCCCCCGTCCACCTGCGCGGCAGGTGGTTCGTACAGACGTGTGCGTTTCACCCCCAAAGGCACGGCAGCGACGGGACAAGTAACAACATTAGTTCAAAGAGCCTTATCGCCATGACGACGTGGTGGAACATGGCGAGCTGACAGATGGCGAGAACGCAGAGTGCTGTCTAAATCTGTCACAACGGAGAAGCGTGTTGCCGTGCTGCTGGCGTTGCGGTGTGACAATCGCAGATCTGGGGGCGGATCTGGCTGCAGGCCGGCCGAGCTGCCGTTCCGTGGGCGCAGATCGAGTTAAGTGTGGAGGCGAAGTTTCATGACGCTCTCGGGGGCGAGGTCCCGTCTTCCCCATCTGTGGTCGCAGCCGGGCTGTCGGGAGGGTTGGCAGAGGTGTGCGCGCACGTCGAGGATGTCGAGGATGTCGAGGAAGTCGAGGAAGTCGAGGAAGTCGAGGAAGTCGAGGAAGCGGCGTCGTGTTTCACGGAGACGACGACGGGCAGGTCGGATCTGGGATGGAAGGAGACGCAGTCGGTCACGTGGCGTCGAAGCATTTCACAACCGAAGCCCGTATCTTAAACAGTCCGAAGGACGTCTGAGGCGCCATCTGGTCCGTTTGACTGAATATGCATGTACAAATATTTATGTGATTGAAGTATTTAGCCTTGAACGGTTTCCCGCTGTGGTTTATCCAACCGGCGGATGGTCGCTGCGAGCAGAGCAACGACCTTGTGATGACACGCTCGCTAAATTCAGCATCTTTATTCATGTGTGAAGAGCCGACAACATACATGTTTAACCAGCAGATATTCAGGCGTATCATTGCTTTCTTAAAATATCCCCAAAGCATTTCGTCAGTCAACATCCGGTGTGATGTCGGAAACATTCGCCCGCAGCGTCCTGAATGTGTGTTGATCCGAGTTGTGTTAAGTTCTACGACGACAATCCAGGAAGTCGTGTCCTCGGGGCCGGCGGCTGATTAATTCACGGACGGGACTCCACTTCTGTCACCGCGGCAGCAGTCTGCGCTGCTGAATACGAGTCACCGGTGAGGGAGCGTCCCCGGGCGAAGCATCCTAATCACCGGGCGAATGTCAAACGCACACAAACAGAAATATTCTCCGGTTTGGAACGCAGAAATTTCTGGAACCAACGTGCAAAAAGTGAAAAGTAACCGACTGTGATCTCCCAGAGCCGAACAGGGAATCTGGATGAAAGTGTCTCTGTGTCAAAAATAAAAAAGCATCTCTGTGAATTGATCAGAATATTTAGCGATGTTCATTTGAACTGATTAAATGCGACAGGAGAAGACACATTAACAAGGACACGTGCTGGAGTTTAAGGATCCCGACATCAACGCCCGGCTTGACATTTGAAGACTCGTCTGCGTGAGCAAAATAATAAGATCGATTTATGAGCTTCGAGATACAAACAAGCCTATTTTTAAACTCCATGTGCAGGTAGACGCTGCCAAGCAAACGTGAGTCATACAAAGGATTTAAACACGGAGACACACATGACAGAATTCATGCCAGAGAGAACAATAACGATGAAACGTATCAGTAAAGCCATGCAGTGAAAATGCATTATTCATGGCTAAAAGTAAAGAACGTGCTCTGAAATCGTGAATAATTCACATGTGATTGGATTATTCAGCGGTTTGGCAGAATCCAGTATTTGCGCAGCTGAAATCGTGTCCGCAGCACAAACTCAACGAGCGTTTCCTGATTTCAGATCTGAGCGGCGGGAAGTCGGACGGACCCCGATTAGGTTGGTTGCGCGTGTTTTTAAATTTTGTGTTTGTGCGAGCACGAGTTACACGAGAGAGAAATGAAAGGAATGAACGCGAGCGCACGTGGAAAGCCGAGTTACGACGCTGTTATCGAGCGGCGGTGCAGCCGCGGCCCGACGTGCTGCGATCTGAACGACTGCAGCGTGAAGGAGACTCGTACTATCCTGCAGCGTAATCAGGGGGCAGGACCTGAGAGAAAACATCCTCGCTTTGAGTATCTAACACTTTCCACCCTGTTGAAGCTGTTGCCAAGAAACTAAATCGGAAGAAATAAACTAATAATGACTCAGTGCGTCCTCTAATGATGACACTGTGTGCATGCGTGTCCGCTGCTCGGACGCGTCGCTGCGACGCTGCGGCGCTGCGACGCTGCGACGTGTCGGAGACGTGTGATCCTGAGTGGAGATAAGGACCGCTGCGCTGGGAAGACGCTGTTGTTGCTGTCGGAGCGCAGTGAGACGCTCTTCTGGGACGAGCAGATGGACTTTTCATGTAGAAAACAATCATGACATCTCGACAAAGTAGGCCTGATATTTCCAGGACCGGGACTCTCTTATTTCTGTGTTCTCTGTTTGTATTTCCCTTTCTTTAACGCATCTCCTCCATACGGACACATCTCGACACGCATCAAAATAAAAGCACTGCAGGGAATGTGCCGAATCTCCAAGAGATCAAAGCTCATATTTGAAGAAAGAAACGTCATTTCTATTTCATTTTAATCAACTGAACTATGTTTTCAGTCTAAATGATCTTAATTCAGGTGTCACCGGTGCTTTAATCGACCTGTACGGAAACAGCTGAAGACAACAATCCTGTTTCTCGCTGTCTCCGTATCAAATGAATCTGCAGTAGCAGGTTGTGTGTGGTTGTGTTGTGTTTCGGAGAGGAAACCACTTTCACAGTAATCTGCTCGGGACCAGGCTCGGCTCTGTAAATCCACACCAGGCCGAGTCTTCATTTCCTGAATGAAATAAGTTGCCGTCTCAGGCAGGATGATCCCTTGTAGCCGAATGTGTGAAACTGTGAGCCGTACAGTTTGGCTGGTTCTCTCATTGAAGACGCATCCGACTGCACCAATAACATTTCGATAAAAGGGAGAAAAACAGTTCGTTTGAATTTCTTAGCTCTGGTAACAAAGTCCAAACAAAATACCAAAAACTTTATCAACATTTTCCATTTCCGGCGTGTCGTTAGCTTGGAGGTTGTTGGTTCCTGTTGCCATGGGGATGTAAAAAAGAGTAACAGATAGCGGAAGAGATGGAGAACGACGACTAAATGAATCAGCTGATAAAAGGTTTATACCAACAACCTACATCCTTTGATATTATAATATATACTTTAGGTCCAGTTTAATCACATGAAAGAATCTACAATCTGATCTGCTTTACTTTACGAACATTGATTCTTACAGGACTTCATTGTTCAACATCGTCTCGTACACAAACTCTGAGTCTCTCTGAGATACTTGTAAACCTCCTCGTGTCCTTCTGAACTGAAGTTTCCCTGAATGCTCACAGACACAATGACATGAATGAACTGTCCAGAGGTCTGTCTTCACGTTCATGTCTTCATGTTGCTGCACACACATGTTGAACTGTGTTGCTCCTCAGAGGCTGCAGACGAACACACAACACAGCATGGAAACTTACCTCGTGTGGACATTGACTCAATGCATTACACATCTCTTTCTCTTTCGGCTCAGACTTTCTGATGTCCCATGATTCATCCCTCAAGCACTTCCTGTCCTCTCTGATCTTATCTCCTACTGAGCCTGTCAGAGTTGAGATTCTCGATGGAGAAATCTCGTGGCCGGTTGGCTGAGGTCTCCCAGGGTAAAGGAACAAATCATTTTCTCTACCAGTACGACAAGGATTATAAATGATCAAAAAAAATTTAACATGATCACCGTTAATATTTCTAGATGCTCATTTTTGCCATTTGATATCCGCCGTTGGTCTCTTATCTAAAACATGTAAACGTCTACAGAATGATTTCCAATGAATTTCTTTTTAGAAGATGTCCTACAATACTGTAATAAGATCAATTTTCAACAGACACTATTTTTTTTCCCCTTAAGTAGCTTAAAGGTTGCTAATTAAATTAAATCTACTTGTTGATTACAGTCGCAGAAATCGAACAAGACCTGGAGAAGTTTGTAACGACCAATCAGCATCCATCAGTGATGTCATCAACCATCAGTGATGTCATCAACCATCAGTGATGTCATCGTTGGTTTGTGAACGTTATGAATCCTCCAGTTCAGATTCTGTCCGTCACCATCTTTGCTAGTTCGGAGCGGTTCGGAGCAGGAAGTGACCATATTTGGACGAGCTGGGGGAGGAGCCAGCGGTGGATCTGACCGATCTGATCGGAAACCTGACGATACTATGTCCTGCCCACCGACAGCTGTAACCTGACTGCACCACAGGCCTGTCAATCAAACAGACACGCCCCCAAAAACAGGTCTTCTTGAATCTTCTTTTCTAATGAATGAGGGATTATTTTCAGATGGACCTCCAGAAAACTAATAAGAAGGAGTGACTTTAGCTAACAACACCGAGATAACTGATGGACACATTTTATTCACTTTGGATTTGATGAGAGAAGTTGAGCACAATCTCAGTTTTCTTTTAAAGAAACCATTTTCCGTCTTCACCAAACTGCATCTTTGTTATTTGGTCCTGTAGTTGCAAAGATCCTTTCTTAATGTGTCCACCTGAATTCAGTCTCCACGCTACGCTCAGCTACATACGTGCGTGTGCTCACATGTTAATGCGTCGACATGTGTCACGTGTCTTCCTCGTCCCGGAGCTCAACAATCACACGTCGTCTTCCTGACCTGGATTCAAGTCCCACGAGAACCTCCTGCGTTTTCATACAAGAACCTTTCTGAGTTTTCCTCTTAAAACTAGAAGTAGAAACGTGACCTCACTCTTTAAAGGGATCAGATCCTCAGACGTGTTCCTCCTGAAGCCAATATTAGAGCCTTTAAATGATCTGTAAGATATATTACAATGTGGTAGTCTGTTTATTAACATCTTTTTAGGAGAGATTGCTGGTTTCCAAGCAGAATTTCACTTTATATTAATTTCCTTTAGTTTCTGCATCACAAAACACTCACCCAAAGGCAGGCTGAGAGATCAACAAGGAAAAGATGGATCTGGAGTTTTATGAAGATGTAATGATGATATGAATGGCTGATCCCTGAAGTCAGTCAATTCACTTTTTAGGAAGCATCAGGGAAAATGTGATATTTGTGATATATTCAGGAAAATGTTCTTTCAAAAAAGTGTCTTCCATTTTTCTATTAGTTTCAATGACTTTTTCACACATGAAGATCAGCAACATGCTGAAATCCTTTTACAGACTGTAATTACAGCAGAAAAAAAGGTATATTTGTTAAGTATGAAAGCAAAGACTAGTTCAGTTCACACAATTAAATCTGAGGAGTCAACTGTCCTCAATATCAAACAAGTTAAGCGTCCATTACTATAAAAAGTATTAATGTGCAATTATGAGGGAATTATGGAAAAGAATCTCATTAATTTATCATTATGGGAATTATGCAGTTTTAAATACAGAATAAAGTGATGTGCAAACAATTATCTAGTGTTTATGTGTCACTCGCCACTTCGGATGAGAGTCTGATTTCTTCCTCGGAGAGCCGGCGCTCTGCCGCCAGCTGTTTCACCACATGTTGCGAGAGGCTGTCGAGGCGCTTTAAGCAGAGACATGATTTCATGTAGATGTGGGATTATTAGCCCGCCTGCACAGTCAGAGTCTCTCCAGCTGACCTGGAGCTCTCGGGGGAAACCGAGCTTTGTGTGTTTCACCTATCTGGATTTGTTTTTCAGTAGTTTCACCGCTGACAAATCAGAAATAGCTCTGATCACAAACTGGTAAAACAGTTAAACATCACGTCCGTACGTCGTCGTGTGGTTGCCACCGGGTCATTAAATGTTCACATCTCTGTGATCCTGCAGAATAACAACGATGTCATTATTGAAATCCGTTCAATCACATCACAATAGATTTAAGTAATTTAGCATTATTGTGACCATAACATCAACAATTTGCACTTTGGCTGCAGAAATGCTTTAAATTGAATACTTGCCTTATTCTGTTTATCTAATATCTGTTTTTTTAAGAGTACCTTTTAAATCTGATTCAGATACTTTGGAGAAAATAAGGATTGTGTTTTGGTCTCCACCCAAAATCTAAATTGGGATGATTTGTTCTTAATCATGTCCATAACAATCGATTAGATTCACTGACATGTAAAATCATTTATAGACACTGCTGAACTATTTTCCAGACGTATGCTTTGTGGAATCAGGGTTTCAGATTTGGTGCTAGTGATTAAGAGTCTCCTTAAGGTTTGACGAGTGGATCCTCACCGACTTAAACCTCTGACATGGAGGCTCTGCTGTTCTCCTGCGTGTTGTAATCATGCAGAGATCTAGAGATCTTTCTACGGCCTTCAAGTTGTGGATAAGTCTCACTCGGGATTTAAAAAGTTCTCCAAATTATTTGAAAATAAATCACATTGTCAGGAAAATAGTACAAGTGGCTACAGTGGGACACAAAAAGAAGTCTAAGAAATGTAATCTTAGGGTTTGCAGGTAACTTATGTTATGAAGCATCCAGTTCAGATTCTGTCCGTCACCATCTTGCTGGTTCGGAGCAGGAAGTGACCATATTTGGACGAGCTGGGGGAGGAGCCAGCGGTGGATCTGACCGATCTGATTGGAAACCTGACGATATTACGTCCCGCCCACCGATAGCTGTAACCTGACTGCACCACAGACCTGTCAATCAAACAGACACGCCCCCAAAAACAGGTCTTCTTGAATCTTCTTTTCTAATGAATGAGGGATTATTTTCAGATGGACCTCCAGAAAACTAATAAGAAGGAGTGACTTTAGCTAACAACACCGAGATAACTGATGGACACATTTTATTCACTTTGGATTTGATGAGAGAAGTTGAATGGGAGTCTATGGAGCCGGAGGCTTTTTGGAGCCGACCTCTAGTGGCACTCGCTGGTATTGCAGCTGAAGACACTTCTGGATCGGAACCATTTTACAGACCTGAAGCTACGAACACTTTTATATCCAGTCTGTGGTTTTATATCCAGTCTGTGGTTTTATATCCAGTCTGTGTTTTATATCCAGTCTGTGTTTTATATCCAGTCTGTGGTTTTATATCCAGTCTGTAGTTTTCTATCCAGTCTGTGGTTTTCTATCCAGTCTGTAGTTTTCTATCCAGTCTGTGGTTTTATATCCAGTCTGTAGTTTTCTATCCAGTCTGTGGTTTTATATCCAGTCTGTAGTTTTATATCCAGTCTGTGGTTTTATATCCAGTCTGTAGTTTTATATCCAGTCTGTAGTTTTATATCCAGTCTGTGGTTTTATATCCAGTCTGTAGTTTTATATCCAGTCTGTGGTCTTTCCACTCTCCAACAGGGAATCATTTCCAGTTGTTGCGTTGTACTGTGCGTAAACCTCAGGTTAATTTTAAAACTGCTGGAAAAGCCTTTAACCAATCAGCAGTGACCGCTATATGCACCAAAACTCTACCACCACTGCAACTACATTTACAACAATCAATTCTGCATCATAAAAAAGAGTGCTGAAGATAATGTGAGGCTGTCCATTTAAAAATGTTGATGCTGAACCAGAAGTAGACCTTTAAACAAGATAATGATTCAAAGCACGCCATCAAAGCCACCACAGAATGATTACATTACATCACATTACATCACATTACATTACATTTATCTGACTCTTTTATCCAAAGCGACTTACAATAAGTTCATTTCAACCATGAGGGTACAAAACCAGAACAACAGGAATCAAGAAAATACAATTTCTTCAAGAAAGCCAAACTACAAAGTTCTATCAGTAAGTTCTATTTTAAGATACTAAAGTTCTACTGTTCAAGGTAAAGGAGGAGGAGGAGGAGGAGGAGGTGTGTTTTTAGTTTGTGGTGGAAGATGTTCAGAGTTTCTGCTGTCCTGATGTCGTTGAGGAGCTCATTCTACCATTCAGGATCCAGGACAGCAAACAGTCGTGATGATCAGAAGGAAGAAACGATGGTTTATGGAAGAGACTCGTCACAGTGATGTTGTTGGGGATTAGAAACAGACAGTAAATGCAAGAAAACATTTTACTTGGAAGAGTGGTCAAACATTTCAGCAGGCTGATGTCAGGGGCTACTGAACAATTATGCAAAAAATATTTCTGCTAAAGGCGGCAATAAAAGCCTCTGAGGTCAAGGCTGCACTTTCATTTTTTTTCCACAGAAAAATATTACATCAAATGATTTTTGTTGAATAAATGGTTTAAAAACTAATTTTCCCCTCCTCTTGGGTGCAGCACTAAATTTTTTTACAGCACCAAAGCCACCATAGTTGAACTTTATTATTATTTCTATTGCAGAACATACCATGAAAATGAAATAGTTTTTCGTCAAATACCTTCCCACAACCACCCACCGCTACCACAACACCTCAACCCTCCAGAAACCAGATAACACGCTGCATCGTGGTGCTCTTCAGGTGTTCAAGGGGATGAAAGACAACACTTTTCACAGGATGTACTTATTTATTTATTTTTTTTACACCTGTACATAAAACCTATGAAAAGCGTGAAGGAGAAATTGTCTCATAAAACTGCAGTTGGATCGCTCTGGGCTATTTGAAAGCGGTCGCTTTCACTACAGCCACGATACGACAAGATAGGAATGACAAATGAAACACTCGCTGGATGTAGTTGAATGTGAATTTCCCATCTGACTTTCTCAGGAGTGACTCATCGGCATTCGAGACGTGGCGCCGTGAGTGTGCTGCTGAGAGAGTCGGCATTAAAGTCACCCAGATTCAGGTTGGCGTTCTCTCGACTGATCAGACCGGCTCCCCTTAAGGCTCCCACAGAAGTGCCTGAAGCAAGAGCTCGAGTCAGTAGCTGCTTCTGCAGACTGCTTGCCGTGTCATGACACTGACAAAACCCATTACACAGAAAACGCTAAGTTTCAGGATTCGTTGATACTTCGACTCCCTCTCACTCCCCTCAACCTCATTCTGCTTCTCTGTCTCTTCCTGTTTACTTCTCTCTTCCCTCCAAAGCAGAGCAGGAGCTTCCTGAAAATGTGTCTGCAGTACAGTGCATGCTCTCCATGGTGTGTGACACCTGCAGCCACTCGGTCCTGCGTACAGTGCGTATTTTTCAGTTTCGTTTTGTTGACAGTAATACGGATCAGAAAAGATTAGGAAACCCCCACGTTTGGTTAAATGCAGGATCTCACCACTCAGTCAGCAGGAGAGTGAAGCTGTGAAGGGCCCAGCAGGGAACCAATGGAAAAACAGCAACTGAATGGGGTGAGACTAATTGCATCTGCAGGGGAAAAACATGTAGTGTAGCCAATTTCATTAATTCATTTAATGACGGGCAATTATAAAAAGTCCCACCGTTGGCAGGTGTGATCTCAGGGTAATCACCACGTGTCTAACTACATGCATATTTACAGTTAATGACAGTTTATTGACAAGGCGTACAGGTTGATTTAGTGCCGACTCTGTTCTGGTGTATTTCTTTCATTTCCAGGTGGCCAACCTGCTGCGACTCTTCCAGATCCCTCAGATCAGCTACGCTTCCACCAGCGCCAAGCTGAGCGACAAGACCCGCTACGACTACTTCGCCCGCACCGTGCCGCCGGACTTCTACCAGGCCAAGGCGATGGCGGAGATCCTGCGCTACTTCAACTGGACCTACGTGTCGACCGTGGCTTCTGAAGGCGACTACGGCGAGACCGGCATCGACGCCTTCCAGCAGGAAGCTCGCGCCCGCCAGATCTGCATCGCCACGTCGGCCAAGGTGAGCCGCTCCATGAGCCGCTGGAGCTACGAGAACGTGATCCGCTCCCTGCAGCAGAAGTCCAACGCCAGGGTGGTCATCCTGTTCACGCGCAGCGAAGACGCCCGCGAGCTGCTGGTGGCGGCCAACCGCATGAACGTCAGCTTCACCTGGGTGGCCAGCGACGGCTGGGGGGCGCAGGAGAGCGTGGTGAGGGGCAGCGAGGCCGTGGCAGACGGGGCGTTCACCATCGAGCTGGCCTCCTATCCAATCCCCCAGTTCAATGACTACTTCACCACCCTGCACCCCTACAACAACACCAGGAACCCCTGGTTCAGGGAGTTCTGGGAGAACCAGTTCCAGTGCAGCCTGCACGACCTGGGCTGCGGGAAGCACTCGCTCCGAGAGGTTCCCTTTCAACCGGAGTCCAAGATCATGTTTGTGGTGAACGCTGTCTATGCAATGGCCAACGCTTTACATAACATGAGGCAGGCCTTGTGCCCCAACTCCACCAAGGTGTGCGAGGCTCTGAAACCGGGCAACGGACGGAAGTTTTACAGGGACTATATTCTCAAGGTCAAGTTTGAAGGTGAGTGAAATCAGGATGAAATAATAAGGTGCTTAGAAGAAATGCATTTCTCATTGCATCCGTAAAACTCCACACAAACAAGTGCAATCTGCATAGACTACCACATTTATATCCATTTACATTCATTCTGCCTATTCATAAAAATGACTGAATTAGTGAAAGAATAATTCTACATGTTTATACACTGCAGCAGCAGATGAGTTCAGTAATAATTCAATTAGAAAAGATGAAACCATTTCCACATCCTCATGCTTCACGGCTGCTTCTATTGGTGTGTGAATAAAGAGCTCTTCGGTTTGAGCACTGCAGACGCCCATCACACAAATATGGCTGGATTTGCATCCACTCATCCACACAGTGCGAATGCTTTGTTTTATCCTTCGATTTATGGAAATGCTGACATTTTCCTTGATGGGAGATAAAGGTGGAGCACTGTGCTCTTATCCAGCTGTGCTTTTCTGCTCTCCACAATTTCAATAAAAATGAAAAAGACCCAAAGGATTTTACTATCCAGAGACTTAAAACTGAGTTAAAAGCCTTAATTTAGTCGGCCTCGAGAGGCACTGCAGCACCCCGAGGAGACAACACTCAGAAACAGGGGGACCAAAAAGGACACAATTTAATGGGTTTCAGCATCTCAATTCTTTTTTCCCATTTATCAGAGTACAAAAACTCGCTCTGTGTTTTCGACTGCTGGCTGTATGGAAAAAAAAAATTGTTTAAACAAATTAGAAAATCATCTGCAGAGTTATGAATTAGTTTCAGCTTTAAGTACATTTAGCACCTTTCTGGTCAGCGTCCTCTAGAAATTTTAATTGGCGGTTTATTTCAGCTTTGATTTCACGTGGAAACCCGACAGTATTTTATACATTATGATGTGCCATCTGTGTGCAAAACCTTTTGTTCCATCCAGGAAGTTTCCATCAAAGTAAACAAACTCAAACGGTGGCTTCCATCACGTAAATGGACAGTTTGCAGCTGCGTCGCGTCACAGCCACTGTTCAGTCTTTACTGAGACAAATCAAATGTCGAGACATATGAAATTTATAAAAGACTAATTTACTATGGAGCCAAAGCATCTACCATATGTGAAAAGTCTTGTTGCCCAAAAACAGTTTGACTACTTTACTTTCCACGCCATGCCCTCCTTACACCTGTTTCCAACCCGATCTGTTTTCCTGTATCCCCTCCAGCCCCCTTTCGCCCCCCCGACACGGAGAATGTAGTCCGCTTCGATGCCTTCGGAGACAGCCTCGGCCGCTACAACATTTTCCACTACCACAAAGAGGACGGACGCTACGTCTACCGCAAAGTGGGCTACTGGGCTCAGAGCCTGACCCTCAACACCAGCCTGATCCCCTGGGCCGGCCACGTGCTTCCCACCTCCCAGTGCAGCGACCCCTGCAGGAAGAACGAGGTGAAGAGCATGCAGCCGGGAGACGTGTGCTGCTGGATCTGCATCCCCTGTCAGCCCTACCAGTACCTGCAGGACGAGTTCACCTGCGCCGACTGCAGCTTCGGACAGTGGCCTCTCACCAACCTGACGGGCTGCTACGACCTGCCCGAGGAGTACATCCGCTGGGAGGACGCCTGGGCCATCGGACCCGTCACCATCTCCTGTCTGGGGATGATGTGCACGCTCTTCGTCATCGGCCTCTTCCTCAAACACAACGAGACCCCCGTGGTGAAGGCTAGCGGGCGCGAGCTGTCCTACATCCTTCTGCTGGGTGTGCTGATGTGTTACAACATGACTTTCATCTACATCGCCAAACCGTCCACGGCGGTGTGCACGCTGCGCCGGCTCGGTTTAGGCACCTCCTTCGCCGTGTGCTACTCGGCTCTCCTGACCAAGACCAACCGCATCGCCCGGATCTTCAGCGGCGTGAAGGACGGAGCGCAGCGGCCTCGATTCATCAGCCCGGCCTCCCAGGTCGCCATCTGCGGCGCTCTGATCTCCTGCCAGCTGGTGGTGGTGGTGGTGTGGCTGCTGGTGGAGACGCCCGGCGTGAGGAAGGAGGTGAGCCCCGAGAGGAGAGACGTGGTCACCCTCAAGTGCAACAGCAAGGACTCCAGCATGCTCCTGTCGCTCACGTACAACTGCATCCTCATCATCCTCTGCACGGTCTACGCCTTCAAGACCCGCAAGTGTCCCGAGAACTTCAACGAGGCCAAGTTCATCGGGTTCACCATGTACACCACCTGCATCATCTGGCTCGCCTTCCAGCCCATCTTCTACGTCACCGCCAGCGACTACAGGGTGAGTTTTATTATCGATGAATTCTCACTTTATTCCTCTTTAAGTAAAAAAAATGTTGCGGTAAAAACTCTTTCTAGGTTCTTCTTTCTTTCTGACTTCTTCTTCTGGGCTCGGATCAGGATTTCATACTCATCAAATCACAAACTAATGTCAGCTAGTAGTGATTCAGCATGTCAGCCATGTCTCCGGCTCGGTGTAATATTTATTCGTTATTACTTTTTGCTTAAATTCCTAATAATTGCTGCGTACATCAAATTGTCTTGTGCTACCTTTGACTCTCTTATTTTAAAATGAATGATACCAAGATGTGAAAAATCAAAATGACAAAAGTCAAGTAAAAGCTTCGAACAGGTTCTAGTGGTGATATAACATGCGAGGAATACAAAATTTGACACAAATGAATAAAGAAAGGGTGGTCTGAGTCGTGGGGGTTCGTCCCTCAGGGAGACATGGACAGAGACACAGCTGCCTCTGCAGCAGCACGGAGACGGCAGGCGGGACGTGAGGCCTGAGAGGGACAGAGCGTCCCGACGCGTCCCCGTGAGTATCTGTGTGGAACGGAGTGTGAAAGGCCGGGATGCTGCGTCCCAGCTGCGCTCGGTGTCCTGGGACCGGAGCGAAGCTCAGAGGAACCCTCAGAGGAACGTTTCCTCCAGGCAGCACGGCGGGGCTCGTCGGACAGACACTCAACTCCCCTTCCACCGAGAAATCATTCCTGAAGCAGCTGAGTTGCTGCGATGTCTCTAGTTTTTCACAGGCAGCGACGTATTACCAGTGTTCTCACAGTTTGACACCACTTCTTAAATTGTTGTTGCAGCCTGATGCAAAACCTCCAGCTGAATAACAACATTTGATTGTAGTCCGTCATGAAATGTTAAACTTGGCTAAAAACAACCCGCTGGGCCATGAATAACACATTTGATTGAAATATGAAATATTGAAGATGTTCTGAGGACGGAGGGAGAGACGGTCATCTTACATCAGCAACAAACAACTACTTAAACTTCCACTGCGGTCCAAATACACAGAACCAGGCCGCCCGGGTAGATTGGTTGATCCGTTTCAGCACGTTTTATTTATTCATTTTTTTAACCTGTCTGAGAGAACGACGCTATCAACACGATGAATTAACGGGTGGACAATCTCCCCTCCTCCCTCCACCTGCATTGCAGCAGAGGTGGAGCTCCGCCCACAGTGAGACACACAGAGATCAGAGGACACAAACACAGCAGAGACTCTCACACTGAGCTGGAAACAAACGGCTGCTCACAAATGAGGTCAATAACAGAAATATTTTCAGCTGGACCGCAACAGAGGGGGGCGGAGCTATAAAGAGGGTCTGTCACTGAGTGGGTGAGAGATCAAAGTTACACTGCGACTTTTCAAATTAAAAGCCTTCCAGTTTGATGTGTTTCTCTCTGGAGGGGCAGAATCGAAGGGAAACACTGGATTTTCCTGTTAAATCTGATATCAGACACTTTTGAAACCAGTTTGGCCACACAATTTGTTATTGTTCACATAAAAGAAGCTGATTCAGCTGGTTTGGGTGGAGCTCAGCTTTGTGAATAAATGATACTCAACATGAAGAGCTCTCAGACACTTTTCTTTTGTCGATGTAGCTTTCAGAGGAAGAAAAGCTTGGAAACTTCTACACTTTCTGTAATGTCCATCAAGATGAGTGTTGAAACATCTTTCCTAAAATAAATGAAGCTTGTTTGATTGACATTAATACAAGTAGAGCGCTAAGGTGTCCTCCACATTCTGCACATAATAAAAGCTCTCATAGTATCACCTGGACACTTTACGGACAGCATCAGAGAAGACAACAGAACTTCAGCATAAATGATTTATAAAGTAAACGCTCGCTGACCAAACTTACATGTTAAATTAAAGTAGTTACAAACAAAATGATGTCGTCTGACTCGCACTCACTATCTGAGATTACAGAATCTATTTCCAGCGCTGTTCGACTGGCTCGTCCAATAAAGCTTTTTAATAAAGTAAACGCACAAAGCTCAATAAAAAGTGGATTCTCATCTCCAGCGTGAGATTCTCTGGAGGAATTAAACAATCCGAAGACAGCAGACGTTTCTATCTGAAGCTGCTTTTCTAAATAAAATAATACCTTCAAAAAGGTCAACGCAGGAAAAACAGGAGTGAGCAGAAGCTGTGCTCCATATCCCCTCCCCAACCCACCCCGCCCCTCACCCCTCCTCACCCCCACCCACCCACATCTGGAATAATCGGACGGGAAAAGCAGATTCCTTGTCCTCTGCTCTTCCACAGCAACATCATGTGAATTATTAAAAGCACTTAACAGGTCATTCTTATGCAGTTCTGTCCACGCTTCATTCAAAACCACCTCTGAATTAAGCATTTAGCTTTTGTGCACTTTTGGTTTTTTTATGTTACTTTTAACTTCTTGTTTTGAAACACACAGCTCAGATCTGCAGTATAGAAATACGGGGATGGAAGGCAATCAGTGGATTTACATCTGTACCCTACAGCTGAGTGTGTCAGTGTGTACTGTATTTCAAAGATGACATGAGGTGAATCTTAATGTTGCATTCAATGCACATGGTAACCTGCAGCACGTCTCCAGACACAGAGCTAAATTCAGCCTTCAGCAGTGGAAACTGTTGGAAAAAATAAGGATTTTTTTTTTTCTCTCCTTTTATTACCAACTAAAAAATATTCTGAGTGATTAGTAAACATGTAGAAGGAAAGAAAGTGATAAACAATTACATAAAACAATGAAACACCGCTGTGTTTGTGTCAGCTACAATCGCATCCAAACTAGCAGCTGCTGTTTATTCGCTGTTATCATGTTATCTTTGCTGCAGGATAGTCGGTGCACGGCAGCACATCATCCTAATACCTCCATTACCATTCACAGTCATACCACACACACACACACACACACACACACACACACACACACACACACACACACACACACACACACACACACAATACACGATGCAGGGTGGCATCTTCGTATCCCAGCAAACAAAAACAAAGGCTGGAGGTGAAGGAGACGCCTGGTGACCTGCAGCAGTCGAAAGGTTAAGGAGTTGGTTGACAAGCAAATAAACAGATCGTTTAACACCTCTAGTTAACAGGTGAGAGCTCCTCCTTCCACCTGGCTTTCATCCTGAGTTATGAAAGATGCGCTTATCATTTAATTTCTTGGTAAAATGAATATTCAGAAATGATCCTCCACCTTATTTTCTGTCAGTTTTGGACCCTCCGGAGGTGCGAAACTAAGATTGGCACTTCTGCTGGGGCTTAAACATTTTCTCTCAACGTTTGTCACTCCAGAAATGTGAATTTCTTCGACATATTGGTGAATCACTGAGTATCTTTAAGATGTACAGGAGATGCAGGAGCTTGAACTCTCTATGAAACGGGTGTTTTGGTTTGTTGAGCGTGAGGCCGCTTGCTTACCTTCCTCCTGCAGGTGCAGACCACCACCATGTGCATCTCCGTCAGCCTCAGCGGGTCGGTGGTGCTGGGCTGCCTCTTCGCTCCCAAGACTCACATCATCCTGTTCCAGCCGCAGAAGAATGTCAGCAACCTCCGGGTGGCCACCACCCGCTTCAGCGTCACCACCGGCCCCGGCTCCTGCTCCAGTTTCTCTCAAGGTACATAAAGATAACTTCATTAGCTACCAAAAAACATGGAAAGTCACAATATCAACAGTTTCTTGTCTTTGGCAGCATCAGTTCTTATTTTGGACTTCACTTCCCAGAAATCCAAACACTGTCACGTGTGTGACGTCAGTTAGTCGGAGGTTGAAGAGCCAATTGAAGAGCGAGTCTGTAGCTGTAGCTCCGCCCATGCGTTGATTGTAATTTTTTTTTTTCCCGGGAATGTCGCCACAGACATCCAGTTCAGATGATAATAAATCAAATGTGAAGGTTTTAATCAGCTGAGAACAAAGTCACAGCTGATTGTTTGCTCTGCAGGTCCAACATCAAACTTACTTCCTCTGGTGACAGTTCAACACGAATTGTTGATCAGATGATTTCTTCAGTGCTCAGTTTTTTTGAGGCTCACATGTTTCTCCTGTTTGTTCCGTCCATCGGATCTCAGCTCCACTCAGGTGTTAATGCGCCCGGTGACACCGGCATCGTCTGCTCCTTCTTTTGTTGCTTTATTGCGGTTGGAAAACTGCTTTTAGGTAAAGTGCTGCCACCTGCTGGCCGTAGTAACACTACCATGTGCAGGTAACCATATATAGCCTACATATAAAGGACAACATTTACATTTTCCCTTATATAGGCTATATTCAAGACAAATAGTCGTACACAACCTTTAAAAAAATTTGATGAATTAAAAAATGCTGAATCATCCCTACTTAACAGACATTTCTTTAAATGAAAAAATAAAGATTATTCGACTTTTTTTAACAGCCTGCAATTGTTTTTGCTGGAACAAACTAAATCTTTTGTAATTGTATTACTATTTGAGGCTTAAGTTTGTTCATATGAAAAACGTCCACCAGTAAAATAATAATAAAAAAAAAAATCTTCTGTCCTTTCTATAAATCAGTCAAAATAATGCGTAATTTGAGAGAGAGAGGACACAACCATTTTAGCATCATTATTTGGAGGAGTTACACCAACATATACACACAAATAACTGCAGATTTGATTTCATTCCACATTATTCATGACTTGTTTATCAAGCTGCTCATTCATCTGGAAACACGAGCTCCTCTGGGTTGTGCAGCGTTCAGTAAATCAGTGGAACAGAAACACATTCAGCACGTTACATCCTGTGTCTATATTTCTTTTACTACCCATAATAACCTTTTTTTTTTTTTTTAAATGTTTTTCAGCGTCAGCCTCCAACGTTGTTCCAACGGTGTGTAACGGACGAGAGGTGGTGGACTCCACGACGTCCTCCTTGTGAAGATGAGTTCCTTTGCCAAGCATTGTAAACAGAGTTATATAATCACTAGTCCTGAATCAGGTGTCTCAGATATCAAAGAGGTCACACAGACGATCGTCCTGACTTTGTTGTCCTCAAAGTGCTGTGAGTACAATGTCCCAATTATTTTATTTTGTTCTTTGACTCGTAGCAATTTTGAATGAGATGCCAATAAAGTCGCATATAGCCCTCATTTTTAAAGAGTCTACTTGCAACAATTGAGTAAATTATAGTAAATCTGTTAAATGTAATATATACAAGACGTTTTTAATGTAGATTCTGGTGGAACAGTTTGTGCTTTCTTGTAATTTATGTAAATAAAATGTGTTTTTTATTAATACCAAAATCAAATAAAGTGTGTTGTTTTTTTTGATTGGCTCATCATCCTGAGATGCATATTCCAGACGATAATGTATGCAACAATGCTTTGAAATGATGATTTGCTTCTCTTCACACTGCAGAAAGAGAAAGATGCAGTTAACCTTGTTGTCTTTGCAGCCTGCACAAACCTGTCAAACATCCTGTCATACTACATATTTACGTATAATTTTCACCCTGCAGCAAACAGCTGAAACTCTATATGATTGTATAGACTGTATATAAATCTTCTAGGACAAAACATTTTACACTCGTGCCTCTTTACTTTACCTTTCAATCACTCACACTGATGGAGCAAAAACACATCAATGGCAATGTGAGGTTCTTGCTCAAGGACACTTAGACACAGACGTCAGGAGGCGAGGATCAAACCATCAACCCTGAAATAAACACTCAACTTCCCTGACTGTTTAAAATGCATGATGTTAGTGCAAATTAAATCTGCACTCAATCGGGGGTCTGAAATCTGTGAAATTTTAACAGCTTAAATCTACACCATCTGCCGACACCAAACAGTCTCTAAAATGAAAATTACCAGCACAAATATCATCTGCTGATGAGGGATAAAATCCACCAGAGCTGTCTCAGGAACACACACAGCAGGCAGTGAATGAAAGGGAGGCTGAAGCTGGTAGTGTTGATTGAACACTGCCATCTAGTGTCCACAGTCTTCTTTTATCTTGATTTCAGCAACATACAGGGGAAACCCTGGGGCTTCCCCTAAAGTATGTATTTACATATGGAGGAAGTGGACAGATGATTGTAGCTCGATGTTACTTTACAACACACAAAGTACTGTTTTTATATGAAGCACATCGGCAACAGTGTCTTACTGTGAAGAGCTAAAGATTCAGCTCGTGTCTGAAGGGTTAAAGAAAGACTCCCTCGACATCAAACTAATTATTTGGAGACACAAAGACAGTTATGATAAGTTCATTTGTTTGACCGAGCTGTGCAATTATTCTGCTGTACATCGCAGTTGCTTTTGGGAATTCAGCAAAGAAAAGCTTTTCTTAAATTGTTTTTTTTTTACAACCCTGTTTCCAAAAAAGTTGAGATGCTGTGTAAAATGTAAATGAAAACAGAATGTGATGATTTGCAAATCATGTAAGCCCATATTTAAGTAAAAATAGGCCAAAGACAATAAAGAAATTAAATTGTATAATAAATATAAATATAAAACAAAAACGGACATAAATCTGTCATGGAAATCACTGCATGGGCTCAGGAACACTTCAGGAAACCATTCTTTTGGGAATTCAGCAAAGAGAAGCTGCTCTTCAAGTTTATTTTTAGGAAAGTGTTGCTGACTTTTACACTGATTGTACGATCAAAGTAGAAAGACGATGAGGAAACGAAAGGTCATGAAACATTTTCTTTCTCTTTCTATACTTTTGGGACCTTTTAAAGAGGTTTAATATTCTTTACATAACTGTAAGATGCCTTATCAAAACCAGAAATACAGGCTGCAATATAAAAATGTTGGCCCTTCAAACTGTTATTGCTCTAATTGGATTAATGGACAACAGAATAGTTTTGTCATGCAGATACAGCAAACTGTTCATTTTGCAGCTCCACTTAACAGCGACCACAAACCAAAATCGCCTCAAAACAACAATACTGAACAAACCGGGGCCGATACGAGCACTTTTACTTTAATAATTTAACTACATTTTGCTGCTGATAATTCTGTATTTGTAATGCAGTATTTTTACATTACTGTATTTTATTTTTTTACTTAAGTAAAAGGTCAAAATACTTCAATACATAAATACAGACTGTGAAACGACATATTTAAGTAAATGTTGTGGATCATTGATCAGATTTCTGTTCTTTAAAAGGAAAATGTGAACTAACCTTTGCAGAATCACCTGGAGTACATGTACAGTATGTATGCAGCTACGGGTCATTAATGAGCCTCAATAAGAAGCCGTCGTCGCAGATTAAACCCGCTGGGGGGCGCTATAGCCGTCAGATATGACTGGATTTACCATCGACTCCATCTGCAGAGGAAAAGAAAGAATACAGCTCAGCTCCACCTCTTCCTCTCCAGTTAACTGGATCTTTACTTCCTCAATATCACAGCTGCAATCTGAGTTCCGCTGCAGGACCGAGGACACCTCGTCTGTCTGTCTGACTGTCTGAGTGTCCATCTGTCTGTCTGCTGCAGAAACAGCGCTCATTAAAAAGGTGAGTTTCCTAAATCCAGGTCGTGTCCGGGATAAACGCGGAAGGGTGGAGGCTGCAGCTGCCCTCCAAAACAACCAAACTCCTCAGGTGTTATTGAGGATCAGTGAAGCCCAGCGGGTTGTCACTCAGTAGTTCAGTTCATGTGTGTGTTTCACTGACACCAGCTGACCGGTGCAGGCATGTCTCAGCATGTCTCAGCTTGTCTCAGCTTGTCCAGGCATCAAACCAACGTGGGCAGTTTGTGTGCAGGGCTGTGCGTCAGGAACATGGCGCCAAAGAAACGAGCTGCTGCTGCGGGGAAGGCGGGAGGCAAGAAGGCGAAGAAGGAGAAGAAGGAGCCCGACACCCCGAAACCAAAGGACGCCTTCACCTCCGCTAAAGAGGCCCTTCTGGCTGCGGGGTCCCAGGAGAAGGGCCGGAGGAAGGTGGATGAACACTGCTCCCTGTCCTCCGGAGAGGTAGGACACCACACGTTACACTACATGGCATTTACAAAGGAATCAAACAGACTTAATAAATGTTGTGTTTGTCTCCTGCAGGTGCACGAGGACTACGACTGCATGCTCAATCAGACAAACATCGGACACAACAACAATAAGTTTTATGTCATCCAGATTATTAAAGAAAACAACAAATACTTTTCATGGAACAGATGGGGCAGAGTGGTAAGTTGGTCCTACAGTGGATTTCTATTATATAATCTTTGTTTTGATCATTTATCTTTTTAAAATCTTAAATATCAGCATCTCCAACATCTATTTAAGACATGTTTTCCTCCTTTTATTGTACGCACAGTATCAGTGGACTGCAACTCTGATGTTGAGCGGTGTTTCCAAAAGTTCAGCGTGCAGCCGTACAACCAGATAGTATTCAGTTTATTATCACGGAGGACTAAAACAGCCAGAAAATATTCATATTTAGAAAGCTGGAAATGTAGTTGAAGCATTTTTTTCATCAAAAAAAGACTCAAAAAATAGTTGCTGATTAATTTTCTGATCAACTAAGTTGCAGCTCTTATCTTTATCCTGTGCTTGATTCAAAGGGCTTAAAAAAACAACCTTAATTAATTCTTCAAATTCTTATTTGACCTCCAGACATTCGTCCCGCTCATGTTAGCAGGATCCTCTTTGATTGCCGCTGATTGCTTCATCTCTGATGTAAATTTAGGGCGAAGTGGGACAAAGCAAACTTAATCCGTTTGATAAACCCGAGAATGCCGTGAAGGACTTTGAGAAAAAGTTTAAGGACAAGACGAAGAACAACTGGAGCGACCGCACGGATTTTGTGTCTCATGCCGGGAAGTACACGTTGATCGAGGTGGACGGAGAGCAGGATGCGGAGGTCAAGGTGAATATGAAACCCTTCATCCCTTCATCCACGACACGCTACACATAGCTGAATGTGTTCCAGATGTTTTAGAGCGTTGATATTATGCGTGTTTGATTCTCTGCAGGTGGACAGTGTCGACGGGAGGACGGTCCAGATTACAAAGAACCTCCTGCCCTGCCACCTCGACGAAGCCACGCAGAAGCTCATCACGCTCATTTTCAGTAACGACATGTTCAAGGAGGCGATGGAATGCATGAACTTAGGTGGGTGTCTCTCAAGTCAACCACCACTTCAGACAAACAGGTTCATCTAGTTTCTAAAGGCTCAGTGAGCATAAAGCACCTGTTGTGTAACACGTCCAATGTGCTCGAGTCCCTGCTGAGACGAGGACAAAATTTGACTTATAAATGATTAACTTCTGCTGCTGCAAGCAAAGGGTGAAGTCTGCATTTGCTTATCTCAGACCTCTGGATCTATCTAATCAGTGTCATGGGCGTTGGTAAAACCCACTGTTTGCATCTTAAAATCTACAAAATACTCTGTTCAAGATGCCTTTTCTCAGCAAAAACGAAGAAAACATCCAATAATAGTCTGATTGTTTGTTGTTTTGTGTGTGTGGCTATTATACAGACATCAAAAAGATGCCTTTGGGCAAACTCAGTAAAGTGCAGATTGCAAAGGGCTTTGATGTTTTGGAGGAGATTGAAGCAGCTATGACCCAAAGAGGTGGAAGAAGACGCCTGGAAGAACTCTCCTCTAAGTTCTTCACCACCATCCCACACAACTTTGGCAGGACCAGACCGCCAACCATCGACGACACGGAGATAGTGATGAAGAAGAAAGAAATGCTCATGGTGAGGTGTTTTTTTTTTCTTTTACAACCCTGTTTGTAAAATAGCCGGGACGCTGTGTAAAATGTAAATAATAACAATGTGGCGATTTGTTCATCATCATAAACCCATATTTAATTTTAAATAGACCAAAGACAACATATCAAATGTTGAAACTGAGAAATTATATTGTTTTATTAACAATACGTGCTCATTTTGAATTTGATCGTCTCAAAAAATGGGCAACAAAAGACGGGAAAAGTTGTGCAACACTAACTGTGTAACTGCATTAAAAACAGACAGAACTCTGTAATGGAAATCACTGCATGGGCTCAGGAACACCTCAGAAATCCATTGTCTGTGAACACAGTTACATCCACAAATGCAGGCTAAAACTGTATATCAGACAAGAATGGGACCACATTTCACTTTCTAAACTCCAGAAACTGGTCTCTTCAGTTCCCAAACATTTACAGAGTGTTGTTAAAAGAAGAGGTGATGCAGCTCAGTGGTGAACATGTTGGAATGAGCTGCCTCTCTGTGACGTCGCCTCCCTTTCACATGCTTCATAAAGGTGCTGGCTGACATCGAGCTGGCTCAGACTCTGAAGTCAGAGACCGAGAAGGCTCAGGAAGAGATGATCGAGACGGTTCCTCACCCTCTGGACCAGGACTACACTTCTCTCAAGTGCATGCTCAATCTGATAGACAGGGACACGGACACATTCAAGGTGAATACGAAGGCCTCGTACCGTCAGGACTGTTCTGAGACTCTGTATGTCAATATTTGTTGTTCTGTTTGTTTATTTCTTGTTTGTTTTTTTGCTTTTGCAGATCATAGAAAAATACCTGAAAGAGACTTCAGGTGAATACAGTAAACCCAAAATTCTGAATGTTTGGGAGGTGGATCGAGAGTCAGAGGTAGGCAGTGCGCCCAGTTTTAATACAGAGGACCAAAGCTCTGTGATTTCACTCATAATGTATGTTCCATGTTTCAGGGGCCGCGCTTCAAGGAGAACGACAGCCTGGAGAACCGCCGCCTGCTGTGGCACGGCACAAACATCGCGGTGGTGGCGGCCATCCTGAAGAGCGGTCTGAGGATCATGCCTCACTCGGGAGGCCGCGTCGGTCGCGGTATCTATTTTGCATCTGAAAACAGCAAGTCTGCAGCTTACGGTGAGTCTGGAGGGACGAAAAAACATAATACTGACATTTATTTCAATCATAATTCTGTATTTGAATCACACGTTTCTGTCTTTCATTTTTAGTGCGCCCCTCTAAAACTACTGGCGTGATGTTTCTGACTGAGGTAGCTCTCGGTGAAGAGCATACGATCACCAAAGACAACCCGTCCTTGAGGAAGGCTCCTGCAGGTTATGATTGTGTGGTGGCGCGAGGCAACGTGGAACCAGGTACGACACTTCCTCCGTTTTATGCATCAGATCCTCCAGAGTTTTTCTGTGTTTGCTGTGATTAAAAATGTATGATTTTACAGCGGCTTTTCCTAAAAATTGTGATTTTATTTGCAGAGTTTTATGTGTTTTTTGCAGGAAAATTGCAGGAATTAGCAAAAATTGCAAGTCAAGGATAAAAAATTGCAGTTCTTTTAAGAAACCCGTGCACTTGCAAAGTGTTTGTAAACTGTTGTGTTTTCAGATCCCTCCCAGGACGTCTCCATCACCCTGGAGGGGAAGCAGGTTGCCGTGCCGCAGGGTCCGCCCATCGACCAGCCCCAGTTTAAGAACAGCCACTTCAGCAACAGTGAATATCTCATCTACAAGGAGAACCAGTGTCGCATCCGCTACCTGCTGGAGCTGAAGATGCGTTGATAAATCAAATCAAAGAATGAAGCATACAAAAAGCTCGTCATTGTTTCTATGTCATGGGCTTCCGTCAACACTCGGTATGCTGTTTTCTTATTTGTTGTGACGATCACGCTGACTGTCGGTGTTCCTACCAACAAATCCTTCTTTTCTGTGCCTTAAACCTGCGTTTTTCAATAGATTGCATTCCTGTTAATGCACATACTAACAAACTATAATCACTATTTCCTTAACCATGAAAAAGATGGTGACCTCTCACTATTATCCTCCGACTGGCATATTTTACTTTGAATGTTTAATGACCCAGATTCAGTCATCCAGAGCAGAAAAGCAACTAAAACATGTTGAAAAAATAATCATGAGGTAAAATTTGTACAAGATAAAAAATAGTTAAGTCAAACTATGCACCTGCATTTATTTAAAGCAATGGATATCAGAGTGTATGAATGTATGATAAGCTTGTTTGCAGCCCTTCTTCCACATTTCTTGCTCCTGCTGCTGCTGACTATAATGTTCAAAAGACTTGATGTTTGCACACTTTTCTTTTTGAACTACTTACTGCACTTTGTGTTGTATTTACTGTTTCAGTTCTAGTTTGACTTTACTTTTTAGATATTGCATTTTTTTTTTTTATTGAAGTGGTAATGAAAGGATTGCCCTGTCCTTCAGGAAGAAGATATGTTGGATATTTAGCAGGATTTGCCGCATGCCTTTACAGTTATCCTTAATGACAATAACACTAGAGTAGAGCAGGCACATTAATGGCACCTTATGCACATACATCTTTACAGAGATATAAAGTTGAATTTGTGGCTAAAACTGTTACAAATCTCGTGTTTTCTTGAGCTATTTACAAAAAGTCTTGACTTGCTTTTCCTTGCAGTGGTCCTCTAGCTGTGTCTACAGCCACCACTTGGTGTCAGTAATGAGCAACTCTGTTTCAGATGAAATTGCCTCAGCCTCTTTGCACTATGCCACTAGTTGAACCTGTGAGAAGGTAATAAACTGAAGTGCCCCTCCGACTGTTTGCAGCGTCTTTCCTTTTGCTCTTGAAGGCTTTTCATTTTTATGGTTGCTTTTAAGGTGTTTTCGAATAATACCGATCTTATTAAACCTTTTTCTAAAAGGTGGATACTTCACGCACACGTTGAACCCGACACACAGAAGATCGAAACAATCAGCACAGTTTCAAGGTGGACACACAAACTTAGTGTCACACATTCACACCGTTTACCAAGTATGACACCAGTTTAAAGACCAAATCAAACACCATCTGAAACCAGTTTATAACAAGTCCAAAATCTGTTCTAAACCAAGTCCAAAACCAGTTAGAAAACTAAAGTCCAAACAAAATCTAAAACCTGTTTAAAAAACGCATCTAAGACCAATTTATAACAAGTCCAAAACCAATTCTAAAATCAGACCAAAACCAGTTTAAAAACTAAAGAGAGCCGCCTGCATGAGGCTGATGTACATTTCTTCTTCAATCTGGAGGTCATTAGGACCCAGGGGAGACGTGCTGTGGAGGGGGACAGTGGACTGTCTATTTGAAAAGACAAAAAAAAAAAAGAAGCCTCCATCACTCACACAATCACACAATACAATGAGTGACAGTCACTGCCATACACAGGAGTGAGGCTGCTGCTGGAGGGATGAGGGCACAGCAGAACAATTTACCAGCTGAAAGCAACATGGAACCAGTGAGCAGCGCTTTTTTAATAAGGAATAAACATGTAAGATAACTTTGGAGCATCTTTCCAGAAGAACCAAACCTCAGACGTAGAGTTAACTCTTCTTAATAACTTAGATTTTTAAGTGAAGGAGTGAACAATTTACTTTCTGCGCGGGAATAAAAAGTATGCGTCACTTGAGGAGGAGCTGTGTGATGTCAGACTTCTGGTTGACCTGTTTGTTTTGAACTATACATCACAAACAGAGTGCATCATGGGTGAGTCAATTTTATGCATAATCTTCTTTTTTTATTAAATGCTGCATGTGTTTTTAATGAAAATTCAGATGAAATATTTACTTTTAATCAGCAGTCAATCAATATGTTTTGGCACGCAGATATGAAAGCAGATGCTTTCTAAAGTGCTCCACAGCATCCTGATCAATCAGTGGCAAGTATGCACATTTTTCAACAGAACTTTTTAATCTATCTTAGTTTTTCAAAATAAAATGATAAAATCTTTGTCTTGAAAATGCATAATTCGTGCAACAGGTGAATTCCTTCCTTCTAATAAAAAGGAAAGACTTACAGTTCCTCCATATTAATGGATTTATAATGTCAGTTTATTTTGAAAATAGGTTGAGAAAAAAACTCATATGCACATTAGCTTTTGTTTATTAATAAAAACTGTCTTTTGTTTGGATGTAATACGTCTATTTTCATGACAGTCTGTGTCACTCCTTTATCTGATTCTCAAATGAAGCAGAAGAGTCAGTAATGCATTCAGAGATGTTATGTAAAACAAATATTTTTCAAATGACTGCTTGTAAAATAAAAAAAATACAAAATCAAATATCGCTGGTAGCCGAGGGCTTCGACTACTGAAGGAGAAGATTGGTTATGACTCTCACAGCTCTTATCTTTACCAGCAGTGTAAAGTGGCTCTGAATGGAGGCCGGCACGGATTTCACACCAGGACTGTAACTTTACTGTGAACAGGAAATCTGCCCATAAATCATTCTGTTCACGCTTCAAAAAATGTGCTACGAGCAATATATTAATCAGTTCATTGACATAATGTTAGATCATGTTTCATAGGTAGATGAAGGCAGTTGAAATGTTTATGGCTGATTTATAATTATTTCTCCGTCCTCTCACCACAGGACGTCCACACACGAAGACCTTTGAGACACAAACGGAGGACTGTGTGAGCGAATAATGGCCGACAAGACGGGCCCCATGAGAGCCTCCGCGTCTCATGCTTCAGCGCCGAATCTCACCACGGCGCTGTGGGAGCCCGACCCCACGGTGCCCGCCGACGTGGGCGTGGTCACCAGCTCCCAGTCGCAGATCAAAGACCTCTTCGGGCTGTTCTGCATGGTGACCCTCAACCTCATCGCTCTGCTGGCCAACACCGGCGTGATGGTGGCCATCGCTCGGGCTCCCCACCTGAAGCGGTTCGCCTTCGTGTGCCACCTGTGCGCGGTGGACCTGCTGTGTGCCATCCTCCTCATGCCGCTGGGCATCATCTCCAGCTCGCCCTTCTTTGGCACCGTGGTGTTCACCGTGCTGGAGTGTCAGGTCTACATCTTTCTCAATGTTTTCCTCATCTGCCTGTCCATCCTCACCATCACCGCCATCAGCGTGGAGCGCTACTTCTACATCGTCCACCCGATGCGTTACGAGGTGAAGATGACCATCAACCTTGCGATCGGAGTCATGTTCCTGATCTGGGTCAAGTCTCTCCTCCTAGCCTTGGTCACGCTGTTCGGGTGGCCGGCTTACGGACACCACAGCTCCATCGCAGCCGCTCACTGCTCCCTCCACGCGAGCCACAGTCGCCTCCGAGGAGTGTTCGCCGTGCTCTTCAGCGTGGTTTGTTTTCTGGCTCCCGCAGTGGTTATATTCGCCGTTTACTGCGGCGTGTACAAGGTGGCTCGCTCTGCCGCCCTGCAGCAGGTCCCTGCCGTGCCAACGTGGGCGAACGCGAGCCCTGCCAAGGACCGCTCGGACTCCATCAACAGCCAGACCACCATGATCACCACCACCCGCTCCCTGCCCCTGAGGCTGTCTCCGGAGAGGGCCTTCAGCGGAGGCAAAGCGGCGCTCACGCTGGTGTTCATCGTGGGCCAGTTCCTGGTTTGTTGGTTGCCGTACTTCATCTTCCACCTGCAGATGTCTCTGACCGGCTCCATGCAGAGCCCGGGGGACCTGGAGGAGGCCGTCACCTGGCTGGCCTACTCCTCCTTCGCAGTGAACCCGTTCTTCTACGGGCTGCTGAACAGACAGATCCGTGAGGAGCTGGTGAAGTTCCGGCGCTGCTGCCTGACCCAGCCGGTGGAGTTCGGGGCTTCCAGCCAGGAGGGCTCGTTTCAGGAGAACTTCCTCCAGTTCATCCAGAGAACCACGAGCACGGCGGAAACTCGCTCCAGCGGCGCCAACTCCAGTCCCAGAAACACCACGGACCAGCGGACCAAGATCCCGGGACAGATACCGGCGGCACATGCTTAGACAGAGATGAGCTGTGGACTACAGGGTGAATATGCAGGTCACGCATACCGGCATCACAGCGAAGCATGTAAAACACCTGCTAGTCCACTGCAGGACACCGAGGCATCAAAAACCACACGGTTAAGTTTAGGAAATTAAGGTGGGGTTAAACGTGACAGGGTCATAATTTAGGCACCAAAACTACTCGGTTAAGATTGGAAAAACATCAAGCTTTGGGTTCAAATAAGTAATTTTACACAACCAAAGCCACATGAGTTAAATATGTTGAATAAGTAAAGTGAAAGTCCTCCACCAACCTCCGTTCTTCATGGACTTCATCACTCTTTGTACCCTGGAAATGAGAACATCCTGGTCTAACACGCGTGTTCACGTCAAGCGAGAGGAAGAACACACCCGTGACCCGGATCCCTCTAGTGGACTGAAGGGTGTACTACATACTTTAACCAGTCTTGTTATTTTTTTCTATTTTAATTTTTCTATTTATTTCTATTTTCGTGAAGCAGTAGGCCCAGATTTGGAGTATTTTCGACACTGGACATTACAATAATTCTTTGAATATAAATATGGACATTTTAATATCGTTTTAAGATAGACTTGAAAAGATGTCGTTCAAATACATTTTATTGTTTAATTATTTTTGGTCAAGGTGCTCTGATTGTACTGTAATATTGAAACAGTGACACGTTTTTTCTTGGGTATATTTTCCATTTATATTACAATTAGCATAATTTTAACGATGTTTTTTATATGTGTATATGAATATGTAAAAACTGCAATAACAAGGTCATGATGTGATGGATATTGTTAACTGTTGTTTACTGTATTTAATTATTCTTTATTTTATATATGAGTTGGTTCCACTGTCATTTTTATGTCAATAATAATACACTGTATATTTAAATGTTTTTGTGTTAACTTTTGTAAACTGATGAATATAAATGTTGCGATGCTCCGTTATATTTGACAAACAGCAGCGCGGTGCGATCACCTCGTATCAGCATCCATCATCCCTTCAAACAGCCTTCGGGCGAGACGCAGAGCGACATAAAACCCCAAAGTTCCTGCGTGCCACAGATATGCTGATAGATGGTGAATGTCATCTGCCCCCGTCGTCATGGAAATTGAGTGAGGCGATGACTCACATAGCAACGAGGCCCTTTTGGCTGGATGTACGCTGCGGCGTTGGACCCTGAGTGGAGTCTGCAGACAGATTACACAAGTTGAGCCTCATCAACATGTGGACAGAGGCTGAGAGGAAGTAACACAAGTTCCCGCCGAATATGGACCACGGTGATCCGACACGAATGGAGGTGGAGAAGGAGAATATTCAAAGGAAATCATTAGAGTGGTTTGATAAAGCTCAGAGCGGTGACAAAGTGCTGTTTTATGGTCGCTGCTGTTTGTATTAGTCGTTCACAAACAGCGGAAAAAGAGCGAGTAGAGTGGTTTCAGCAAATTACAGCAAACACCATTTTTCTGTATCACTCACTAGAGTATACATCACTCTTACATAACTCAGGTTGTGTGTTTAATACCTGAGTAAACGCTGCGTCAGCTGGATATTGATGCAAAAACACACCGAGGGACAGGTGAAACGTTTTCAACAGATATCAACAAATAATGAGATTATTTCTCTGCTATAAGGGATTTTTTTTTTTAGATTATTAATACAGATTTAAAGACATGACAGCCACTCAAATCTAATGTTTACAAATTTAAAAGATTTAAAGAAAGTAAATCGTTATGTCCATCCCATGATAAAACTGCAATAAAACATCTATTAGATCTACAGTAAAATTAATCAGTGAAGACTTCAGACTATGTTATCAATGCGAACATCTTCGAAAAGATGAATTTGTCTTTTACAGAAACATCTGGAAGACAAAGTGAAACAGCAAATCTGTAGGTGGCAAAAAACCCACCGTTATGTCTTTGGTGTTATTGTGTTTTTTGTGCATCATCAGACCTGTTTGAATGTCACTGGTTGTGATTCCAGATGTTTCCGACCTGACAGCAGTTTATGTGTGGAGGAAGACAGCAGCAGGGACGCTCGCTTACCGAGACAGAAGTTTCTTCTGGAGCGTCTCGTTAGTGTCCGACATCATCAGGCAAGTTGATGAAAGACAGACTTCTGCACACGTTGATGTCTTTTGCAGCTGGCTGGAAAATTAAAATCCAATAAGTAAGACAAGAGGATTCAGGAACAAAACATGAAAATGAGCAGAGGAGACTTTAACAGACAAAATGAATGCTCAGCTTGTTGATAATTTAATGAAAGTCCGCTTCATCTGGACTTCATCTGACCTACAGACTCTCAGGAAAAAACAACACTTTCTTCATGGATGTTTGAAATACTGCCAGCCACAAATCCTCCTCTTTGTTGTTGTGTTTTGGTTTTACTTTATACAGTATTGACAGTTTTATTTACCTATTTAAAACTTAACGAAAAAAATATGCAGGGGGACCAGTGCTTATAGATTCATGCACTCAGAGTTCACACACACACACACACACACACACACACACACACACACACACACACACACACACACACACACACACACACACACACACACACACACACACACACACACACACCATTAATCATCAACTAATCAGACCCGGCCGCCTCCACTGCAGAACCGCTGCATCTCCAGTATAACAGAAAATCAACCACATGTGAGAGGGAAAATGCAGTTGATTGAGCTGCTGGTTCCAGTAATGAGGATAGAAAAAGAGAAAAAGATGACAGTCGAATCGTGGCCAACAGAGAGCGCTGTGAACCAGTGGATTCACCTCCTCCTCTTAGATATACATCTCTGAAGGCTTCCAGGAATTTTCAGCCAACAGTCAGATGTGTGTTGTCAGTGATGATGATGAAGTCGGGTTGAAGTCTGTCTGAGGAATGTCTGATGGTCAGACGTGTGCCGGTTGTTGGTGTAAAGAGAGGTTCAGTAGATGACTTGGAAAGGAAGGATTGAAATCAGACGTAAATGACAGGTGAGTGTGTGACTGAATGGATTTGTGGTGGATTTGCAAGCAGTGTTTTTAGAGAAACACTCCCAGTAATAAAGAACAACTGCAGAAATTTGATGACATCATTTTTTTAGGTTAAAAACAAACCAGATATTCACAATATACAAGACAAAAGCTTGAAAAAAAAGAAAGAAAGTAATGCTTGATAAGAGATATTTACTTTGTACTGAGGAAATAAATGCATAAAGTAGCTTGATACTCTGTGGATCATTTGGTTCCTGAGGGATTTCACGGGTTTGAGCTTTTGCTGTAAATTCATACAAGTTTAAGGTCAAGTCTCTCTATAGTAAAAGTAGAGATGTACATTCAAATGAAGTGAAAATCAGCCCCCAAAACAGCAAGTATAAATGTGCATGTAAAGCAAGCCAGCAGGTAATAAACAATAAATAAATAATCAATCATCATTCAACAATGGTATTACTTAGGGCGTCTTTAATGTAAGACGATAACAGTAAAGTCTCCAGATAAAATATGTTCAAATATTTCAAGGTGTGGTGCAACTGTGGATCTAAAATTGTTGAGGAAGCTCGGTCTCGTACGGACAGTCAGGACGACAGCTCTAAATATAAAGCTGCTTTAGGGTTGAGCGGTCTGAATTTAATGGAGCCACACTGCCAAACACTCACCGTCCCAGTGATGAAAGGACTTTATAATGAGGACAGAGCCAAAGTGCTCCTACTCGTCATCATCATCATCATCATCACTCCTACAATATTAGAGAAGGAAATGAGGAGTGGCTTCATGCCATCAGGGATGGACATTTCTCACGCAGGTATAAATGAGACATGGAAACTGTCACTGAGGACCAAAAGCCCCTAAAAGCCAATAAAGGCATTCCTCAACAAATCTGTGCAGTCAGCGGTGCACTATGTACCACCTGGGTGTCAGCCACAAGCCGGCCGTCCTCCAGCTACAGCCTCCTCTTCCTCCATGTTTCACAGAGCAGACACGCGACTCAGCTTCGAGGAAATGGAGGACGAGAGATTAAAGGACATGAGACCGGCAGCAGGGGAGCTGGTGGAGGTGAAGGTGGATGTACGCTCTGAAGATCTGGACTCCACCAGCAGGAACACGAGGCCTCTGATTCACGACAGGGATCCCAGAAGAGTCAACAGCAGCCTGAAGGTAACTGATGTGCACGGTCGGGACACGAAACACTAACAGAGAACACGCAGTACAGGAGACGAGCCGGGAACAGTTTGTCTCCGCGGTCCGGAGGAACTGAGATCAGAGACACAAACCTGCTGCAGACGCTGCACAAACTAAACCTGTCTGCCTCTGTGGAACCAGGTTCATACAAACTGAGCACAGAAGTGTGGTTTTAGATTATTGACGATTGTGAATAGGAAGACCAGCAGCATTTTTATCTCGTGTCCCACATACAGAGACGATGTCCCACATTTTGATGGGCTCTATAATTTCTAAATGTCAGAACTGCAGGACAGATGTTTGTCTAAAATCTGGACATGCAGCTGCATCCATCAGTGATGTCATCAACCATCAGTGATGTCATCGTTGGTTTGTGAACATTATGAATCCTCCAGTTCAGATTCTGTCCGTCACCATCTTGTTAGTTCGGAGCGGTTTGGAGCAGGAAGTGACCATATTTGGACGAGCTGGGGGAGGAGCCAGCGGTGGATCTGACCGATCTGATTGGAAACCTGACGATACTACGTCCCGCCCACCGATAGCTGTAACCTGACTGCACCACAGGCCTGTCAATCAAACAGACACGCCCCCAAAAACAGGTCTTCTTGAATCTTCTTTTCTAATGAATGAGGGATTATTTTCAGATGGACCTCCAGAAAACTAATAAGAAGGAGTGACTTTAGCTAACAACACCGAGATAACTGATGGACACATTTTATTCACTTTGGATTTGATGAGAGAAGTTGAATGGGAGTCTATGGAGCCGGAGGCTTTTTGGAGCCGACCTCTAGTGGCACTCGCTGGTATTGCAGCTGAAGACACTTCTGGATCAGAACCATTTTACAGACCTGAAGCTACGAACACTTTTATATCCAGTCTGTGTTTTATATCCAGTCTGTGTTTTATATCCAGTCTGTGGCTGCAACAGAGACGTTCTCTGAAACCTAAAGATGATTCTCAGTCACACAGCTCAGCAGATGGTTGTGGTAATAACCTCATTTACTGTGAAACTGCAGCTACCTTTTATGTTTACTGCCTTTTCTAAGTGTGAGGGTTCAGAGAGTTGCATTCAAATAGAAGGTATTTGTTTAGTTTTTATGTTCTATGTTCATCTCCCCATTAATAATATGTCCCACAAAGTCCAACACAAACAAACTCGCTGCCCCACGTTTAGAATCCGTGAAGCAGTCGGCATTAAAGTTGATTTACTCTCCTGGTGATCGTTTTTCAGTTCATACAACATCATGTGGAATCACATGTTAAATAAGAATCTGCTGCACAATACTGACATCAAGTGGGCATCATCACACACACACACACACACACACACACACACACACACAACTCATACATCATTCTCCAGCTGCATGTCAACTGTTTGTAATTCATATCATCCCTGACAACGTTCATACTCACAGTGTTTCTGTGTGTGTGTGTGTGTGTGTGTGTGTGTGTGTGTGTGTGTGTGTGTGTGTGTGTGTGTGTGTGTGTGTGTGTGTGTGTGTGTGTGTGTGTGTGTGTATCTGCAGGTCCAGTTTGAGGATGTGATTGCGGAGCCTCCCTCGGTGCGGAGCTTTGATGGAGTGTGGCTGTGGAGCTCCACCCTGTTCGAGGTGTCCAGACTGTGGTGCTACCGCTTCATCTCCCTCCTGCTGGCGCTGCCTCTCTCTCTGGCAGCAGGGCTGCTGTTTGCTGTTCTCAGCTGCCTCCACATCTGGTAGGACTGTTACACAGGAAAAGTGGTACACTCACAGCCAAGAATAAACATAAATAATGGTAAATAGGGATCATTTGGTAGAAGTGGTGATATACCTGCCTTCATTTCAGGAGTGAAGAAGAAGCTTTACTTCACTAAACAAGCCTAACGTTGTGTCCTGGTCCTCGTGTCCCTGCAGGCTGATCGTGCCCTCTGTGCAGCTCCTTCTCATCCAGATGCACTGGGTCCAGACGGTGTGGGCCGGCATACTGGACATCTTTATCAGCCCCTTCTTTTTCAGTGTTGGAAAGTGCTGCGGTCAAATCACCATCCATCTGGCAAAAGATGAAAACAGATAGAAAGAAAAACTGTGAGTAAATAACTGTAAGTAAATGTTAGTTTACAAATGAAGCTACAGAGAAAAATCAAGTGGGAACAGATTTCATACCAATTTCTGAGAAGAAAATGATGATCTGTAATTATTTTGTAGTTTTGCTCAACTGTTATTATATTTTGCATACTGACATGTTCATAAAACAAGACACTATAGAAAGAAAAATATTTATGAAAAAATGTCCCTGCTCTGAATGTAGAGACGGATTTTTGGGCCTTTCGAGGAGACACTGAAAAGTTCTCTGGATCTATTGAAAAAGGCTAAATTAGTGCTGTAATGAATGTTGCTATTGAATAAACAACATTTCAAATATGTTAAATAAAACTATTAACCACTTTCAACACTTGTTTTTAATTGAGTGTGCAGAGGGGGCTTTTTAAAACTGAGACAACAATCTGTGATGACATTATAAGACTTTTATCAACTTGGACTTAAAAATGTATAACAGAAAGACGCCTACATTAACAGGGAGGCTCTGACATTTAGCTTCATACTGGCTGATTCAGGAAAGGACTCAGGAGCAGGAGAGGTGTTGGTGGACTCAGGAGAGACTCGGAGACATCAAACAACTCTGGTGTCCAGCGGACTCCATGCTCGGCTCAGTTTGGGAATTATAGGATGAATCAAGACTGAAAGCTCCTCCAGTGATTAACGGTGTCAGATATGAATCAAGCCATGGCTGGAACCGCCACAATAATCAGATGCCACGGCGCCGCTAAATTAAATAAGGAGCATATCGAGACTGTAAATCACCGTCCAAAGCTCTGGATCCATGTGGAGTTTCCTGTGTGCTTAGTCTATATGATGAAGACTCGTGGACCCAAACTCACACAACAGAGAGCAGGTTGAAGAACAAAAGGTGATCTTTACTTACGAAGATGATCCAACACAAATCAACAAGGTTACAAAACTGAAAGAGACTCCAAGAAAACAGGAAAATTAAAAGCAACTGACAGCAAAACAGAAACAACAAACTGACAAGAAGAGGAGCAGAACAGGAAGTGTACTCTTGAGTGGCAGTAAGAAGGAAGGAGGAGGCATTGAGGCTTTAGTGGGAGCTGGTGAGGTGGGTGTGGCAGGGAGAAGAAGAGGTGATGGAGGAGTGGGTGGAGAGGACAGTGAGAGACACGGGCGGAGAATGAGGACAGGAACTCAAACAAGACCTGATAGCTTCAAAATAAAACACAAAAACAACAAAAAGATGATTGAAGGGCAGAAAACCAGCCCCGTGACAGTCACACAAAGGCAGCAGCAGCCTGAGTTATTGATACCTGCTCTCCTCATATTATGCTCTATGACTCTAACTATAGCTCTGAGAGGACAGCAGATAGGAGACCCTGGAGACGGACGTATGCCCACAGCGACTCCAGCTATTCCTGTCCGTCATGCCTATCTGGCCTCTGCTCTCCCCACCACCACGCCAAGAATACTCCTCTAATTGGCTTGGCACCGGAGCACATGTGCTCTGATCTCGTTCCACCTCGCTGCTCGTCTCTGTTTCGGCCACCGACGAACCGGGAGGAGGAATTCCAGTCGGTGCTCCGCAGTCACGCTTCCCGTGCTAATCTTACAACCAACTGATTGAGATAAACAGCAACAGAGAGCGGAGGGTGTGATGAGCATGTGTGCCCCTCTTCATAGGGACTACCCCCCCTCCATTTTCCTCTCTGCTTTTCCACAGCAGCAGTGAGTGAGTTTGTTTATATAACCCGCTGATAAAGAAAGCTGTGATTGATAGCAACAACTGCACAGCATGAGGAAGACTGAAGCCGTGTTTTATTTTGGGGGACTATTGAGTTTTATGTATTCACTCGAGCTAAAATCAGAGTGGCTTTGTGAGAGCTCGCTCTGTTTTACAACACAGTGTGAAACATTTAAATGACTGAGTCACTTTATTGTTATGATTGACAATATAAAAGTCAACATAATGATCAGAACATGAAAACAAAATGACATGTTTTTATTTTTCTCTCTGAGTTCCAATGATAGAGCAGCAGGTTCCTCAGTGTCCCCACAGATATGCTATCTGTTCTGGGGTATTGCATTTGTAATGAAACATTGGCAGCTGCAATATTGGCAGAACTTTACCAACAAATTCTCGAAATGAGTCTAGGAAATGAAGGAGACTCAATTTTACAATAAATATGTTGTTAAATAAAACCCAGCCATCAGAAAACCAGAACTACTGCCTCGCGGTTGTTCGACTCCGGTCACCACTCAAGTTGTAGTTTACATGCAAATTTGTTCAAACTCATTCAGATGGTTCGTACCAGTAAATGTTTTTGCCAAGTTTAAAGAAATTCCCTCAAGGCGTTCTTGAGAAATGGTGTTTACAGGAGCGGGAGGGATGGATGAGAGGTAGGTGAGGTCTCAGTGACCTTCACCTTTGACCTTTGATTTCCAAAATCTTATCAGTTAATTGTTGGTACCAAGTGAATATTTTTGCCAAACTGAAGAATTACCCTCGAGACGTTCTTGAGATATCGCGTTCATGACAATGGGACGGACGGATGATAAGACGTGAGGTCACAGAGACCTTGAACTTTGACCTTTGGCCACCAAACTGTAATCAGTTCACAAATAAGGTCAAGTGAACGATTTTGTCACATTTTAAAAAAAAAATTCAAAGGCGTTTCTGAGATATAATGTTCACTTGTTTGTGTTGAATTAGGGTCAAAGCGACCTTGAGCTTTGATCTTTGATCCCCAAAATCCAAACAGTTCTTTCTTTGTCTCATACGAATGGTTTTGCCAATTCTGAAGAAATTTCCTGACTGGGTTCTTGAGATATCGCGTTCACAACACGGAGATGTACGGATGTAAAACCTGAAAACAGGATTCCTCTTGATACGACGATCGCCGGCGTTTTCTGTGTAACAGCAGAGTGAATGAACATCATACTGTCATCTGCGTATATTTGATTGTCTGTCTTGTTGTACACTTTACATGTAATCATATAAAAACATTCTTCTCAAATTAAGTTCAGTCTTCAGACGCCACCCAGAGTCGCAGTGTGTTTGTTCCCCTCCTCACTGAGGTGGAAGTTAGTGCCGCCGTGTAAACCCGGCCCAGTCAGCCCGACAGCCCGGTGTGAAATGTGACACAGCCCTGGGTTCTCCTTTAAGGCATTCCTGTTCCGTGTGTGTGCATCACATTGTGAGCATGTGTGTACACTCTCCCCTGTGTGTGTGTGTGTGTGTGTGTGTGTGGGGGGGGGGGGGGGGGGGGGGGCCTCCGTTTTTACCAGGACGTCTGCGGCAGCTGTCCTCTGGCATGTCAGTGGGAGCGTCACAGCTGTGATTCGGGTCAGAGGCGGACCGAGGCGGCTGCAGTCTGATCCAGGAAGGTTCTGTCCTCACTGTGTCCTGCCCGTCCAGGACCGTCGGCCCCACCATGGCGGATCAGTACCAGTACAACGCCAACGAGGAGAAGATCGTGAAGGACAGCCACACCAAGGAGATCGATCTCATTAACAGAGACCCCAAACAGATCAATGAGGACATAGTGAAGGTTTGTGCAGCATGAATACAACTTATAAAGTTGAAGAACGTAACACTCGTCTCTGCATGAGTGGAAACAAGAAGAAAATGCATCAAGTGGTTTCTGGGAACAAAGACAGGAAAACAGGTTGTTGTACGGTCCGAAAAATCCCTAAATAGACTGCGAGTTATTCCTGCTGCTGCTGCAGAGCACTGAGGTTATTTTGGGAAAGGGTGGAGGAGCTGGAAACTGATACTCTGTCTGTGTCTCATTTATGTTACTGTGATTGTTGCCATGTTATCATCAGAAAATATCTTGAATTTATAGGTTGTATTATTTGGGATTGAAAGGGGTCAATGTAAACATGGTCAAAGGTGGTAAATTATGGGTTATGAGTAAATCATACTGTATGTTGAGTGTGTGCATGGTTCACTTTGGAATAATTTATACATACTCTGAAAAGTATGCACTGATAACGATAAATAATTACACATGTTTAAACTGCAAGGTTAGTTAAACTTTCTCCTGAAAGTCTCGTCAATCTTTTTTGTCGACATGCCAATTTTATGTCTTTGCCTTTTCATATGTTTCAAAACACATCGCTAAAAGTCAGGGAATCTCATCTTTTGAGGAATCCAGTGGACATGAGTCTATTTATTCTGAAGATTACTGATTTATTTTGCAGAATTTGACTTTAACAATCTAAAAGAGGCCCAGTCAGTGCAGACAAACTATAAAACATGAGTACATGTTCATTTTTCACTCAGAGGACAATCCCTGCTGTGTCTACAGAAACCCACTTGCTATTTCTCACACCGATCCAGCAGTCTGGCAGCCAAGAAAAGGTTTTTTTTAGGTGTGCAGGGCGTCTGCCTGCTGTAATTACTGACAAGTTAATTGACATTTTATAGATGAGAATGCAACAACTGGGACCAGGTGGCACGCCCTGAAAACGAACAACAGATTGGACTGCCGTGAATTTAACATCAACCTCCTCCGGCCAGGACAAAATGTGCAGGAATAAAGCTCTTAGAAGGATTCAGATGCAGCTTTAAAAGCCTACAACTGTACAAGTTTCTCAGCATAGATTTGACCCGAACACTGCAGCTTCAAAAAACATTAAGTCTATATTTAACATTGTAAAGTGCACATTACTCTGAGCCCACTGAGGTCTGCTGCTGGGAGACAGAGAAAAGCACTGTGGCCTCAGGGATCTGTATTAATGAAAGGCTTCTTCAATCTCTTATCAGGTGGAGTTTGAGGATGTCATTGCAGAGCCGGATGGCACACACAGCCTGGACGGGGTGTGGAAGCTCAGCTACACCACCTTCACCGTGTCCAAATACTGGTGCTACCGCGTCCTGTCCGCGGTGTTCGGCATCCCCGTCGCTCTGCTCTGGGGCTTCCTGTTCGCCTGCATCTCCTTCTGCCACATCTGGGCTGTGGTGCCCTGCATCAAGAGCTGCCTGATCGAGTCGCAGTGCGTCAGCCGCATCTACTCCCTCTGCATCCAGACCTTCTGCGATCCCTTCTTCGAGGCCCTGGGCAAGATCTTCAGCAGCGTGCGCGTGGCGCTGCGCAAAGAGGTCTAAAAAAACCCTCAGACAGTTGTGTTTACAGTATGATTGGATGAAGTGTGCAATCTTTTTATACACCAGAAGATCAGTCCTGGCATCCTGCTCACTCCCTGATCCTCCTCCTCCTCCTCCTTCAGTAACACTCTGCTCCCCACCCTCCCGTTCCCGACATGCCCGGTGTGTCTTTTGCAAGCAGAAGTTGTGTGACAGCTGCAGCAGGCATCGTTGGTTCTGTGACAGCTCAGGTTCTCCCGGAGAGCTCGGTGCTCCTCGCTGACGGAGGAGAGGACCGCATGCCACGAGGAGGCTCCGCCCTCATTCATGAAACCACAGAAGGCTCAGACAGTGACTACCTGCTCACACTAAATGAACTCCCTCCACTGCTGCAGCTGTGGATGATGCTGCCTGTATGCATTACATTTGGCCTTTCTTTAAAGTTATATCGAAGCTGTGTCTGGTATTGTTTTACTCATCTTTAAATTTAATTTAATCATATTTTTAAACCCCGTACAGAATGAAAGAATTGAATTTATCACAGTTGTACAGCATCGTCTGATTTAGCTCCTCTAAAATATATTCTGATATATTTTCCCTCCTTCTTAATTATTTAATGACTTTACAGAAACTAACAGACTTTTTGGAAGACTTGCACATGTAGAAGTTTGGAACCAGTCATGCAAATAATCTTCTGTGTCCTTCTACCAACGTGTGATGAGTGGAATATTAAACATACTTGCTTGCATATTTCCATCAAGGTTGTGTAAACAAGTGTGGACCAAACTGCTGATGAGAAAAGTAAAAACTCTCCAGAAGACCTGTGTGTGTGCTACTTGGATAAAAACGTACTATATCTTTATTACTATTGAGTTCCTGCGCAGTAGAAATGATCTACGAGATGAGACAGTTTAAAACAGAAGTGCGTTTGGAGTGTGTGTTCTTTGTGAAAGCGCCAGTCATCCTGAAGCAGCGATCTGTGAACTGTGACCCACTAGAGGCTGCTGTTGTGTATCTTTTATGTCCTTTTCTTTTTGTGTCCAAGAGCTCTGATGGTTTCAGTCACCGCACCCTTCGTTGTTTACAACCTGCCCGTATCTCTTTCTTTTCCTCAACAAGAAAACACACAGTAGGAGTTTATAAGGTTAGGTCATAGAATTATTGTGATTAATGAACCGTAAACTGCAAAATTAGTGAGCAACAGTGATTCATTATTCATAAGAGCATATTGTGCACATTCAGCTGAATTTGAAGCTAAATTCTCGTCATATAATGAATATTGAAATAAATGAGACCTACAGTATGTGGTAAATTCACACAGTTCAACTCTGTAACTCCAAAGATATTTATGAATCTTAAATTCCAGGTTGAATCAGCTGAGGCAGTTTAAAAATCAGACATCAGCAGTAAACTAATTATGGTGTTATTGAATGAGCTGAGAGAAAAAACTAGAAATGATATATGAAAATGTTTAACTTAAGCAAAAATGAATCAAATTCTCCACAAATTAAAATCTCAAAATTTCTACCGTTTTCTTTTTAGCCTCCTGCAAATTATTAATAAAACAGATGTGTGCACATAAGCTGCCATACATATTCATCTTGTAAGAAGTGAAAATTACTTCTAAATGACCTGTTCTAATCACAAAATGTATGTTTAATGTAATCCCAGAAGGTTGGGCCTTTTAAAGATTTATATTTTAATGTATTCATCCAGATATGATACTTTTCATATGATTAAATAGATTCTCGTAAAAATACCAAATAAAGTACCAAATAAAAAATATAGCTGTTAACAGTATGACCCAGTTAAATATTCGCACAATAACTAACCTGTGTGGCGCTTATATGATCACTCATTACAGATTCAAGGCCATGTTTTGTGTACTTTGTTGCGGTATAATAATTTAAGCTGATAGAGATACTAAAGAAACTAAAGAGTTAAAAAAAATAACGTTTGAAAGTTGAGTCAACATCAGTCTCAGCGTCTTAACTACAAGAGAACAATCAGAGAGCAGAGAGAGAAAAGAGCAGCATGGAGAGACAACAGACCATAAACACTGGGCAGGTCGGAGGGACGACTGACAGCCAATCAGAAATACGGCCGTCCAGAGAAACCTGCAGGAAGGTGAAGGGAGAGGGAACAGAGAGGAAGAACAAACTACAGGAGATGTTAATGAAACATAAACACATGAAGAATGAAACAAACTGAAGTGAACAGTCTGAACGTCATAAATTTACTGCAGGGACATTGTGTTGGAGAGTTTTCTTCAGGTCCCTCCTCATTACTGACAATGATAATAAATGTGCTTTTATTAATATAACAAATGGTTCAGAGCCTAATATTCTTTCTTTAAAAGCAACTGAATAAACAACAACCTCATACTTCATATTAGCTTTGCAACAAACAATGCTGCGTCGTCAAAGTTTGAACGTTCTTGTTAAACCTCCAGATCCACTGCAGGTCACTGCTGCTGTCTGCATGATGCAGCTGCCAAAAGTCATCCACACCCGAGCGTTGGTTGGGTCTGTTCGGGAGGCACACGCAGCTCTACAGTTACAGAACAAACAACATGAATTTTACATGTGCAAAACCTTCACGTGACCAAACAAACACACACACACACACACACACACACACACACACACACACACACACACACACACACACACACACACATGCGTATGTGTTCCCAGGTAAAACGTGGTTTCCAATTTACATCCAACTGGCATATTGTTCCCACGTTGCCATCTGTTACTACATGTGGAAAACATGAATCATGCATGTGGTAAACATGCGTCATACATGTGGTAAACATGTATCATACAAGTGGTAAACATACGTCATACATGTGGTAAACATGCGTCATACATGTGGTAAACATACATCATACAAGTGGCAAACATGCATCATGCATGTGGTAAACATGCGTCATACAAGTGGCAAATATACGTCATACATGTGGTAAACATGCGTCATACATGTGGTAAACATGCATCATGCATGTGGTAAACATGCGTCATACATGTGGTAAACATGCATCATGCATGTGGTAAACATGCATCATACATGTGGTAAACATGCATCATACATGTGGTAAACATGCATCGTGCATGTGGTAAACATACATCGTACATGTGGTAAACATGCATCGTGCATGTGGTAAACATGCATCGTGCATGTGGTAAACATACATCGTACATGTGGTAAACATGCATCGTGCATGTGGTAAACATGCATCGTGCATGTGGTAAACATACATCGTACATGTGGTAAACATGCATCGTGCATGTGGTAAACATACATCATACATGTGGTAAACATGCATCATACAAGTGGTAAACATGCGTCATACAAGTGGTAAATATACATCATACATGTGGTAAACATGGGAAACTCGTGTTTTTTTTGTGGAAGGATAATTAGTGTAAATAAAAAGGTCATCAGTCCACTTTTTTTGTTGCTTTCCTTTTTTATTTGTTTTTGAATCTTTCGTTAAATCTCTACAGTGACAGTGGTGACGTCTCACATTGAACATGATCTCAAGTAACACGTTACACGTATGCAAACCGCTGCAGATGGAACAAAGTGAACAACATGGAACACGATATTTAGAACAGAAGAACAGTTTTTATCATAACACGGACCGATACGAGCCACGAGCGCCGATGGTGCAGGAGCTGAATCCACCGGGTGTTCGGCCGAATGCTTCCAAATCCTTCTCTGCTCCTTCTACACCGTGAACACATACTGTAAATACAGAATATTCTGCACATGTAACACAGGAGAGGTGTAAAAATAAAGCTACAAAAACATTGATCTCATTATCCAGCCTCGTCCATGATTATCTCTTCAGTCTGAATGATAAACATGTCGCCTCTTTAATAATAATCTGTCGAGCATTTCTCTCTTCCTGCTTCACGCTGAGATAAAAGAATGAAGACTTTTGCTGTTTTCTGCTTCTGGACTGGAGCAGCGAGCCGTGCAGGTATCCGGAGGAGCGGCGGGATATTTCACGGGCGACTGAAGGCTGAGAGGGCAGCAGCTCATGTGGTGGAAGTCTGTGTGATGCTCCTCTGACTGCTGGTGCTCTTCATGGCGAAGGTGGACGAGTTGCTCTTGTGACTGGAGTCAAAGTCTCGCTCGCAGCGGCACTGATGGGACGACTTGAGGTAGCTGGTGGAGCAGCACAGAAAGTTCTGCCTGAGGTCCTGGAAAAGATGTCCGGCGAAGCACATGTAGATCCAGGGGTTGCAGCAGCTGTTGAGGCTGGCCAGCAGCATGGAGATGATGAAGGGCATGGCTGCAGGGGAGGAGACAGAGACAGGAGTCACTATGGGGCGATGGAGGAAGGACAGATTTACACTTTAAACACCAGATTTAATTTTATAATTCAACAAATAATAGTGTTTGTGCCATTTTAGTCATTTTTAGTGAGAAAAAGTATCACAAACATTCTTGGTTCACGCACTCGCATCTTATTTTACTTGTTTGGACTCACATCTTCATCTCAAAAGACCTTTTTGGTGGCAGACATTTTGACTTTTCACAGTGGAGACAGCCCAGGAGGAATTAATGAGGCTCCATTGTGCCAGTGAGTCATGACTCAGCACGAACAAACGCAGAGCCTCCACTAAAGAAAAGTCGAAAATGCTTTTTTGAACAAAGTGTAGTGATGGCAGCAGAATAACTGAATAACTTTCACCTGACTTTTCATGCAGCACCACCATGAGGCTGATGTTTGGGGTTTTGAACATTTAAATAAATGTACGCCCATCAAAAGGATGAATTTGAACAACTTCAGTCGTGTCCAGATTTTCACCCAGAGAAATGTCCAGGTTTTTTAGACTTTTCAAAAGTTTGACTAGATATTTACAAAACCAAAGACAGTTGTAATAAGAGTTTAGAGCTATTTCCCAGTGATTGCACGCTACTATATGCTAACATGGTGATCAGGGTGAACATACAGCGTATTTTCTGTATCTACAATTACACAGATGTTCCTGACTGCCAACTGCAGTGCACACAACTCTTGTGAGAACAAACTGGTTTGAAAAGTGTAAAAAAAAAAAACGTTTTCAATGAGCAGCCATTTGTTTCCAGCTCAGTGAGAGTCTCTGCTGTGTTACTGTCCTCTGATCTCTGTGTGTCTCACTGTGGGCGGAGCTCCAGCTCTGCTGTGTTTGTGTCCTCTGATCTCTGTGTGTCTCACTGTGGGCGGAGCTCCAGCTCTGCTGTGTTTGTGTCCTCTGATCTCTGTGTGTCTCACTGTGGGCGGAGCTCCACCTCTGCTGTGTTTGTGTCCTCTGATCTCTGTGTCTCACTGTGGGCGGAGCTCCACCTCTGCTGTGTTTGTGTCCTCTGATCTCTGTGTGTCTCACTGTGGGCGGAGCTCCACCTCTGCTGCAGTGACACAGTGCAGAGCAGACAGAAGTGAAAATATAGCAAATATACCGCCCAAGTAAGTCTACGTGTAGAAAACCCTGCATGTTGATCTGCAGGTTGGAGACCTGATTCAGAAAGTTTCGATCGGGAGAAGTGGAAACGCAGCGGTGATTTATTACGCTGAGGAACCTGCAGTCGCATGCTGGATGACATTTACACAACGCCAACTCCACCATCCAACTGCCATTTGGCAAATCTGTAATTGCTTCGTATCCTGTAGTTAACCTCTTCTTACTGATTGTTAATCTTTCTCCTGCTTCTCTAAGGTTTCTCTAATGACGCTTCCCCAGCGGGAACCAGAACTGTTCGATGGAAATGATCTCTGGAAGAGCATCAAAGTCGCACCCGTGATTGATAAGAACTGACGGGGGTCACATTCATGAGTTCAGATGGACTTCTTTTACACTGTCGTAAGTTTTATAATCTACTTTGTGCGACTGCTGGAATACAGAGAAAGATGGACGAACAGTGCAAAAGACCAACTAAAAGTAATCGAGCATTTATAAGAGAGGAGCAGAGCACCGCCGGGACCTAATTCCAGTGATAGGAGGAACTGTCATGGAAAAGTCTTCAGTGAATTAGTTCTCAGCGTCTTTCGCAACCGAGTGATGAATCACAGAGCAAATGAAAAGACAGAATAATCGTCCCCTGGGTGGTAAATAGGTCGGTCGATCACGGCTAATGCTGGCTAGCTCAAAGGACTCGTCGGCGATTCATTAACAAGAGCACTTCGTGCTGGTTGTGGATCCCCAAAGGTAAATAAGCATTAACGCTTATCTCATTTGGAAGTGAAACTTTGTAGGTGAAATCTCTGCAGAGCTTTTTTCTTTTCTTGTGGGGAAACGTGAAGTGACCTTTAAAAATGTACCACTGGTTGAACTCCATCGAGCACTTAATGCAGATCGATAGAGTCGCTGAGTCAGCGGCTCAGCGGGGACATGTTTGTGTTCACACTTTTCTTTTGGGAAGTTGTGTGAGTGTCTTCGTCCGCCAGGTTTAACCTTCCGCTGGTTTTGTCCTCCACATAATGAAATCTGTCTGGCGGTTAAATGTGAAGTCACAGGCGCCGCCGATGTCCGTCTCCGAGACTGTAGAGGAACGGGGCATTTCACCGTCCTCTGACATTTCCCAGAAACCGTCATGATGAGGCTAATCGGGTGCTAGAGACGGTAAACGTCCTGTCTGTGAAAGGTCCTGGCTGCTTCATGTCATCTCAGGCTGGTAGAGAGGATTTATCAAAGCGCTTCGGAGGAAGTTGGAATATTAAAAATTAGACTGATCGGCTTGATGCAGATATTTTATTGAAGTTTCAAATGTTTTGGTTGAAGGAAAGGTTGGATTTCTTGACGAGAGTTATAAGAAAGTTGATGCCTGTGATGTCACTCTGGTATCAGTCTTCTCATCCAACTCGGTGCAAGAAAACAAACATTTCACAAAGGATCGATCTGTTTTCTTTAAATTTGGAGAAATTGTTCATCCAGTTGCAGACGGTCTGTTTGCCATAAGTCTCGTAAACATTGATTCCACCTGAATTATCTATTTTATTCTCACTGATTGCTACTCTTCCACTAGAATACAAACAGTTTTAAAGGTCCAGTTTCCACGCCACCAATACTTAAACGATTAAAACCATGACCTTTAACCTGACATTAAAAACTGCTCCTATAACTCCTGAACCTGATGTGAAGCTGAGACTCTTCATCGTTAGCTGAATGTCTTTTCGAGCCGGTCTCTTCCCGGACTCCCGTCTCTGACTCTAATGGACACTTTAATGTGAACACACACAGGTGACCCTGCAGTCGGCCTTCTGTACACAAACACTGGCACGTGTCCCGACCGACTGCTCCCCTCAGAGAGCTGCTCCGGTGCAGACAGCAGCCTCCTCCCTTCACCGAGTCAATAACTTTCTGTTTCATTCACAGGCTGAAGCACTTTCTTTTTTTTGTGGCTCCTGTTGCTCTGAATATTACAGAGAAATGTTGTGTCAGCGCCGGTTTCCGTTTCATCCAGACATCCAGCAATATGCCTCCTGCTGCAATCCACCAGTTTACTGTCAGCTGAGTGGGAAGAGTTGGTGTGAACAATGCAGGAGGGTGAAAGTGGCATGTTTACTCTGTGCTCTTCAAGGAACATCCTGACATTATTGTCTCACTCTAGTTTCTAACTGTTGGAGAAAGGTTCCTTTTTTAGATTTGTTGTCTGAGCAAAAATGAAGTGATGGAAACTTGGAGAGCAACAACATTTTCTGCAAATCCCTTTCAATAAATTGCTGAAATATTATTTACTTTTTCCAGTAAAACAACAAACAGAGAAATTAAAGCCTCTCCTGAATAAACACATCCTCACTTTTCACATGAATAATATTTGTGCATTCATATTTATTGAGGAACGCTTTCAGATGTGCAGACACACCGTGGTACAAACCTGTTGTGATGTGGGTGTGGCACCACAGATCGATCCAGCCCGCATACAGTAGATGGCTCTTTAGTCGCCTCTTGTGGTTAAATGTCAACGTACCCCACAGGCACCAGGAGAAGCTGCTCAGCGCGCCGAGGCGCACACTAATTTAATTAATGATTAACCGTCAGTCTCTGCAGCGGGAGGAGGGTCGGAGGGAACCCGACAAACCCTCCTGCAGATTCTGCTCTAAAAGCTCCAAACAATCATGTTTCCAACTGCACAACATTAGAATAGAGAGTTTACATTTGTCCAAATAGTTTTCCGGACCTGCCTCTCCAGTCAGACACGTGCGCAGGTGATGTTGTACTATATTTGTCCTTAAAATCGAAAAACATAAACTCAAAATTTGGCCACGTGTGTGTTTGCAATTCCAAACATTTTTGTTTAACCAGCTGGATGAAACAGTCGCACCGCGCTCTGACGTCATCACCCTGACAGTAAAACAGCACAGTCCGGTTCTCCTTTTGTCAACTAGAACTCTCCAGTGTCCAAACCACCTCAATAAGAAGAAGAATATGTAAATATACGCATCTAAAAATGTGTTTTTGCTGTGTCAGTCCAACCGGCTAAACTCGCGCTCCTCTGATATGCAAATCAAGAAGATGAGCAGTTACAAATTTCAATTCATTTCCACTGAACTCTTCTGTAAAATGTGCATCAGGATTAAGAGCTGTTTCAGGATGTTCCACGTGCGTAATGACTGCAGCACATCAGCACGCACGCTCGAGGCTGTAAATATTAAAGTTTCAAACTCAACTCACCCTCACGAGGAGCTGCCGGATCCCACGCGGACCACATCTGGACGGAGAAGAAGGGGGTCCAGCAGACGATGTAGGCCACGACGATGACAAACGTCATCTTCACGGTGGTGATCTTGGCCTTGGAGATGAGCCGGACGCTGCTCACGCGGGCCAGAGTGTTTACTTTGGACGTTTTGGGAGTCAGGTTTATACACTGCTCCCGTCTGGTCTTCAGTTTAAAGTTTTGCCATATTTTGAAGCTTATCAGCCCGTAACACAGGCTGAGTATCGCCACCGGGATGATGTAGATGGTCAAGCTGATCCAGGTGATGTAAGCTTTGGCTCCCCAAGGCTTCACGAAGTCGCCCCAGCAGTCGTACACTCCCGACCCGGCCGAGCCCACCTCTGTGAGGGAGAAGATGAACATCTGCGGGACGCTGAAGAGCAGACTCAGGGTCCAGGAGAATATGACATAGAACCGGTCCTTTCTCCGGTGCAGAGACCGGAGAGGCTGACAGATGGCCAGACACCTGTCCACGGACATCAGAACCAACATGTACGTGGAGGCAAACATCCCGACGACCTGCAGGTACTTCACCAACCTGCACAAGAAGTCCGGTCCGTAGAAGCGAAACGTGATGTCCCAGATAAGTTGAGGGAGAACTTGAAAGATCGCCACGACGAGATCCGCGATGCTCAGGTGCTTCATGAAGTAATACATGCGCGACTGGCTGTGCTTGGTGGTGTGGATGGCCAGCAGGACGCACAGGTTCCCCGCCAGCGCCAGGAACAGCACCAGGGCGAGCACCGTCACCTCCACCTTCGCCACCTCCTCGTTCCGCTTCAGAGGGTTCGTCTGATTCGCACCGCCGGTCCCGTTGAACAGACTCGAGTTCCTCCCGGACTCGGGGAACTGCCAAATGTCACTTTGGTTAGAAATACTCTCCATTGCCGCAGTCTGGTCCTCTGCAGATGCGTCAGGTTGTGCAGTCATGAACGGCTCAAACTGCCACCTGGTTGGAGCCAAAGTCTTCCCCGCGTCCTCACAGGTGACAAGACGAAGGGTGAGTTATGATCAGGCTCAAAACATATTTCTGAAATATTAAAAGAAGGAATAAACTTTCTCCTGCATCTCAATCACACATGCTTTTTTTTTTTTTTTTTTTAAACTGAGGATGTGTGAGAGAGAGGAGCAAATGTTCCCACTTATCTAAATATCAAAAACATTAGAGAAAATGTCAGAGTCAAAGGAAAAATAAACCTACAATGTAGAACCGGGAAAGAAGAAATCTGGTATGAAATATGTGAGATAAATCTAATTCTCCAAAATCAAAATCATAGTATCTGCAAAAAAAGAAGAGAAAAAAAAAATGAAAATTAAAATGTTAAAATGAAAGAAGCCGCAGGGATGTGAAGCTCCATCACCCTCTGAGAGGAATGACCAGCACCACAGCACGTAAGCCCTTATTATAAGCAGGAACATTGTTGTCCTTCTCATCCTCACCGCTAGGTGGCCAACTACTCAAGAGTGACACCGCAGCTCGGAGCACCGACCATCCTCATCCTCATAAATCCGGAGATCGGCTCTCTATCACGGATCTCATTTCATAACCAACTACAATCAGTTGTTACATGAGACGTGAAGTGGAATTACAAAGTTGTTCACACTGAAGCTGAAAACATGGTGATAAAGAAGATGAAGATATCGTCACATCGTGCAGTCTTTATTCTGTTCTTGGAAGAGTCACAGAGCTCCGTTTGGAAAACACGTTTTTATTCAATAATTCGATAAATGCATAAACTGAGGGGCCGATGGGAGTTAAGATAATTAAACTAGAGGTAATTGGCATTATTGAAATTAATTTGTAGTGCTTGGAAATGAAAACATGATTAATTGCAGTGTTAATATTATGACTAAAAAAACAAACAAACAAAAATAATTCAGATTATATTCATAAAAAAGACAGCTAAAAAAAACGTGCACTTTTTTTATGTCATGCTTCAAATGTTAATGAGTTCAACAGTGTGACGTCATCAAGGCGCCTCCCTCTCAAACTGATCTGATGATGAAATCGAGGATGATTTCGCTGGCACATAAAATATTTCAGCCTTGAGTTGTTGTTTGATTTTTTTCAGGAGGGGCAGTGAGACCGGAGGGAGGTCTGCACACATGTTCCTGGAAAACCTCCCTGTGTGCTGTCAACATGTGCTTTTCATTGTCCGTATCAGAAGACATCTCAGACCTGATGCTTTCAGCTTCAGGGGAAAAATCCTCACTGATCTTTTGAGGATTCAAACAAACTGTTCGACATGAAGAGAAGGATATAAATCTTTCTGCAGTCGATTTTGCTTGAGTGACAAAGAAAACGCTTCTACTGTTTGAATTCCATCTTGTACTGATGATAATCACATTATCATAAAAGACAGTAATGATTTTTTTTTTTACCATCACGAGGGGAAGAAAACTATTAAATGTTGTATAATTCCCTCGTTAATGTCTCACATTCCTCTGAACACATATTTCTTCCTTCTTCCCTATTATGCTGCCAAATGAAATGCAGCTGCCAAAGGTGATTATTATCACTGAAGGTGAAGGATTTTAACAATCAACCGTGAAACATGAATTTAGAATAAAGCAGAATTTAAGGAAGTATGGGTGTAAAGGATTTGAAAAATTAATCTACATGTTAAAATACAAATTTTAATCCTGTTTTATTGCCCTGTGGTACAGAAATAGAAATAAATAGGAGCAAGATTTATATACTGAATAATTTTTAGCAGCCCTGTGGTCTAAAAACACTGGAAACGCTCCTTTATATGATTTATCAGCTACAGCTACACCGATGCTAAGATCATTAGAAGTTCTGGAAAGTGGGATTTGTGTGCTACCGTGCTGCTCTTTAAATTTCCAACAACACAGTTGAAGGGAACCTTGTGGTAAAGTTTTCTGTGCCAGAGACCCCCCCCCCCCCCCCCACACACACACACACCTTGCATCCCCCCCCCCCCCGCCCCTTCTCTGTGGCTTCAGGCCTGGAAAATGGCAGCCACCCCAGAATCTCAGAGCTGTATAACATCAAGACCGACGATGATTTAGCAGAGACGAGAAATGAAGGAGACAAGGACAAAAAAAAAAAAAAAAAAGAATAATGAGACATTGACATCTCATGACTCCCAAAGAGTGAAGATATCTAATGACCTCGCGAAATGAATTTCTGGTGAGCCACAAAGAAATGAGTCAACATGCAAGTGATAAACAGTCTGAAAAATAATAACAATGAAATGACAAGTGGAACCGTCCCAGTGTCACAGAGACGGTTCAGAGTCAGAGCATCGATGGAGTTCTGCAGGAAGTGATGAGAGCTCATTGTGCGGTGGGAGTCGTAGATGAGGAGTTAAACGACGTGAGGAGATGACTGAGAGTCAGAGGGAGGAGGAAAAACTAAAAGCAGGTTCATCACAGTTTATTGACACCGTCAAGCTGAAGTGGCCTCAGAGTTTCTAAGTTACTCTGAATGTGACAGAGGATTTAGACAATGCGTTATGAAGTCTGGGTGAAACTCCTACTACATAAAGACGTCTGCAGATATTACAGTAATAATACATTTACGGTTGGAGTTGTGCAGAATAATCTGTGTCCTGTTTCAGTGCCTGAAATCCTCCGAAGCATCTCCAGGCTAAATATGTCAGAGCGGGTTTGGAAGGTCGGCCTGTTGGAAGGATTCCTGCCTGGCGTTTCCTCTGCAGCCCTCAGCTCCTCCAGCCGATCCTCAGCTGCTCAACAGAGTTCTGTGTTGAGGTCAGAAATATCAGAAGACCGTGTCAGATTCATCAGGTGTTCAGAGACGACGCGTCATCAGTCACCGCTGCTCCCAGGACGAATGAACTCAGGTCTTCGTCGTGACACCGGCCTCGAATGATCAAAGTAATTATGACGGGAGTGAAAAGAGGAAGCGAGGTGATGATGTAATAACTGATCCACGAGGTCATAGTGCAAAGAGGAGGTCAGGTCGGACGGATGGGTCGACAAATCACCGGGAGACGGCTGCTCGCTTCCTGTTTCAACCCGATAGCGTGTGTTTATTACTGTAACCGTGACAACAGAGGTCCAGTGTTTACCCTAACGACATTGTTTTTAAACCAAAAAGAACCAAACCGAGGCACGAAATCTCGGTGCCATGTTTCTTGCTGCGGATAGTAATTCAAATTATTGTATACTTTTCAAATTTTGTTTGTGTTTTCAGTGAAACGTCCTCGTTATAAACTTGGACGATATTTATCTTCAGCAGCTGATGAGAAGCACCTGAACTCACCGGAAGTTCTGCTCCATGTGAGTATGATATTAAATGTTTCCATGATGTGGAGGTGCAGATTAAATCCTCTGAAGGATGCAGCTTCATGTTCTGCAGCAGCGTCTGGACTTCGGATCAGGGTGCGGTTTATTCATTCTTTTAGTCTACTTTTGTTCGGGAACGTGCTGGATCATCCAAACGTGCTGCTCATGGATGCTTCATGTGGATCATCGTGACTTCAGGTGACCTGCAGAGCAACATGAGGTCTGGTGTGAACTTTCTGCTGACAGATTAAAAGGATGCAAAGCCGCAGCAGTCGAAGAGCTGAATGCTAAAGTGGAGCGCAGTGTGGAAGAAAAATTGTTCTTGTCATGAAGACAGGAAATTCAAATGAGGAGGCTCAGACAAGTCTAGCTTCTTTCTGGTGAGCACAAACTATCATGGAAAGAAAGTAAGAAAGATTAAAGATGGAAAAAATGATGCTGTGGGATGTCCAGATATTATTACTGTTGAAAGGAGAAATCTTTAGAAAATACTCACAGGGATTTGTATGATGTCAGCTGCAGCTGTGGCTGATGAAGAAGAAGAAGAAGAAGAAGAAGAAGAAGAAGAAGAAGAAGAAAAAGAAGAAGAAGAAGAAGAAGAAGAAGAAGAAGAAAAAGAAGAAGAAGAAGAAGAAGAAGAAGAAGAAGAAAAAGAAGAAGAAGAAGAAGAAGAAGAAGAAGAAGAAGAAGAAGAAGAAGGTAAATTCAGTCTGCAGACGTGTGATGTCATAATTTAAAATGACTGCAAGGAAAAACTGAGCTGCAACAATTTGGGGGCAAACTGTTGACCTGGTGGTCCAAAAATCACAACACGGATCTCTACTGCAAGCTGTCCTCTCCGTCCACACGTCCTCTCTGTCTCTACTGTCTCTACTGTCTCCACTGTCTCTACTGTCCAATAAATGCAAAAATGCTCTGAAAATACACCAACAAACCACCATCACCCTGGAGAACCAGCACCATCGGTGTCATCATACCGAAATCAATTTAAATTCACTGTACAATCAATCATGCACAAACATCATGTGACGATAAAATAATACAATAACACCAACATATTATCATTATTGTGATTCTATATTTTGATATCAAATAGTATGGCATAATATTAAAAATACTTCTAAAATAATGTTGCCTATATAGTCTCATTAAAACACATATAAATTAATTTACACATTTCTTAAAATGTAACCAAGATCAAACCATGATAAGCCCTAAAAGGTCAAATTCAATTTCAACTAAATTTCATTGATTTAGCACCGCATCACAACATAAGTCATCTCAGGGCACTTAACACAGTAAAATCCATACAAAGCTTTCAACGTCAGAGAGGAACCCAGAAATTCAACAATTTTCACGAGTGGCTGGGAGGAGAAACCTGTTAACAGGAAGAAACAACAGAACCCGACCAACTGCTCAGGGTGAGAGGAGACAGAAAAGACCAGCATAGAGACACAACAAGCAATAAACAAACTGCAGTTTTTTTGTATAAACATTAGTGTAAGGTACTGAAATAGCATACATATATTGTATGAAGTTAAAAAAAATGTTTAATGTCACCTCTTGAACATCTTTAATGTTGTTTTATTTTTTTATTAAATTAAAAGAATATGTTTTGTGGCCTCTGTCTCAGCTTAGTTTTATTATTATTTTTACTATTGTATTATATTTTTATTATGAATTTGTACTATTTGACTTCAAATGTTAACCTACGGAAGACATGATGGGAGAACTCATGGTTCTACATGGTGCAACCTCAACAGATTTGTGTTTCTTATCTGGAAGGTGACAGAGAGTTGACAGATGTTTGTTGTTTGTCCATCTGATGTCAGCTGCTCTTCAAACAACATCAGTTTCCTGATGCTGGTGGACATTGGACGTCAGTAAACAGCAGCGGAGCGGCCGTCCTGCGCTCTCACACATCCACTGCAGGTAGCTGGTGACCTCTGGTGACCTCTGGTGACCTGTGGTGACCTGTGGTGACCTCTGGTGACCTCACGCAGCATCGTTGCAGCAGCTCGGCTCGGTGTTCACTTCTTCCACTGAACCCTATGCGGTGTTTACATCCCAGCTGATTCCAGCTGCTCAGCACTTCTCTGAGCGTTCCCACACACATCGACTTTGAGATGACAGATCTCATTAGACACCAGGGTCAGGCCAGCCCCTAATGAAGTGAAAGACCCGGGATCTGCACGCTAATACCTTCGGCTCCCGCTGCTTATATAATGACTCGGTACACGAGGTTCTCGGCTCTCTGTTTTCTTCTGAGGATCTGGTGTCATGAGGTGCGTGTAGAGCAGATCGCAGCACCCTGCGGTGCAGCGGGATGCTGCTGCTCCCAGCTCATACAGCATATCTCAGATATATTCAGTGCTAATATCAAGCCGTGAGTTTCACAGAGGAGAAGGTGGTGATTTCTGAGATTACGGCCACACGTTTCAGAGGCGTGAAAGATGGTCTAAACAAGACACACTCAGTCATCCATCACACGGAGTCGACACATATCTCACTCCCACACGCAGCTGCAGCGGTTGTACGTTGCAGATGTGTTAGATATTATGAGTTCTTCAGATGGGCCTCACTTCTCGGAGAACGCCCTGCTTCATTACAGGAGCTTCCTGAGTTTATGTGTGGGCTTTTTCTTAAAGTCAGGATCTAAGACATCCAAGGATCCAAAACAATAACAGGAAGAGACCTCCTGCAGAGCGTCTGGAGGAGTTAGGTTTGTGTGGGTTTGGCCACTCTGGAGGGCATTCTCAGGAAGTGGCAGAGTCCTGAATATCAAGTAAACAAATCCAAAATAACTCTTACCCAAGGTCTGTTTAAAGTTAGAGGGACAAACACACATTGTTTTATTGTACCAAAAAAAAAATATACATACACAATGTAAAAAAAGAAAAGTTGAGAAAACTTAAAGTAAATGGCTGAAAAGCTTTTTTGAGTTTACTCAACTGAACTTGGTGAATTTTAAGTCACAAAACATTTCATGTCAAAATAAAACGTTCTCTCATTAAAAAAGATTCAATGCTGTATTTTTCTCAGTCTATTTAAAACACAAAGTTTCCAATATATAACTTTTATTAATTTGAAGTATTCTTAATTTAAGTACGAGTATTCATAATAGTAACTTTAAGTTGGACAAACTTGATGCAGCACCCCAAGTTGACATAACACATTATTAGTTAGCTGATTAAACTCAAAAAGCTGCCGTATTTTTTAAAACGTTTTCTCATCTTTTTTTTTTTACAGTGCAGAAGTTTGAGACGTGGTTCAACGTGTTATTGAGAATCACTTAATCTCCAGCTGCTGTGATGATGTCAGATTAACGTAACTGGGTTTTCCCCTCGTTTATAAAAGCAGAGTTTATCACACTTTATACTAAGTAAACTGTATTTCTCTTCCTGTAGCTTTAATTGTTGAGATAAATCAACTGTATGAACAGTATAAAGTCAGTTTTACATCTCATACTGGTAAACAAACAAAGCTGTGAGGATACAGGTCAAACTTCGATTTTATGGGAGCAAGCAGCAGATTCAGATTTATGCTTCTAAAAAACCACAGTGACCGTCGCACACGTGCACCTGAACGCACCACCAGGAAACGTACAGGACTCACAAAGTGTTTCCTTTCACATATTTCATCATAGCAGAGAAAAAATAAATGGTTTGAGTTCTGAAATAAAAATGAGACAGATTTGAGCTTGTTGTATTGAACAGCTTTAGAAAAGGAGCTCAGACTGACAGACGATTTGAGTCCGCTGCTCTTCTAACTTTACAGCCAACAAAACAAAACAAGGATAATCACAGCTCTGAAACACCCGTAGCTCCTGACTATTACCTCCAAACACTCCACAGGTAGCAGCCGGCCATCCGACTGTGTGTTATCTGCGGTGGGTGGTGGTGGGTGGGTGGGGGGGTGGGGGGGGGTTCAGGTACGATTACATTCCCCTCCAAATTCCAATATCAGTCCAGCCTGCGGCTCCTTTCAAATGTAATCCGCGTCATATTAATTCTGCCAGCGGCCACGAAGTCACAGTGATTTCAGGAAGCACTCAGAGAGCTGCCACCAGAGCAGCTTGTGTCTGAGAACGTGCTCGTGCATCTCACAGCTTCCACTTGATTGGGTTTGTGCTAATTTACTTACTGCGTTAAGGGTAAAGGTCAAAGGTTCGAAGCTCACCTGAACAGCAATTTATAGCCTCTTCACATTTCTATTACAACTCAAAAACAAAAAGAAGGGAGAAGTGTGATAAATTCTCAAAGCAAACAAATCGATATTCTAATGCAAAGATATAAATACGAAGACACAGACTCACTCACTCAATCCACTCAGCCTCATGGGAAATCTCCAACCGTATATCTGGGTTATAATTTAACAGCCTTCAGTTTAGAGCCTCTGTTTTCTGATCCGGTCAGGATGACCCTCTTAGATGATATATCAGGTGGCACAAGTCTGAAAATAGATTCTGAATTTGAACTATATGTGCTTTTGTGTATTCCTACAGAACTGGGTTTTATTCTGAACATTATATTTTTGAAGGTAATCAGCTGAAATATAGTTTTAAAAAACAGGTTGTGAAAAATAAAATCAATCTGACGGCTCAAGTACCAAACAAACAGGGGATGTCACCCCATAAACACACGCACACGCACACACACACACACACACGCACACACACACACGCACGCATGCACGCACGCACACGCACACGCACACGCACACACACACACACACGCACGCATGCACGCACGCACACGCACACGCACGCGCACACATACACGCACACACACACACACACACACGCACACACACGCACACGCACACATACACACACACACATACACACATACACACACACACATACACGCACACACACGCACACGCACACATACACACACACACATACACACACACACATACACACACACACATACACATACCTGTCAGTAGGAAGATCTGACAGCCTCAAACAGCCACATGAATAAAACCAGAGACTCTTCAGAATGAGATTCATGTTTCACTGTTTGACACAAAACAACTTCATCCTAAAACCTTTTCCTGTTCTGACCACAAATAAATAAATGTGAAATTAATAACAGCTATTAAAATTACTAAACTAATTAATCTTTTCTGACCACTTGGGGGCAGCAGAAGAAACAATGAACACAACACTGACATACAAACCTTTAAAGGTGCAATATGTAAGATTTTTAGTTTGAAGTGAGCATGCTTACCAGCCAGACCCCCCCCCCCCCCCCCCCCCCCACACACACACACACACACTTCCCCATCCTGTCTTCACAGGTGATAACGAGGCACTGAAGCAACCAGTCTGCCATCAGTCCAACCTGAGAGGAGGAAGAAGAAGAATATGATCACCTCTGATTATGATGACTGGAACAATTAAACACAACGATGGCTGAGACTTTTTGCAAAACAGAAACAAAAAACAAATTAATATTGATGTTTTTATCTCCTGGTGGAGAACTAGAATGCTAATGTTAGCTATGTAGCCATATTATTATAAAGGTAACTATTGTGTAAAATTACAGACAGCTTTTTGTGGATACACAGTTCAGATCACTAACTAACTCGGTTCGGTAGCTATCTGGTTATCTACCACAGACTGGATATAAAAGAGTTCGTAGCTTCAGGTCTGTAAAATGGTTCTGATCCAGAAATGTCTTCAGCTGCAATACCAGCGAGTGCCACTAGAGGCCGGCTCCAAAAAGCCTCCAGCTCCATAGACTCCCATTCAACTTCTCTCATCAAATCCAAAGTGAATAAAATGTGTCCATCAGTTATCTCGGTGTTGTTAGCTAAAGTCACTCCTTCTTATTAGTTTTCTGGAGGTCCATCTGAAAATAATCCCTCATTCATTAGAAAAGAAGATTCAAGAAGACCTGTTTTTGGGGGCGTGTCTGGAACCAAGAGGAAAGAGACCGAGCCAGTCTAAGATGGTGATTGTCAACCTGACGCAGCCAATCAGAAAGCAGAGATGAGGGACGAGTACAACAAAAGAAACACACTGCAGAACTTTAGGCCTCCTGTTTAGCACGCAACAAAACGTAGATAGTCTTTCTTAAACTGTATTTTTTGATTCAATCTGACAGCAGTCTTTGTGTGCAGGTGAAGAACAAACATCAGACTGTTTCAATACATCAGATAAGAGACCAGGTGGTCACAGATCACTATTAAATTAAATGTTTTCACTCCTTTAATCCTGCAGACTTGTCTTGAGACTCAGTAAATGAGGGCCTTTTACATTTCTGCTGATGGTTACATAACCGTCCCACAGAGAGTTTCTTCTGCAGCCAGTGTTCATCCAGCTTCATACTTCAGCAGCCATACGAGACCGATGCTGTTATTGTTAGACAGAAGGCAACAATTACTAAAGTGAAGTTGAGCTCATGATCCTGCAAAAGAAGCAGAGAGGACAGAATCAGCTGAGAATAATCCCATTTAGTTGAAACAAAATATAATCCTCTTATTGCTTCATTAGTCAGTGCGCTGTCACCCCATTAAGAGCAGGACGGAGGATTATAGTCACCCTGCATTACCGTCAACTTCTGTCTTTATACTCTGAAACTGTGAAACTCATTTCTCCTTCATTATCTCAGGTTGACAATGAGAAAACACAGAACTGAACGGCCTCAAGCAGAAAACAAATGAAATGTCAGAGCAGCTAGAAGACCGATATTTTCAGGGAACGTCGTTCAATTTTCTCTTTAGGAATAATATTGACAAAAAAATAGAAACACAATTAGTTTTTAATAACTGGGAGGCTAAACTTCAGTTATTTTAGATCTTAATGAAATGATTTCAAATGAGAGAAGAGTGAACAATTTATTAATAGACACCAGTTTTATTACTCAACCAGGAGTTTCTCATCTGCCTCTGTGCTGCGCTGCGTCCACCTCAGCTTCCTTTTGCCCTTTCAAATAGAGATGTTTCACTCTTTCATTTTCCACTCAGAAGCAGATGACATTTTCTTAAAGTCCTCCCTCAGAAGTCTGTTGTCTGTTCGAGCACCGGACTCACGCTGCTGAGAGCAGAAGGGCAATCAAATTATTTGTAATTTTTAAAACAATACATCTTTAATTTCAGACAGTTGACAGTAAATCCACAAAATAATGTCGACTAAAATATTCCTCTGAAAGTAGCTTTCAGTTCCTGCTGAAGCTCGTTAGCTGGTTAGTCAGACATGCTAAAGTTTGCATGTTAAAGCTGACAAAATCCATAAAGTACAGATTTTCTCTTTTGTATTTGTGTTTTTAAAGAGGACAATAAAAGAAACCACCATCTGAACTACTGCACAGTCCTTTAGTAACGGTTGCTACGCTGTAACTGGACAATCATTATCTCTCTTAAAGTCTTACTTAGTCTAAAAGCTTTTCATGTGGAAACCAAGGACAGTTTTCAAAATAAATCTATTGAGAACAACACGAGCAGGTTCACTGTACTTTTATTGGTATTTCTACTTCCATCGTGTCTTTTTATTCTCCCACAGAACTTGTTATTGAAAACATGCTAAACTGCTGAACTACACTTTGAGAGCGTAAACAGACGGGTTCTGGTCACGAGGTGAGAATCAGAGGAACAACATTAGGAGTGAACTCAGTGCCAAACCTCTCCCTGAATGAACAGCCACTGTTGACAGAAGGATTTATTTGTGTGTTTTCCTCTTGTAAATTGCAGCGCTACGACCCCATGAACAAAAGCTGACTCTGTCACTTCCCCCGGTGCCATCGGGTCAGCTGCAGGGTCGTCAGGTAAAGATGTCTACCTGCAGCTCCCTGCAGCTGATCCGAACATCCTTCCTTCCTCCACGCTGCATCACAAACCTACATGCGGTACACAGTACGAGTTCTTGAATGTCTCTTAAATCCAGAGTACCTGAGTTTGGTTTCCTCTCCTGCAGACTGACATCCACTGACTCACACAGAGCAGTTTTTGATTGCATTTGTCTGATAATTTCCCGTCTTAAGTTTAATTACAGACGATGCAGCGAACATGCATCACTGTGCTGATTTAAATTATGGACAGCAAAACAAGTCCAACTCATTTAGAACCAGCAGCAGCTAAAATGAGGAAATCACAGATGACAAAGAACATTCACCACAACAGTGACTGTAATCACTCCAGTTTATAATAACAGTGTTTAATGGTCACTGGAGGGAAACTCGGGGCTGTGTTTTCCATCCGAACCCGACTGCACTTTGGGCCTGGCTTCGTTCAGAGGTGTCTCGCCTGCTATGATCGGACCGTCCCCATATTTCCCCACTAACCACATCAGGGAAGATGCCCTTTGGGAAACCACAAAGTAGATTTCTTGCTAATGATTTCATAAAACATCTTGATCTCAAATCTGATTTGTGGTTCGTAAGTTAAATTAAGTCACTGCAAAACAATGAACGGCCTCAAATGAGATTACTCGTTATTAAATTGTGTGATAATTAATGTTCCTGAAACACAACATTCAGATAGGTTACGTTGAGACTGAATGATCTTGGCGAGACATGAAATATAAATGATGCACATTATGAAGCCAGGTGCAGTTAAAGTAGAGAGAAACTTAGAAAAACAGGAGAATAATCACAGATTTTCTTCTTTATAAAAAGAAGGAAAATATCTCCCCATCTGTTTGTTATTTATCACAGATTAAAGTTTAAATGGTTAAAAAAAAACTGTAGAAAATGCAGAAAACTCCATATTACACGTTGTAAACACGAACACTATTAAACCTAAACTATAATGTAATGTTAAATGACCTATTTATTTAGATATATGTGCACCTGCCAAAACACAAACAGTGAGAAGAATTTGAAGTTTAATAAGTGAAATTCTGATGTTTGTTCATTATTAAATAATTGTAAATAAACATAAAAAGGTGTTCTGTGTTGCCCAGCACACACTCAGACACACAGACCCAGCAGATATATTGCCTCCTCATATGTATGACAAGGACCTTTAAGCCATAAGCGGTCATTAATTTGGTCGAGGATGGGAAGGCCGAGACATCTCACCCGAGCCCGTGAGATGGATGAGGAGGGGTCGTTCCTGAGCTGCTCCCCTCCAGCGCCGGGCCCGACGGAGCGGTGACATCATCCATACTCAGAGCCAGGAGTACTTCAGCGTGCACGCCCCTGCACACAGAGCTGGACCCCAGCAGCAGGACAGCATCCTCACGGTTCAACAAAAGGATCAGAGGAAACTCATGATGGTCACACAGACGGAAATCAAAACAGCTGCGCCACAGAAACATGGACGGCATCTCCATAACAATTGACTCACAACCCTGATGTTACTACAGAACCATCCCCCTCCTGAATGTGTGTGCAGCTCGGTGACCGGTCGTCTCATCAGACCGTCTGACCGCCATGTTTGTGTGTTTGACCTGCAGACTTGGTTCGGAGGTGCCACCTGGGACTGGAAATACTTTCAGGCAAGTGTAATGTGAGGTCCTAATTAGTTCCACCGATGTTAAGATGCTGCGAGAGCTGTTGGCCTGATCTGAAAACATTTTATCAGTGTCCTAAATGGAGACTCATTATTTTAGCTCTTTAATGTCCAACCTGTTTTTACTCCAAAAAAGTTTGGAAGCTTTTTGTTTGTTCAACTCTGTGAAGAAAATTTGTGGAGCTCATATGATTCAAAAAGTGTGTGCTCCTATAGAGGAAATAAAAGTATTCTGGGTCTGTAAAATGGTTCCGATGCAGAAGTGTCTTCAGCTGCAATACCAGCGAGTGCCACTAGAGGTCGTCTCCAAAAAGCCTCCGGCTCCATAGACTCCCATTCAACTTCTCTCATCAAATCCAAAGTGAATAAAATGTGTCCATCAGTTATCTCGGTGTTGTTAGCTAAAGTCACTCCTTCTTATTAGTTTTCTGGAGGTCCATCTGAAAATAATCCCTCATTCATTAGAAAAGAAGATTCAAGAAGACCTGTTTTTGGGGGCGTGTCTGTTTGATTGACAGGCCTGTGGTGCAGTCAGGTTACAGCTATCGGTGGGCGGGACGTAGTATCGTCAGGTTTCCGATCAGATCGGTCAGATCCACCGCTGGCTCCTCCCCCAGCTCGTCCAAATATGGTCACTTCCTGCTCCAAACCGCTCCGAACTAGCAAGATGGTGACGGACAGAATCTGAACTGGAGGATTCATAACGTTCACAAACCAACTATGACGTCACTGCTGGTTGATGACATCACTGCTGGTTGATGACATCACTGATGGTTGATGACATCACTGCTGGTTGATGACATCACTGATGGTTGATGATGAAAGGTAAGAGACTGTGTCATTATGGAAACACTCTTCTTTCAAAGTGAAGAACTGTTGCTGCTGCTACTTTGGTTGTTGTTGTTTTATAATATCTAAAGAAGATTTACACAGTTTAAACTGCAGAGTTTAAACTCGGCTCGTGAGTGTTGAGGGGTTAAAACTTTCCTTTTTTACATTCTGCATTCATTAAAATTTCCCAGAAGTGCTTTAAAATATGTCCAATTTATCAGAAACGAACTCTATTTTCCAAAATATTACTCTAACGACACGAGATGAGGGCAGCTGACGGTCTCTCAAACAGCCCCGAAGGACTTCGCTTTGTTCTCTGGCAAAGTTTGAACTCACACAGATGGATAAATTGAATTGTAACTGCTGTTAATAAAACTGAGTTTCCTCTGAGAGGTCGCAGACCTCCATGTCACAGGGAGGAGTTTACTGAGGAGAGGACTGAGTGACAGGATGGGCCCCGGGCTCCGAGACTTATATAAGAAAAGGTTAACACGAACACAAACCTGCACACAAACAAACACAAACAAACACAAACCTGCACAAATTTGGGAAATACTTTTCAAGATTTTGCTCCTCTGCAATCTGATTTTGCAGCTTTAGCAAACAACTATCTTTCTGTATTTATTGCAGCTGATTGTTTCAGACGCTGCCTGACATTTAGCTTCTATTCTCTAACTCGGTGGACAAACAACAGAGACCTGCCGGCTCTCTTTCTATTCACAAAGAGCCTCCAAGTTCAGAGGCTGTGTGGACCAGAGGGAGACGTGGAGTCGTATTACAGAACAGAAGTCAGACATTAAATTGCCCACAGTGTTCATCCACAAATCCCCCAGCATGGCATCCCACTGAAATGTTGCAGATAGGCTGAAGGCGGCCGGTTTAAACCTTCTTTGTAGGAATTACAGTTCATTTAAAAAGAGCAATAAAAGCGAAGTGAGAATGGAAACGTTCAGTGCTGCGCTAAACTTATTAAAAGCGACTTTTCATTTCCACATTTTAAAGTAAAAGGATAAAAAGAACTCCTCGGCTTCGAGGTCTTTATAAAGAAGAAGAAGAAATGATTTTTCAATGAGCTGCAGAAGGAAAAACAACCAGGACTCATCACGATGCATTATGCGTCCGCCGAGTCTGACGTAGCAGAGGATAAAATATTCTTCTGCTGGTGTGAAGTGAAGAGACGACTCAGAGTGCATCCACCTCAGCAAGTGCAGGATGCTGCAGACAGTTTGAGGCGGCAGGCCGGGCAGCGTGGGGGACTTCATGGATATAAAAGACACCGTCAGGTGAAGCGTCGATCAGCTCGGACAGCAGAGAGTATTCCACCGTGTCCTCGTGATGTCTCAGCACGGTGAAGCTCTGTGGACAGAACATGGAGGACAGTCAGTAACACACGAGGTGACTGCAGTCCAGCATTACATCACCGGTCCCCTGTGACAACCCTCCTGCAGATAATAGGTCTGACAACACCAACACTCTGCACTGTCTCCAAGGAACCATTTCATTTACAAGCCTTTGCAATTATTACATGTGTGATGTTCTGAGCGTATTGAGGCAGAATCGATGTGTTCTCTCCGCTCGTATTATCCTGTTTACAATCCCCCTGACGACTGAGAGTGCAGCAATCTGGCTCCATTAAAACACCTTTTCATTCTTCATCCAGCTCAGGCTCTGACAAAGAGCATTCAGGGTCGCAGCAAACGCACATTTACGGAGAGTTAATAACATCAATTTTGTCAAAATCTCAACACGAGAAAAAACAAAAGCTGTGATTCAGTTAGACTGTTCACAAACCTCCTCTGAGTCTGAACACTGGCAATCATCACACGCTCTGACACTTCGGTTACACACCGATCAGCCACAACATTAAAACCACCGACAGCTGAAGCACCAAGTCAAATACAACAGTCCCTTCATCAGGATTATCATGTTTAGATCATAAATCTCCAGCCTTTTTTGCCTCTGAAAGCTGCTTTGACAAAATGAAAGTGTTTGAGAGTTCCTCATGTTGAGTAACATTTATTCACATAGCTGAGCTCCACCCAAACCAGCTGAATCAGCTTCTTTTATGTCAACAATAACTAATTGGTACTAATTGTGGCTGTGTTTGTGTCCTCTGATCTCTGTGTGTCTCACTGTGGGCGGAGCTCCACCTCTGCTGTGTTTGTGTCCTCTGATCTCTGTGTGTCTCACTGTGGGCGGAGCTCCACCACTGCTGCACTGACAGGTGGAGGGAGCGAGGGGAGATCGTCTTCCTTGAACAGTTGGTATTCTTGTTTGTTTGAGACATGTTGAATTATTCAAACAGTCGTTTTGGAGGCTGTAATTTGTGGTTCTGTTGAACTGCACTCGGTTGTACTGAGAGGAGCTCCATCATATTTTGTCTTCTTCCATTTAGATGAATCGGGTTGACAAAATATTAGGAACACCACTGAGTTTAACCCGAGTATAACCACAAACTACGGTCTCTGTCCTCCTTCATGAACCTCAGAACGTCCCTCGGAGTCCCCGCAGATCCTCAAACGACCTGCGACAATAACAGAGTCGATTGTTTGTGGCGTTGCAGCAGACAGGAGGAAAGCAAATGAAATGCTGCCTTCTGGAAGGACAGCTGTGGTTTAAATGCGGCACGCTGCTTTGTTGTGGACACATCAGCAGGCACGGCATGCCTCCCCTCGGCTCTTTAGACCTCCAGTAATGTGACGGACGAAGATTACGCTGCTGGAGGGAGTCAGGAAAACCAACAGAGTTAGATCTGAGATCTTTAACAAGATAGGCTGCAACAAAACAGAGAGTGAGGAACGTTGAAGCTTATTCAAATATTACTGCACATGTAAACAAGATGCTCAGAGTTTGAAGTGAAACACAGTCAGGACACATTACATCATCCCGACTGCTCTTATCTCTCCAAACCGCTGAGCTGCAGAACTTCACAATAAATGTAGAGTTGTTAGGAGCTACGATTCATGCTGGGCTGGAAAAGACTGAGAAAAACACCTGGAGAAAAACACCTGGAGAAAAACACCTGGAGAAGAGCATCGCCAGAACACCTGAGCAGAGACTCGTCCCACTGTGTGTCTGTCACATCCATGTTGTACATGTTCGTCATTCCACGCTTCCTTCCCTCCTTTAACCTTCATCCTGCTCTCTCCTCTCCTCATCGTACATGCTGTTGTTTTATTGTTGCTTTAATGTCTCATGTAACATCTGGCCAGCAGTTGAAAACGAGCCATTTGGCTGAAGCGAGCACATTTGCGCTGATGTTGAATAATGTGAATCGTCCCTGAAAAAATAAACAAATAATACAAAAACACCGGCAAAATATTAAATAAAAAAGAATCTCACGTATTCTTCCTGCTGCCAAACGCTCGTTAGCAATAATACTTTTTCCACAATAAACGCCAACCGATATTCAATCAGTGCAGTTTGTGTTCACAATGATGTAAGCAGGTGGCTTTTTATCCAGAGAGCTTTTGTGTTAATGTAATATTCTTTGTGTGTCTGTAATCGTACACCAACATACACACGTTCTTAAACATAAAGAAATGCCGTCATGAGAGAAAGCGGATTAGTTGGTAAGTGGAGCTGAGGGACAGAAATAATCCCGTGACCTTTCACCCCAAAGAGGCTTCAGCCGTGGAGAGCACACACGGGTCGTCCGCTCTTTTCAATTTCCTGCTGGCTTTCTCAATGTTTACTTTTATTTAACCTCCATTTCTACATCACCTTTGTATAACACCAGACAAACCATTCAGATACAACTTCTGACAGCCAGCAGGGAGCCGCAGCCGGCTGAAGGGAAAGCTTGAAAGGAACCAATCTGCAGCCAAGAGGCGCTGGCAAACACATTGCTTGCTGAGAAACAGCATATCTGCCAGGAAACGTCTCTGAAATGGAGATCTGGGCGGTGAGACACAAACGAAACGGTCCAATCCCAGAGTCCTCCAGTCCCTGTGAGCAAAAACCTGAAGCAGGGAGACGCTACAGCCGTCTGATGTGATTTGTAATGATGTGGCGGGTTCCACAGGGAGCGGTGGGGGGGGGGGGGAGCATTAGTGATCAACCTGATAAACATCCAGCCAATCAGAGACAGCCTTAAAGAGGAAACCATAGAAGGAAGCAGGTTAAAACACAAGTTCATGTTGTTTTTAATATGTAAAAATATTAAATCAAAGCATTTCAAATAGCTTTAAAACAGAAACCTGCAATGATTCCCAGAGTTCCTTCTCTTAAATATCAAACGTCACTGACTTTTAATCTGAAACTCATGAATTATATATGAATGAAATATATATGCTGCTGTTGTGAGCAGACAAGAAACAAGAACACCTGCTGCACAGTTACGATCACAGTCCACTCGGCCTGGGAACCTTATCAACACACTGACTTGTGCAAAAAACTTACTGCAAACATTTTTCAAACGGGAGCAATAAGAAACCAGCATGTTTCTCTCCCAGATTTAATAGATCTATATAGTTTCACAAATTTTTCATTTTTAGCTTTTCTGTTGTCTGTTTTTATCACCCAGTCTTTGACGTCTTGAAATCTGCATTTTCCTGAACTGAAGTGCTCCTAGTAAAGAATTCCCCGCTCTGTCTCCTGATTGGATGGAACTGGACCAGAACCAGAACATGTATTTTGTGTTCGCTGCCGAGCGGAGACCCAAAGCAAACACCACTGATGGCTCTCAGAGCTCACAGCTACTTCACACTCATTTCAACACGTCACCTTTTAACTCCAATCTCACTAAGAATACATTCACAGAGCGGCTGTGTGGTGGAAACCTGCTTCTCCCTCCAGTCAACCTACTTTATGGGCTTTTATCTGAATCCTGGTGAGATAAGAGGACAGGAATTTAACAGAAGATGCTGCAGAGCGGCTTCGCTGCCTTCTATGGCTTCGTACTGTGTTCAGATTTATCTCCTCAACAACTTAAATAAACTTCTCCAGTGACCAAAATGTGTTTTGGCCAGAGGCAATAAAAAGATAATCATATTTCACTCCAAACAACAAAAAAGTTATGTTAGACAATTAAATAGTTGATAAATTGATGATGAAGATGCTGCAATCAACACTGCAGCATCTGCAGCATCCGTGTGTGTAATGTGAGGAACGCAGTGTTGTAGACGAGTATAATGGAGCACAATCTTATCAAACAAATAGATTTACAGTGTTGTAATAGCTCACAGAAATAAAGATGATTCAGAGAAAACTGTGATAATCAACACAATCACATCAGGCAGCTAACGGAGAGGCTAACGGAGAAGCTAAGGGGAGTATAATGTACAATGTGTAATGTTTCATTTCATTTCCAACTCTCTTCTTAAATAGTGTTATTAGACCTGAAGTCATGATGTGAATCATAAAGAATTATTTCCAGTCGTTGCATCGTTTAATTTTGAAACTACCGGAGCAGCTTTAGCCAATCAGCATTGACCACCGTACGCTCCGAAACTCTACCACAACCTTTAGAGAAAAAAAATCAAGCTTGACTTCCACATCTTCACACTGATTCACCGACACTGGTCACTGATCGGTCACTGATCCTAAATGGTAGAATGAGCTCCACCGACATCAGGACAGCAGAAACTCTGAACATCTTCCACCACAAACTAAAAACACACCTCCTCCTCCTCCTCCTCCTCCTCCACCTCCTTCACCTTGAACAGTAGAACTTTAGTATCTTAACATGGAACTTACTGATAGAACTTTGTAGTTTGGCTTTCTGGAAGAAATTGTATTTTCTTGATTCTTGTTGTTCTGGGTTTGTACCCTCATGGTTGAAATGAACTTATTGTAAGTCGCTTTGGATAAAAGAGTCAGATAAATGTAATGTAATGTAATGTAATGTAATGTAATGTGATGTGATGTAATGTAATGACTGTCGAGTGTCTCCGAGGTTCTTATCAGTCAGGGTCGAGATAACAGAGTTGTTGAAGGTAGTAGTCAGGTCGAGGGTGGGAGAGTCTTTCTCTGGAAGGAAGAGCAGTTCGGTCTTGTGGAGGTTGATTTCCAGGTGGTGTGAGGACATCCACTGAGAGACGTCAGTCAGACAGGCAGAGATTCATGCTGCTACCTGTGTTTCAGATCTGGAAAAGAGAGGATCAGTTGGGTGTCATCAGCATAGCTGTGGTAGGAAAAGACAGGCGAGTGAAGGACAGAGCCGAGAGAGTCGGTGTAGAGAGAAGAGGAGGGGACCCGGGACGGAGCCTTGAGGGACACCAGTAGTGAGAGGACAAGGCTCAGACACAGATCCTCTCCAAGTTACCCGGTAGGTGAGGTCGTTGAGGTAGGACGAGAACAGGGAGAGAGCAGAGCCTGAGACACCGAGGTCCTGAAGGAGGAAAGAAGGATCTGGTGGTTCACTGTGTCCAATGCAGCAGAAGGTCTAGAAGGATCAGGACAGAGGAGGCTGGAGAGGAGGGAGAGAGGAGGCCAGAGAGGAGGGAGAGAGGAGGAGGGAGAGAGAGGAGGGATAGAGGAGGAGGACAGAGAGGAGGAAGAGAGGAGGGAGAGAGGAGGGAGAGAGGAGGCCAGGAAGGACAGAGAGGAGGGAGAGGAGGGAGAGAGGGAGTGAATGTTGTGACTGACAGGTCCAGAGTCTGTTGATGTGGTCAGGTTGTCAGTTAGAGAGAGTCAGAGATAAAGAAGTGGTCGGAGACATGAAGTGGAGTTACAGTGAGGTTAGATGTGGAGCAGTTTCTGGTGAAATATAGTCCAGGTGGTTCCAACCTTTGTGAGGAGGAGGAGAAGGACTGAGGGAGACAGCAAAGGAAGACAGGAAGAGCACAAGGTCAGATGACTTCTCAGTCTGGATGTTAAAGTCACCCAGAAGGACAAGTGGAGGACCATGTTCTGGGACGTTTGACAGGAGGACGTCTAATTCGTCCAAGAAATCTCCCAAAGGACCTGGAGGACGGTAGAGGACAACAATGTTTAATTGTACCGGATGAGAAACTGTCACAGCATGAAACTCAAGAGACAGTGAGGTAGGAAGTGGAAGTGGGTAAAGAGAAAACCTCCATTTGGGGAGATGAGTAGAATTGGAAATAAAAGACCAGCAGTTTAACTCTAAACTCGTTCTCAAAGACTCACAGTTTCTTGAGAAAGCATTTGTTCAGATGTCAGCAAATCAAATCCAGGCTGAAATTACCTAAAAGCTACAGAAGCAAATAAAAGACAGAGAAGTACAACTAAAATTTCAGTGTAGAAACAGTATCTCACTCGATGACACTCGAGTTCTGCAAGAAGTTTGTTTTTAATTTTGCAGCCAGAGAAAAAGTCTCTGAACTCATCACACAGCCGCCTGTTGAGAGACCCATGAAAAACAAATCAATACATTTTTATATATAAAGACGTGAATATATTTATCAGTGTGTTAAGTGGATGAAGTGTTGGTTCTAATGGAAATTGAATTGACAGTTATTTGCCTCCAAAAGTATAACAGCAGGTTTTTGGAGAAAAACAAGACTTCTCAAATTAACAAGAAAAAAACTTCAATGAAATCAACCTCATAATTTTACATAACTAGGGTTTATTATTCTAATATCTCTGTGAGCTCTTACTGCTTGATTTAAAGGAACTTTTCTTAGAACGAGTTCCACTCAGACGATGTCAGGATGACGTGATGAAGATCTTTGAGGTCTCACTAACATGCAGGCAAGTTGGAAATAAACATGCACCTTGGTTTTGAGCCTGCAGCATCTGTCTGCCTGCATTAAACCCTCTGAACACGCGTGTGCTGGAGTCGCACCACGGAAGCCGGTCTCCTACCTGAGGAACAATTACATGAACTGAGGAGCTCCCATACGGCATCATAATGCAGTCAGCATTTAAAAGTGTAACGATCAAAATAGCTGTAAAAAGTCAGAAGGTTGTTTTTCTATAGATCTAGAGGAAGTAGTTGCATCGCCTGCAGGCTTCTCAGATCTTCTGTAAGTTCTATTTCATGCATCACAATGTTTACATGACTTCCAATTAGTTTTATGTGAAACTCAAACCAAAAGCCAAACTCACAGCAGAAGAACCATCTGAGCTTCGACAGTAAATCTAAAAGTGCCCCTCAGAAATCCATCCCAACATATTCCTTCACGGCAGAAACGCTGTAAACCGCAAACATGAGTTGTCTGTTGAAGATTTACGTGTCAAATAATAACTGCAGCTGTAAAACCGTCTGAGCTGCATCTGTCATTTCAGACTGAATAAAAACTTGCTGTCACTTTGAATCCCAATCAAACAACTGAATCTGTCGGTTGAGTTTTAGACTTTTTTCTGTACGTGATTCTGTCGGTGTTGTTTCACACGAGTGACAGAACGTTTGACGCCTTTCTCTCCCGACTGCTCACACTTTGAAATATTAAAGAGAAAAAGTATTCACGGGATTTCTCTCAAAGTCTTCGGCTTCCATAAAAAACTGAGAGCATTCATTAAAGTTACGAATATCACAAATAAAAGCAGATAAACTGGAGTAAAGCAGTGAAGTGGTCTGATATCAATGTTGGTCCTGTGAGGAAATGAATCTTCCTGTTTCCCGTCTCTGCAGCCTGTCGTGTGTTTGTTGTATGAAGTCGTTGTTCTGCTGTCGTTTCATCCCACCGGCTCCTTGATTGCTTTCTCTTGGCCCATTTTCCTATTTGACTGAAAAGAATGAAGCAATCACAACTCCAATTATATTCACACTGACATTAAGGATGATTACACAATGTTCCTGACAAATAAAACAGGTGGACTTTGTTTCCATACTGAATTCTAACCTGTTTTTAGAGCTTAATTTTAATACTAGGCAAAAAAAAAACACAAAAACCCGATGTGATAGAGAACAAAGGAAACAGTTAAATTCAGCAGGAAAAAACACAAGAAAACCAAATCTTTGTTAACGAGTGGTATAAACCAAAGTTCAGTAGGTTTCTTCTCCTCCTCCTTCTCCTCCTCCTCCTCCTCCTCCACGATGATAGTTTGAACGTACACTTTCCAGAATGTTGTCAATATAAATCAAACACTCATAAAGCTCCGAATCCTCCAGTTTGAATATTTTCTGTGGTTTTCCCAATAAATTCGAGATCTTCATGTTCAACACTTTGATCTAATCTGTATTTCATAAGTCAAACATCAACAACAATCCTGTAAAACCACAAAGGTTGTTCTGTTTCTGTTTAGTTGCTCCATCAGCAGAAAAGTTACTTCATCTCACGTTTTAATGTTGGAACAAGAAAAACAAAGAAAAGCGTTGCATAATGTCATAAAAACAACATACAGGAGAGACGCAGTAATTATTTGTCTTCAGAGAAGCGTGTCCAAAACTCCACAAACACTTATGAAGTGAAACACTTGAACTGTTCAGACGTTTTCCATCACTGATGATTGACACTATTTATCTTGACTTCATAAAACCAGAGAGGAAACATCTTTCCTCGTTTCCAACCAGTAAAAACACATTTAAAATCCTGCAGCTGCACTGATCAGAACAAAGACAG